>NC_090448.1:275528379-275829807 GCF_031143425.1 Pleurodeles waltl | reverse complement strand
ACACAACAAATGTGTGGAAAATAACAATTTATTCACTCTCACAATCAGAATCTGCTGGAAGGAATTTTGGAGAAGCAGTTGGACTGAGCAATCCTCACCCTGCCTTCTTGACCCAGAGCGAATCCTTTCTACATGACCTATTGAAACTCTTGAGTTCAACCACCAATGCCATAGACCAGAGGTTCTAGCAACTTGATCACACATTGGATGAATTCAAGCCTAAGGTGGAGCAAATAGAGAAGCAGTTTCAAGGTTTAGATTGGAAGGTTATAGTCCTTAGTGACCCAGGCTTATTTGGTGGGGGTTGAGCAACATTATTTGGAATTGTTCATATATGTAGGATTATATCAGTGGTATTCCTGGACAGTGGGGTTGATAAGATGTGTATTATAGCAAGAGTTGCAAAGGTTAGATTTCTGGGGGTGTTCCTATGGGCACAGAGAGATGAAGCAAAGATCCTAACACTCAATTTTCTGAGGGAGGGCATCTTAGGTTGCAACTATGGTTTGTGCTAAGATATCCTCAGAGTGGTCTGGTCCTATCCACAAAGGGCATTGGTCCTTGGAACCCAGTTACGGGGATGATTGTTATTGAGCTTGGTAATTCATTGCAGAGGGAGGTAATGATGAAGATTGTATACAGATGAATAGACCTTCTTCACAGTGGTAGCAGGATCTATGTCTTTTCCAGATTTGAATCCAGTAAACTAGTGCATTGGTACCCAATCTTTTGACCCATGAGGACCCCCACTGATTCATTACAGAAAGCAGGGGACCCCCAAGCAATTTGTATGATTTAAATTTCAAACATTAAAACAGTAATTCGCAAAAATACTCAAACAAGCACATACCAAACAAATATTCAAATTACTAAAGATATGATTATTTTTTATTGAAAAAATATGCAAAAATTTAAACATTTTAATGGGATGGTTGGCGCTGAATCTCGGCGGCTAACTTTTCAATGTTTGGTTTTATTTAGGAAAGTTGAATCCTCAGGTCAGATTCTATATTTGCCAAGCATTTTCTGTTTTTATATTTTAGGTACATAAAATCTGAGAAAGATTTCCACAAAAATATGTGGTAGGGAAACCAAGTTAAACCATAAGGGCCTCTCATCTCTCCATAGCCTCTCTGTCACGTGTAATAAAAAAAAAATTCAGCACCTCTCTTACCATTGTATCGTGTCGAAGCACTTTAGAGGGGACTGCAGGGTGTAGGATTTAAATGTGATCCACACTGGTAGACATTTTCTAAGAGTGCTTGTCCTGGAGAACCACAAACTCAGGATTCAGAACACAACACAGTGGTTAGCATTGCCTTTAATAATAAGAATGTATCTCTGCACAAGTAATCCTTTTTTAGCAGCATAACGAAAATTAAAGACTGGGGGGAAAAAACAGCTTTCTGATTTGCGCAATGCAGTTTGCATGCAGCTCTTTAATGGCAGCTCATAGCTCACTGTGCTAGATTACAATTGTAACTTACGAACTGCACAGTAACAAAAGAATCTCTGTGACGAAAGCAGTCACCCACTGTGCTATGCACATAAAATACTGTTCTTTGCATGATACAAGTTCTTTGCAGCACGCACATTAACCAACTATGCTACCTTTGAGTCAAAACTGCCACTAGACAAAACTCCCATCTCTTTCCAGCAGGTACATTAATCAGCAGAGTTATCTTGATGCACGAAAGCTGTTGGGTGTACAAGGAACTTTGCAGTGCTTTTTAAACTACTGCACTAAGGAAGTAATAAATAGAAAAACATGCATGTGTTTTACAGAGGCCCCAGCTGGAGAAGTGCCTCCCTCCTGGCCCAGACCTGCGGACCCCCTGGGAATGTGTCACAGACCCCAGGGGTCTACAGACCACAGTTTGGGAACCAGTGAACTAGTGGCTAAGGAAATAACTCCAGTTATCAAAGTGAAATTATGGCTGCGCAACTTGGGGTGTCACTTTGGTTCTCAGCTGCACTCTGTCTGACTGCAGATGGAGACACATGCGTTCTCTCAACAACTCTACGCATGAGCTTTCGGCTTGATAGGTTGAAGTGAGGGGCGATGGTGTGAAGACTCTGGATGCTCAAATCTTCAATGTATGAGGGGGTTTGCTGAATATTGGCCCAGTTATACCTGGAGAATGTGGTGAGACTGGTTGCAATAGCCAGTGTTCTATATTCTGTTTAGAAGATTGTTATACATGTTAGCCTTAGGGTGGTCTTCCTCAAACATTTTGTCTTTACCTTCCACTTTTGATGAAATTATTGTTTGTTGGCTATAGGACTGTGTGCATTTTACCACTGCTAACCAGTGATAAAGTGCTTGTCCTCACTCCCTAAAACATGGTAAAATTGCCTTACACATGATTGGCATATTTTATTTACTTATACATCCCTGGTAAAGTAGCGTGCCATACACCTAGGGCTTGCAAATGACATGCTACTAGTAGACCTGAAGCACGTATTGTGTCACCCACTTAAGTAGCCCTTTAAAATATGTCCCAGGCTTGCTATTGCAGCATGAATGCATTTTTTCACTGGCAATTTGATGTGACACTATAAACCGCTTGCCAAACCTTATACTCCCCTTTTATTGCCTATAAGGCACCTCTAAGGAAGGCCCTGGGTAGCCCACAAGGCAGGGTGCATTGTAATTAAAAGGTTTCACAGGTACTTTTAACTATTACATGTCATAGCAGTGAAAAAACCCTTCATTCATTTTTCACTACTATGAAGCCTATCTGACCCATAGGATACCATTGGGTTGCCTTATTACATTTAATAAGTGCTAACATTTGTTTGCGAATAGCTAACCATTTCGTGTTTGGTGTCTGATAAATTGTAATAAAAAATCCTCTTTAATGGTAAATTCTGATTTTAAGTTCCAATTTGGAAAATGTCACTTTTGGAAAGTTGTCATTTTCCTGCCCTAACTATTTGGTGCCTGCAACCTGTCCTAGGTCACATGCCTAGGGGTAGTTGGCAGTTGAACTTTGTTTATTCCTCCCAGACGGCCACACAATAGAGGGATTAGTTGTGCCTGGATGGGCCATCAAACGCAAGGATTGTGAGCGGAGCTGGGCACAGCCTCACTTGTAACTGAATAGGCTGTGCTGTGCCTTCATACAAATAAATTGTCTCTTCTTCATTGTTCGTGCAGCCAGCTTGGAGTGAGGTTAGGGGAAGCAGAAGACCTCAAGCACTTCAAAGGGAATGCTTTACAAATGTCTCCTACCTCAAAGAAGGCAACAGGTATGAAAATAGGACCCCCAGACTCACTCCAGTTCACTTTCTGGACCTGCGGCAGAATTCTCAGAGAACTGCCTGCTGCTGTGGCCTGCTGTGTGCTCCATAGGACTGCTTTGTTGCAGCTGGAAGGACTGCTTTACTGCCTGGAGTCTGCATGAACCTTCAGAGGCCTGCCCTGCTGCTTGAGCCCTGTTCCATGTCTTGAACCTACGACAGCAGAGTGATTCCAAGGGCTAGTTGGCTGGCCTCCTGATCAGAGCCTCAAGAACAGAAAAGGCTCCAACTATCTTGAACCAGCACCTGGACCCTGCCCAAGTGAGTCCTAACCCCCTCCCCCAAGTAGTGCCCCTCCAGTCCTGGACCTTTTGTTGTGGTGTTAAAGGTGTCCAGACAGCCAAAATCCAAAACATAAGATTTAGAACATTTTTGGCTAAACTGCTCTAAGAATCGAGAGGAGACTGGAACCAACCTGCTCGCCTATCCCCTCAAGACGCATCGCCTGTTGGCATGACTTTGCCATAGCTCCAGCTAAGTTATCCGCAGCAGCAAATCCTGTTTGCTGTCTTTCGCCATAGGTCCTTGTGGAACGCTCATCAGCTACAGCCTCCAGCTTTGTCCACTGGAAATGTTTGACTTCCAACAAAGAGACTAAGGGCCTGATTTAGAGTAGTTACTTCGTCACAACAATGACAGATATCCGTCTGCCAAAATATAAATCCCATATAATAGGATTTATATTTTGGCAGATGGATATCCTTCACCATTGTGACGGAGTAACCACTCCACCACACTCTAAATCAGGCCCCAAGTCTGAACATATAAATCTTCACCACAACTTCATCCATCGGCTCCCCGACGATGACACCTCCTCAGATACCACCACCACCAGCAGCCTTGCCTCGCTGAACTTTACTTTCTCAAGACATTTTTTCCAGAATTTCTTCCAAGTCCAGAGAGGAGCACCGACCAGGCCCAATCTACTACTTCTATCCAATTCACGCTCCATTATGGTCAACCATATTTTTTTACTTTGACCCAGTCTCACTCAGCTAGGTGTATCCGGTTGGAGCTTTGATCTTTCAGGCATTAGTTTTGACGTTAAACATAAAAAATTCACAACTCTGGCCCATACTGATTGGATTTTTTGTCATTTTGGTGTCAAATAATTTTTTTAAATGTATTCTTTTTTCCAAATTGGTGTGGCATTTTCCTTGTGTTGTGTTTTCACTTTAATACTGTTTGTGTGCTGCAAAAATATTTACACATTGCCTCTAAGTTAAGCCTGACTGCTTTCGTGCCAAGCTACCAAGGGTTAAGCACATGTTAATTTACTGACTTTTGTAGTTCACCCTGACAGGGACTGTTGCTTGAGCAAGGTTAATACCCTACTCAACGAACAACCCAATTTCCCACAAAGTTCATTGCCACAGTGTGTCTAAGTGAACCTGCAGCACAAGTGGTTTTGTACTAGCCTGTAATTTGGAACATGCTTTATTGTGCTCAATAAAAAGAGTAATTAAAAACAGAATTTTAGTCTTATATGATCGCTGCGAGATAGGAGCTAAATAAAAGGCTCCATTTATCTACTAAAACATTTCTTATGGTTTGAAGTCTACATTCAATTGAACATTGTTTTGAGACAATCTAGTCAACAAGGTAATCCATCTTGAATTGTGTTGGACCTTGCCCTTATTGCAGGGTTAGCTCCAATCAATTTGCCTTCCTCCTCCTGTTTTTTGGTCCCTCTCTTTGTTGGCTTTAGGACTCTGAGAGCTTTACCACTGCGGATCAGTGCTAAAGTGTATGCACTCTCTCCTTTAAACTTAATAAGATAGGCTTGCAACGGTTTGATATATTTAATTTACCTGTAAGTCCCTTGTACAGTGGTATCCCCTATACCAAGGGCCTGTAAATTAAATGCTACTAGTGGGTCTGCAGTGCAGGTTGCACGACTCAAAGAAGTAGCCTTTCAAACCTGTCTGAGACCTGCCACTGCAAGGCCTGTGTGCGCAGCTTACGGCCACATTGACTTGGAATTTAAAGTTGCCAAGCCTGGAACTCCCCTTCTTCTACATACAGGTCACCCTCAATTGGCCCTAGGTAGCCCCATGGGCAGGGTGCTCTGTAGGTGAAAGGTAGGACATGTCCCTTCATTGTGATGCATGTCCTGGTAGAGACAGCCTATTTGGTTTCTGACTGCTGTGAGGCCTATTCCTCTTATAGGCTAGCATTGGGAATTCCCTTAAGGGTACTTAAGTGGTCATTTCTGATCGGTGAGAAGTAGCATGGGCATTTTTCGTATCTTTGGAATGGTAGTGAGAAATCCTGCTTATTGGTATAGGTGGATTGCCATTACTATTGTAGAAATGCTACTTTTATGACTCTTGTGCATTGTAACCTGACTCCAATCCATGTCTAGGGTATAGTGACAGCATACTTTCCAGACATGCATCACACAAGGAGGGTTGGGGTGTAACAGGATTTCACCTGCATACTGAATGGTCTTCCTGGGCTGGGAGAGAGGGAGGCAGATGCATTTACATGTGTGTAGGCTGTGTCCTGCCCTCACACAAAGGGCTTGTTTACCCTTACTTATGTCTGAAGCCAGGGCTGGGATTGAAAGGGGGTGTTCTTTCTAAGGTTCCTTTGAAGTTCCCCTACATGAAAGATATTTTGAGTGTAAGTACAGGGGCTATGACACCATGATTTTAGACACTGCGTGGCCTTGTAATCAGACACTTCTGGCTCTACAGACTGCACATTGCCAGAAGTAACTGTTATTCTGCCAGGAGGAACCGCCATTGGACTGACTTGCTTATTGTGCTGACCTGTTGCTTGCTGGGCTACAAAAAGGACTGATAATTTGCATCAAGGACCCTCATGTGCTGGATTGCTGCTTGTTCCATGCCCTCATGCTCCCCAGTTGTTCTCCAGGGACTGGGTGGTGTGCCCTCTCCCTATTTTGCTACAAGTTGAACTTTCAGCATGTGGAGTATTCTCATGTTTAGGAGGACTAGCGCAAGTGGGTTTGTTTGACGGGACCAGCACAGAGTAAGCACCTGCTGTTTCGGCCCTGATAAATGTTGATGGCCTCTACGTTTTGCACAGCTGAGATTTCCCTGCTGTGTGTGCCCTAAAGTGCCCTTGCGCTGAAAAGAAGCTGGAAGGCATCTCCACCGCGTTTCCCGGGTGAGCCTCCGGAGTAAACAGTCAGCCCGCGTCAGAGACACCTTTTCTGGGCAGCTGCCCCTGTTGACACCACACACCTGGTTGAGTGCGGGTACGTGGTGGGAGCGCTGTGTTCCCCCCAGGAGCTCAACAGTCCCTGAGGGATGGGGTTGAGTCAGAGTGCTGGGCTTTGACCAGACGAGTTCCCAGCACCAAGAGACTCATTTGGAGTACTGTACCTCCCCTAGTGGGAGAACCTGCAACAGCCACAGTGGCCTTTAATTATTCCAAATGCGGGGACCTTGTGAGGAGAATGTGGGTAGGGTGTGTGCCCCCCCCCCCCCCCCCCAATGTTTGTGCATACCTTTGGAGGCATTCAAAGATCAGCTGGCAGGATGGGAAGGAATCCTCAACGGAGGTCCTATTCTTGCTGATTTTGCCTTATTATAACCTCTGGTTGGTGCTCACATTACTGGCTGGTATGTAGTAGAGGTGCAGGTGAAATATATATGTGAATTTGTAACTCAGATGTTACTGACAATATGTGACAACCAAAGGGATGATTTACATATGGTGATGCTTTCGTGATTCATGTGTTTTCTCTCCCTAATCTAACTGCTGCATTTCATGACCTGATGTTCTGGTATATGTCATTTTTGCCTTGTCAGGAGAACAAGCATATTTCAGGATCTGCCTTTTATGCACAGGGAGGGTTTTTTCCATGGCATATGCATTTGATAAGTTTCTAGTTAATTGCACTAACTGTGATGGTTAGACAATTGCCTAGTGGCTAAGGTAATTTATGATTCATGTTTACATGATATAATATATTGTTATATAATACTCTGTGGAGTCTCTATTGTGGTGTACTTATTGTGTCACTGTAGTGTGTGTGTTGTGCAACTGCTTTACACATTGCCTCTGAGATAAGCCTGACTGCTGTGGCCAGGCCACAAAGGGGGTGATCAGGGGTTATCTTGTGTGTGTAACTCCGATACCCTGACTAGAGTGGTGGGTTCTGCCTGGTTAAGATGCATACCATAGCCAACCAGAAACATGATCTCTAACAGTATGCAATATATCTTCTTTTTAACTCTACAAACTCTAAAAGTCCACGAATATCTTTTTGATTACTGAGTTGTGGCTTCATTGGTCGGCATGTACCTTGGACTAATCAATAGCTGATTTTCCAGGTGAGATGACATAGCCTTAGAATCCCATCTGCTGCATCTTCGACTCACACTTGTGAAATGCAATAAATAGCCATTGCAAATCCTTTTTCCATGCTGTAGATGTTCAGCAGGATTACACAGTTAAATAAATACATAATTTGGACAAATAGTATCCTAAACTGATTAATGGCAAGTTATTCATATACTTTTGATTGCTTGCTCATTACAAATGTTTTCTTGTGAGGAAAAGTTAATACTATTACAATGTATTTCCCAAATTCCTTTTTTAATTTGGATACTGCATTTTCTAAGAAGCTCTTCAGGCAATGTATAATGTAATAGGAGAATTTCTATAGGGGGTAAAAGCTCAATGAAGAAAGCTCAATTTGTCCTTGAGCTGTTGTAAAAAGAGATATAAAGTAAGAATGGTTTGGCTTTGTTAACCTGAACAGCTATAACAATGCCTTTGTTAATCACCAGCTTTCAGGCGTGCTTCTGAGTCCAAAGAGTAAGTATTTATTGTTAGATGAAAGTCTAGGTTTGATTTATAGTTTGCAGTCGGGTTACTCCATCACAAATGTGGCAAATATCCTGACCTCTTAATTACAAGTGTCATAGGATATAATGCATTTGCAATTAGGTGGGAAGGATGTCAGGAACATTTGCGAGGAGTCCCATCCACCACTCTATAAACAAGGCTTTTAAGCTAATTAGCTGTATCCTTTTTATAGCAGTGCTCTCTTAAACTCTTAAAAGGCTAATAATAGATACAAACTTACTAGCTGAATGAGAAATACACTGAAAGTTTAGGAGCTTGGAGAAACTGTCACTCTGTTAAAAGAAACAGCTCTTCGTGAGGAATCTCTAATCAGGATGAATAATTTCATTATCCCCTTTAGTGCGTGTGACAGCCATTGGCCCTCACATGTAGAACCTCCCTGGTCCATTTGATGGCCATTGGCCGTCCGAAGGGAGGGCTTTGAAAAATGTTCTGGTGCTTTGCACTGGAGGATTTTTTCTTTGAAAAAGCCCTCAGGAGACGTGGAAGAACTTACCCTTCCCCCCACCCCCCTCCTGCCCATCTATGACATAGCTCGCTGATGTCACAGTTTCCCCTAATGCAGGACCAGGTAAGCATCCTCTCCCCACTCCGGTGGGGACAAAAGGCTAAAACTGCCGCCCCAGATGCCAGGGACTCATCGATGGAAAGGGGAGTATCCCCTTTCCATCAGTGCCTTCCTTGCACCTTTTCCTGGCTGTGGATCACAGCACGGCTACAATCCATGGTCAAGAAATGGCCCTATGGACCAGGGATCTTGTTTGGGGGGGGCTCGGCCCCTGTGTCAATGGGTCGCCCCACCCCAACACCCCCCAGGAGGGCATTATTTGTTTGAATAAAGAATGGTTTTCTCCTGGAGAGGGCGATCACACCCCTCCAGTGGATAATTTTTTTTATGAAAAGGTTGAAAATGCACAATAAAACTGGTGGGGTCAGCTCTCGTGACAAGGGCCAACCAGCTATGAGGACATAATGTTTTTTATACATGTGTGGTTTCCTTTGGAGTCATAATTGGCCCCTAGGAAAACCACACATGTATTTAAAAAAAGTGATATAGAGCAAGAAAGAGACTGACTCTATTTATGAAGATATAGTTAGATTTTAGATACAGTTAGTTCTCTTTTCAGAACACTCTGGATTGAAAGCAACTCTATGGCCAGTTGAAGGCTCTGGCTGAAATGTGTCACCACCTGTGTTGTTCATACACTGCAGAATAAGATGAAATAAAATTGAATCGGTTTGGAGTCTGGTTGTGCTGCCCGTTCTTTGAACCGGACCGAGATTCTTGTGGCCGAAGTGTTTTGGTTTTGAGACGTTATTGGAAATATATATATATATATATATATATAGAGAGAGAGAGAGAGAGAGAGAGAGAGATATGTATGGATATGTGTATATATATATATATATATATATATATATATATATCGATCGGCTCCCAGGGAAACCACACATATATAAAATAAATATATATATATATATATATATTATATTTTTTATATATATATATATATATATATATAGAGAGAGAGAGGGGTATCTCTATAAGATATATATGTATATCTATATCTATATCTTTCAGGCTTTGAGGCAGTAGGCAGTACTAAAAATGTAATGATAACTCTTGTGATTATGTTCCTGCTGGAGAAAAAGAGCAGACTTTTGTCTAGTGGCAGTTTTGACACCACAAAGGTAGAAGGTTTATATGTCTGCTGCAAAGAACAGATCTGTATTTTATGTGAATAGCTGAGCGGATTAGTAAAGCCAGCTATTACCTGCACTTTAAAACAAATTAAATGTATGTGCAAGAGAGACTATGGAGAGATGAAGGGCATTTTTGCTGGGTGATAGTGAGGGAATCCAGGGAGGAGGTCACGGGAGGGGGAGTGCCAAAAATGGTTGTTGCACTGGGCGCCACCAGGGCTAAAGGCTGTGATGATGGGTATGTGGCAAGGTGAAGTAATAGTGTGCCTTTTTTGTTTTTTAGTGTCTTTACAGTATCTGCTGATTGAGGGAAGAAGCGAAAGTAAAGTGACCGACATTTACTGTTGTACACATCACACATACCCGCCCACCCACCAGCATAATGGGAAAAACATACCTGCCTTCTGTGTATGCCAGCGTTTTAGAGGGACAGTTTAGCCAGTAGCGGAGATGGTGTCTCGTTGGATGGCTGCTGCTCAAGCCCTAACTCGGGTTATGGAGGACAACTCTGAGGCAGGATCAGAGACTGAGACAGCAAATACTGAGGCAGCATCTGAGGGAGAGAACAGTGGATTCGAAATCTGGGAGTGTTTTTTCAGTCAGCAGAGTCCCAACCGACAACTCCTCTTCCATTGATTTTGAGGGAGACAATGAGGTCAGTTGTGCTATCCCTTCTCAAACACATGCTATGCAATGGGACAACAGCGGGTTAGCCCAACCCAGAGAACAGGCAGTGGCAAGCACAGACAGAGTGCTCTCTTGGCAGCCCCCCAACTTAGTTCAGCCCCAAATTCCAATGACGCTAGAAATAAAGTTGATGCAGCCAACTTTTTGCCAATTGGTTTTGTCCATCTCTTTTTGGATATTGACTTCTTCCAGCAAATTGTGTTGTAAACAAATTTATGTGCCGAACAATTTCAGAGAGAGCATAGACACACTCTAGAGCCCCCTTCTATGGCATGCCAGTTAACTCCCACTTCGCTGGAGGTGCTGAAAATAGTTTTGGGCCTTATGCTCAAATGTAGTTAGTGCAGAAACCCATCTTGCAATCCTACACTTCAACACATACGGTTTGGGTTACCCCCCATCTTCGCACCGTACACGAGCAGAGATGTTTTTTTGTTATTGCAGAACATGCTGCATTTCAGTGACAATTCTGCTGCATTGCCTTGGGACCATTCAGACCATGACATGTTGTTCAAAATTTGGCCTGTTGCGGAACACTTGTCTGTCACGTATCCAGAGATCTATACTCTTGGAAAGAATTTAGCAGTTGATGAGTCCTTGATCCTGTACAAAGGGCAGCTGCTGTTCGGAAAGTAGATTGTGAGCAAAGGAGCTCACTAAGGCATCAAGCTGAACATGCTGTGTTTTAAGAACTCTACTGGCTATGTGTACAGCTTGAGAGTGTGTGCAAGGAAGTACTCCACACTAAAACCTGTAGGTTGCCCTCCCACAAAAGGAAACAGGAAAGTTTGTGTGGAAGCTTGTCCAGCCACTCCTTCACAAAGGTTATAACCTTTATGTGGACAGTGTCTGTACAGGAGTAGAGCTGTTCAATGAGCTCTACAAAACTGGCACTGTGGCCTGAGGTACAGTTTGTAGTCACCACAAAGAAGCTTTGCTTGCAAGAAGCTCGAGAAACCCCAAAGTTTTGCGTTGCGTTTCAACGATCTGCTCACAGTCAAGTTCTCGGATAGGCGTGATGTGTATGTGCTCACTACAATTCATGATGAGAGCACTTCCCCCATCATATTTTCAGGTCAGATGCCCACCTGTATACTTGATTATAATAGGTCCATGGGCAGAGTGAACAAGAGCAACCAGGTTCTTCAACCATATAATGCAAGTCGTAAAACTCACACTTTGTACAAGAAACTGTTAATTATCGTCAGAAAACCACAGAGAGACTCATGTCTTTCCTTGACTTTCAGTTTTCTGTGATTGAAAGCCTCACTGCATATTCCTGTAGTTTATATGACAGAAATGCAACAAAAATAGTGTTTTTATTCAATGTTTTACCTTTGCAGGGTATTCTAGGTAAAGAATATCTTTGGGAAATCCACATAAGGGATACCTCCCTGGACTCCCCTTGATGTCTTCTTTTCAGAAATGTCTGGGTTTGCTAGGTTTCCCTAAATGGTTCTCAATCCCAGGACTAATTAGTACACTCACCTTAGTGGCCATTACCGCCACAATACGTTTTGTGCCATTTTCTGTCACAGGCACTTGGCCTACCCACACAAGTGAGGTACCATTTGTAATGGGAGACCTGGGGGAATGCCGGGTGAAAGGCAGTTTGTGGCTCCCCACAGATTCCAGAACTTTCCACCACAAAAATGTGAAGATTTTTTTTTTTTTTTTTCAAACTTTGAGCTTTGCAAGGAATTCTTGGTAAAAAACACATGGTGAAAGTCATGCAAGTCATACCACCCTGCAAACCCCTAGGTGTCAAGTTTTCAAAAATGTACAGGTTGGCTAGGTTTCCCTAGGTGCCCGCTGAGCTAGGATCCAAAATCTCAAGCTACCTGCTTTGAAAAAAGGTTGAGTTTTTTGGAAAACTGTGCTGTTCATGTTGCGTTTTGGGCCATTTCCTGTTGCAGGGGTTGGCCTATCTACAGAAGTGAGGTACCATTTTTATCAGGAGACCCGGGCTGGTGGCATGTGGAAGGACGTTTGTGGTTCCCTGCAGATTCCAGGACTTTCCATCACAGAAATGTGAGGAAAATGTGGTTTTTAGTCAAAGTTTGAGGTTTGCAAGGGATTCTGGGTAACAAAAAAAAACATAGTGAAAGCCATGCAAGTCAGTCCACCCTGCATACCCTTAAGTGTCTAGTTTTCAAACATGTACAGGTTAGCTAGGTTTCTCCAGGTGCGGGTTGATCTAGAGTCCAAAACCTTGTGCTTCCCACTTTGGAAAAAAGGTTTAGTTTTTGTTGGAAAAATGTGCTGTGTTCACGTTGTGTTTTGGGCCGTTTCTTGCCCCAGGCACTTGGAGTACCCAAACAAGTGAGGTACCATTTTTATCAGAAGACCCGAGGGAATGCCAGGTGGAAGGACGTTTGTGACTCCCCACTGATTCCAGATCTTTGCATCACAGAACTTTGAGGAAAATGTGTTTTGTAGTCAAAGTTTGAGGTTTGCAAGGGAATCTGGATGAAAAAACGTGGCGAAAGCCATGCAAGTCGGTCCACCCTGCACGCCCCTACATGTCTAGTTGTCAAAAAGGTACAGGTTGGCTAGATTTCTCTAAGTTCCAGTTGAACTAGAGTCCAAAACCTCATGTTACCCACTTTAGAAAAAGCTTCCTACATTGGAAAAAAGGATATGTTTGAAGTGGAAACATTTGATATATCCATGTTGCCTTTTGGGACGTTTCCTGTTGAGGGTACTAGGCCTATCCACATAAGTGAGGTACCATTTTTATCAAGAGACTTGTGGAAGCATAGAATAGTAGAACATTTGTTATAACCTTTGGATTTTGCTGCATTTGTGTCTTTCAAATGTTAGGCAGTGCATAAGAAAGATGACATTTTGAAACATACCCTCCAAATCATACTCTACTATGGGTACCCACAAAGGCAGAGATGTAAAATACCCATTTTCACTCTGCCTATTTTGCTATAAGAATTGGTCTATACTTGGTACTTAATGAAAAACCATTGTGTGATGAATCTCAGTTGTTGGCTCTGGGTACCTTGGGTTCCTGGAGAACCTACAAGCCCTATATATCTGACAATCAGAAGGGTCTAGCGGACGTAACGGTATATTGCTTTTGTCAATCAGCAACCGTTAAAAAAAGTTAGAGATGAAAATGTTGCTACAAATGGGTGTTCTTTTATAATATTTCTTTATTTCAACAGTTATTTTAATTGGCAAACCCATACACATATGACTCCTTGCTGAATTCAGAATGTTTGTCTACTTTTCAGAAACCTGTAGCTTTTCAGGATCACCCAAGGGTTTCACACTGATTTCTACCACAAACTGGAAGTAGGTTGAGAGCCCACAAAATAGGGAAAATAGGCTACCTCTTAGAAAAATACCAAAATTGTGGTACAAATTTAAGTTTTTGGATTCACCTCTGCATGTTCCTGAAAGCTGGGAAGATGGTGACTTTAGTACAGCACACCGTTCGTGGATGCAATATTTAGAAAAAAAACAGCCACTTTTAACTGGAGCATATTTTTCCTATTTTTCTAAAAAATCTTAAAATTTTGCTAGATTTTGCCTATTTTCTTGGTCTCCTCCAGGAGAATCCATAAACCCTGGGTACCTTTACAATATCCAGGATGTTGGGAAAAAAAGACATAAATTTGGCATGGATAACTTATGTGGAAAAAAGTTATGGGGCCCTAAGTGGCGTGAACTTCCCCACATAGCCAAAAAAGGGCTCAGCACTGGGGGAGGAAGGACTGGGGCGTTACAGCCCAGCAGGTAAGGAGTTAAACAAAAGGATTTGTGTTTTTGGAAGTGTCTGGATCAAAGACCGATCATAAACCACAGTCATGTTTGGATCTACAGATAAATGTAGGATTTGGAACACATCAAATAGACATATAAGATTAACATTTATGAATAGAATACAAAATGTTACACAAACCTCTCAGACATTCTACAACCTTCTCCTTCACTCTCAGCATGCTTAAGGATGCCTAAACCTCAGCTTCATTGATCTACCCATTGTTGCGAGTTTTGAGGCCAAACTTATTCTTTATAGCCCTGAGCAATATATGGGCAGTAGATCTGAGAGGGCCCATATCTAATACAGTTTACAAATATTAGTTATGAGACCCTGTTTGTATGTTATACGTTACGCTGTATCTCAATGGGAACCCAAGTTAATAATATACTTTTAACCCCTACGATGCCATGGACGAGGTGGTCTCGTCCCAGCACACGGTTACCGTGTGCCTGGGACAAGACCACGTCGCCCTGCACCGGGACCCTGGGGGAAGTGCTAACTCTCCCCCGTGGGCCCCCCACCCACACCCCCCATCAGGGATGGACGGGGAACCCCGACCTCCCTGATTCCCCCCCAGTGACGTGACTCATCAGAGGTCGCCTCCCATCGCGCTGGAAACATGCTTCCACCGCGATGCGGATGAGAAATGCTTAGCATTTCTCTTCTGCTCAGGAGGAGGGGGGCGGGAGAGACATCGGAAGAAAGGAAAAACTTTTCCTTTCTTTCGATGTCATTGTGAACATTTCTGCTGCCCGATCGCAATGCGATCGGGCAGCAGAAATGCCCACTAGACACCAGGGACTTTAGTTTTTTTTAGAAATTTACATGTCAGGAGCGGCCCTTTGGGCAAGGGTCGCTCCCTAGGGGGCCAAATATTTATTAGGTCATTTCTGCCCCAGGGGGGGCAGAAATGCCCACTAGACCCCAGGGAATTTCTTTTTAATTTTTTATGTGCAGGGAGTGAGCCCTTAGGCAAGGGGCGCTCCCTGGGGGGCCAAATTGTGTTTAGGCCATTTCTGCCCCCTCTGGGGGCAGATCAGCCTAAGATAATTAGGCCGATCTGCCCCCAGTGGGGGCAGAAATGCCTACTAGACACCAGGGATTTTTTTGTGTGTTTTCTAATAAAGGGAGCGGCCCCTTGGGCAAGGGTCGCTCCTTAGGTGGCCATATTATTTTTAGGCCATTTGCCTAATGTAATTAGGCTGATCTGCCTCCGGGGGGGCAGAAACCTCTAGACACCAGGGATATATATATATATATATTTTTTAACTTTATGTTTTTATGTATGGGGAGCGACCCCTTAGGCAAGGGTTGCTCCCCTGGGAGGCAAATTGTATTTAGGCCATTTCTGCCCAAGGGGGGCAGAAAGCATGAGACACCAGGGATTGGTGTGTGTGTATGTGTGTGTTTTGTTTGGGGGGGCAACCCTGGGGCAAGGGTCGCTCCCCATGGGGACACATTACTGTTGGCAATATGTGGCCCGTTGCGGGCAGATTGGCCTATTTTTGCAAAGCCCATCTGCCCCAAGGGGGCAGAAAGCACACCAGAGACCGGGGAAGATTTATTTTTCAAAATAAGAGGATGGGGGTATGGCCATACCCCCACCCCAAATAAATGGGACCAAAGTTGTTCTGCCCACCAGTTGGCAGATGGGACAATTGCCCCGATCCACACTCCGGGGGCAGAAAGTCTATTAGATGCCATGAAATAAAAATTTAAAAAATAGTGGGGTGGTGACTACCAACTAGTATGGGCCTGGTTATGCCCCCACCCGAACTGAAGGGGCTAACAGTCATTCAGCTCCCCCCCGCACACTAAAACATCTTATCACCTGGCAAGCAAAAGGACATTTGATTTTTTTGGTTTTGTTTTACATTTGGGCCATGAGAGCTTGGTAACTCTCAATATCGTCCCACTTGGAATGGTGAGGACTGCACTTTTTTTTACTTTGGGACGCTGCCATGTAGGAAAATCCACAAGACCTAGACACATCTGAAAACTAAACATCTAGTTGATTCCATGGTGGTGTGCTTCCCATGCACCCTGCACCATTTCCTTACCCACAATGCCCTGCAAACCTGCAACTTTGCTGGAAACCACAAATTTTTCCCACATTTTTGTGATGATCCTTCCGGAATCTGCAGGAATCCACAAAATTCCTACCACCCAGCATTGTCTCATCTATACCGATAACATTTCTGCTGCACTTCTCAGCCTAAAAATGTTTTGTTTCAAACTGTCCTTTTGGACCCAATTTGGTCCCCCCTCAATTTCGACGTGTTTTTGGCTCTTCCCTGTCACAAACACTTGGCCCACCTACACAAGTGAGGTATCTATTTTACCGGGAGACTAAGGGGAACGTTGGGTGGTAGGAGATTTGTCCCGGTGCAGTGATCCCACTCAGAAATGTGGGAAAAATTTGATTGTTGTAGCTAAATGAAAGGTTTGCTGAGGGGGATCCACGCAAGTGACACCTCCCTTGAATCCCTCGGGTGTCTAGTTTTCAGAAATGTCTGGGTTTGGTAGGTTTCCCTAGATGGCTGCTGAGTCCAGGACCAAAAACGCAGGTCCCCCCCGAAAAAACAGGTAGTTTTCTATTTGATAATTTTAATGTGTCCAGATAGTGTTTTGGTGCATTTCCTGTTGCGAGCAGAAGGCCAAGTGAGGTACCATTTTTATCGGGAGACTTGGAGGAACACTGGGTGGAAGGAAATTTGTGACTCCTCTCAGATTCCAGAACTTTCTGTCACCGAAATGTGAGGAAAAAGTGTTTTTTAGCCACATTTTGAGGTTTGCAAAGGATTCTGGGTAGCAGAACCTGATGAGAGCCCTACAAGTCACCCGTCTTGGATTCCCCTAGGTCTCTAGTTTTCAAAAATGCACAGGTTTTGTAGGTTTCCCTATGTGGCGGCTGAGCTAGAGGCCAAAGTCCACAGGTAGGCACTTTGCAAAAATCACCTCTGTTTTCTTTGAGAAAATGTGATGTGTCCACTTTGTGTTTCAGGGCATTTCTTGTCGTGGGCACTAGGCCTACCCACACAAGTGAGGTACCATTTTTATCAGGAGACTTGAGGGGAACACTGGGTGGAAGGAAATTTGTGGCTCCTCTCAAATTCCAGAACTTTCTGTCACCAAAATGTGAGGAAATAGTGTTTTTTAGCCACATTTTGAGGTTTGCAAAGGATTCTGGGTAACAGAACCTGGCGAGAGCCCCACAAGTCACTCCGTCTTGGATTCCCCTAGGTCTCTAGTTTTTAAAAATGCACAGGTTTGGTAGGTTTCCCTAGTTGGCGGCTGAGCTAGAGGCCAAAATCCACAGGTAGGCACTTTGCAAAAAACACCTCTGTTTTCTTTTAGAAAATGTGATGTGTCCACTTTGTGTTTTGGGACATTTCCTGTCGCGGGCACTAGGCCTACCCACACAAGTGAGGTACCATTTTTATTGGGAGACCTGGGGAAACGCTGGGTTGAAGGAAATTTGGGTCTCCTCTTAGATTCCAGAACTTTCTGTCACCGAAATGTGAAGAAAAAGTGTTTTTTTAGCCACATTTTGAGGTTTGGAAAGGATTCTGGGTAACAGAACCTGGTGAGAGCTCCACAAGTCACCCCGTCTTGGATTCCCCTAGGTCTCTAGTTTTCAAAAATGCACAGGTTTGGTTGGTTTCCCTAGGTGGCGGCTGAGCTAGAGGCCAAAATCCACAGGTAGGCACTTTGCAAAAAGCACCTCTGTTTTCTTTGAGAAAATGTGATGTGTCCACTTTGTGTTTTGGGGCATTTCCTGTCGCGGGCACTAGGCCTACCCACACAAGTGAGGTACCATTTTTATTGGGAGACTTGGGGGAATGCTGGGTGGAAGGAAATTTGGGTCTCCTCTCAGATTCCAGAACTTTCTGTCACCGAAATGTGAGGAAAAAGTGTTTTTTTAGCCACATTTTGAGGTTTGCAAAGGATTCTGGGTAACAGAACCTGGTGAGAGCTCCACAAGTCACCCCGTCTTTGATTCCCCTAGGTCTCTAGTTTTAAAAAATGCACAGGTTTGGTCGGTTTCCCTAGGTGCCAGCTGAGCTAGAGGCCGAAATCCACAGGTAGGCACTTTGCAAAAAAGACCTCTGTTTTCTTTGGGAAAATTTGATGTGTCCACGTTGTGTTTTGGGGCATTTCCTGTTGCGGGCGTTAGGCCTACCCACACAAGTGGGATACCATTTTTATCGGGAAACTTGGGGGAAGATGGAATAGCAAAACAAGTGTTATTGCCCTTTGTCTTTCTCTACATTTCTCCTTCCAAATATAAGACAGTGTGTAAAAAAGACGTCTATTTGAGAAATGCTCTGTAATTCACATGCTAGTATGGGCACCCCAGAATTCAGAGATGTGCAAATAACCACTGCTCCTCAACACCTTATCTTGTGCCCATTTTGGAAATACAAAAGTTTTCTTGATACCTATTTTTGACTCTTTATATTTCAGCAAATGAATTGTTGTATACTCAGTATAGAATGAAAACCCACTGCAAGGTGCAGCTCATTTATTTGCTCTGGGTACCTAGGGTTCTTGATGAACCTACAAGCACTATATATCCCCACAACCAGAAGAGTCCAGCAGATGTAACAGTAAAATGCCAAAATTGTGTTGAAAAATTGGGTTTTATTATTGAAGTCTGCCTGTTCCTGAAAGCTGGGAAGCTGGTGATTTTAGCACGGCAAACCCTTTGTTGATGCCAATTTCAGGGAAAAAACCACAAGCCTTCTGCAGCCCTTTTTTCCAATTTATTTTTAAAAAACAAAATTTTTACTGTATTTTGCCTAATTTCTTGGTCTCCTTCAGGGTAGCCCACAAAGTCTGGGTACTTCTAAAATCCCTAGGGTATTGGGAAAAAGGACGCAAATTTGGCGTGGGTAGCTTATGTGGACTAAAAGTTATGAGGGCCTAAGCGCCCTGCCCCAACTAGCCAAAAAAAAGCCTGGCACCTGAGAGGGAAAAGGCCTGGCAGCGAAGGGGTTAATACAAGGTGTTCCCCTTAAAATGATCATTCAGAAAAACAAAGCAATCTTAAGGAAGTAGTAATTTAATTGTGAACACGTCTGGTTTTTCCAATTTGATTCCACCAGAAGCAATAAAAAAACAGAAAAGGGCAAGGTAGAGAAAAAAAAGGACAGATAGCCTTGTATTTTCAAAATAAAAGATTGTTTATTTAATATAATATATATCGACAAATCATTTCTATGTACAATACAGTTTAGAAATAACGTATTTCATAAAAACAAGTTAAATGAGGTGCCAAGAGATAGTGTGGTGTAATTGAACACACAATTACACAAGTGACAAAGTGTAGTATCAAAAAAGCATAGATATTGTTTCTAAACCCACTTGCCACAGTGCTTATTCGTCAAGACAATGCACTTTTGTGAATCACACCCACAGCAAACAAACCTAAATACATTGTTAATATTTAAAAATGAATGGTTCTTCCTGTAGTCATTTTGTTAATTAAAGTTTTTAGGAGAAATGAAGGTGAGAGAACACATAGCAATTTGATGGAAACGAGAAACAAGAAAAGGAAATGGTAACGTGAGTGAAACGCAACGATAGCAGGACGCAAAGAGGTTAGGGACTAAAGGAATAGTGTTAGTGGCTTTGCCACTGAGGAATGGGTCAGACATTTTTTACATTCAAGTAAATATTGGAAGTCCAGTATATCACTTGAAGTTTATTTTTACCCAAGACAAAATCGGAGTTACCTTAGAACAATTATTAACACTAAAGCTCGAAGGACCATAATGCTTAATCATATGTGCTTAAAATATGATATCAAGGACTGTATTATCAAAAGTGCCAAGAGGGTGCAGTCGTCCTGTGCGGCAGCTCACTCATCAGAGCATTGCAGATGCTTACAATGTGACTCTGTGACTCTTTTCCGAAATTGCATGGCCTACATGTTTTGTGTCCTCTCTTCACTAGGTCACAAGATCCCCGTTTAATCAGCTAGGGGTAAGGGAAGACAGCAAAATTCTTATGAATTTATGCCAAACAAATCTATTCATAGCCAATTGTAAATACCCTGGGTGGTTCCTAGGGGTTTATAAATGTCCCTTCAGGGGTGGCTCCTCTGCTAAGGTGGAGGAGCATCGCCCCCTCCCCCTTTCAGCCGAAAGGGAAGGACAAATAAAATGATAATAACGAGGCGTTATTATCATTTGTTTTTTTGGTGAGCTAGGTTAGGACGGGGATGGACAGAGGAGTGGTTGAGGCACATAAGTGCGCAAGTGTGTTTGGCTGGCTGTGTTCGGCCAGCCAAACAAGACATGCGCACTTTGCAATTCTCTACCCGGCTGTATTGAACAGCTGGGAGGAGAAAGTGCACAGGGTGCCACTCCCTCTGTGAGTGCTGTAGCAGGGCGCTCACAGCAATCACGGCGCTGCTGTTATGCTGGTGACAGCAGCGCCTGATTGGAGGGGAGTCTGGAAGCCTTGTGCTTCCCGGAAGAATGGAGGAGACAAACCCGTCTCCGTAGTAGAGGTAAGTGTTTTTTTCTTTATTTATTTTTTTATTCTCATCTCCCCAACCCACCTACCCGCCACCCCAATTCAGAGGCAGCTACCACTCTGTCCCTTAAGTCTGTAAAGCCAATGTCAAAACCTTTCAGCCAAATGATAGAATGCAATGTGAATTTTAAAGGTTTCAAAAGAGCATTTACTGTCCCACAGCATAGCTCTATCCATATTTTCTAATACACTGTGAAAGAGCTCCCTCTAAGGGGTGACATTAGCAGTGAGTAAACCTTGTTTTCACTTCCAAATCAAACCCTTGAGGGAAATTTGTTGTTCCTTTCTGTAAAGCAATATTTAAAAACTGGGCTTCTTAGTAACAGCATTGCCTTATCTGGTTACATTTCAGGTGAAATTGGGCTTGTGAAGTGGTCTGTGGTAACAAAAAGGGAGCAACACAAATTGCAATGAAACTGCTCAAGACGGTAGTCACCTTACCACCTTTGGTTTCCATCCTGTATGACTGAGCTGGTATGTATTTGCTCTAATTACAGCACAGATCAGCTCTATTGTTGAGTTCAGAGATCCTTTGTAAGTGCAGCACCCTTATTTTTTGTTGGGGCAGAATGAAGAAACTGAAGGGCAAAAATGAAAAGACAGTCAAATGTCAACATTCCAATGGAGAGCATGTCACTCTTCTTTGGTTGGCACACTGAAACTTAAAGGTGATTGGTGAGGAGTCACAGGCAATTGCTCCCGCTGAATTACATCCCATCATTTTTTGCCATTATGCACTTCAGACAGGGACCACTCATTTAAATGTGAAACCTGGTCCTGCTCCTGCTCCTATTGTAACTGTCTGGCCTGAACTGCCAAGCTGGTTCCCCTCTAGATGTCAATACAAGATGCCGCAGGTCAGTTTTTAACTCACCAGCAAGGTGCAACCTGACTCCTGTGGCAGTGAGCATGACATTTATATTGGGGCAGTGATATCACCCTTCTGGCACACTGAAACACAAAGGTGATGGGTGGAATGCTTACAAACTTCTGAGCCACTGGCAATCAGCTGGTGCCTTGTTCATGTACATCATTCTTTTTCACCCCTATGCCACTCCACACAGGGGACAGCCATATGCAAATCAGGCTTGCTCCTGCTCAAATAGAAACAGTACAGCCCAAAGTGCCAAGAAAGTTCACTCTAGATTGTAATAAAGGCAAGCTCTGACTTGTTGTAGCCTCATGGTCTCATCAGTGAGTCTTGTGGCACTGATAGCATGGGACAGACATTGTGGGGAAATGGCCACACCTAGGATATCACACTGAAACACAAAGATTATAGGTGGAATACTTGCAAAACTTTCAGTCACTTGCAATTACTAAGCCACACATTCCAGTCCTTTATTCTTATTCTGCAGCACACTATGGGGGTCATTACGACCCCGGCGGTCTTTTTGCAAGACCGCCGAGGGACCGCTGTGCGGAAGACCACCTGTGCTGGCGGTTTGCCGCTCGGCGTGTTATGACTGTTGGCTGCTCTCCGTTGTTATTCCGACGGAGAGCCGCCAACAGCCATACTTGCGGGTGGCGGGGAAGTGGAGGTTGCTCCACCTCCACCGCCACGCCAACAGAACACCGCCCAGCGAATCACGTCCTGTGATTCGCCGTGGCAGTGTTCTGGTGGCAGTGTGGTGGCGGCGGAGCTGCCCCCATGGCTCCCGTCCCCTCCCGGAGGATCGACGGACCAGGTAAGTCGATCGTCCATTAGGGTAGGGGGCGAGGGGGTGTTGTGTGTTGTGTGCGTGCATGGGGGTGTGCGTGTGTGTATGTAGAGGGGGTGTGTGGGTGCGTGTATGCTTGCGGGGGTGTCATGTGTATGGGATGAGTGTGTGTATGGCTGTGGGTAAGGCTGTATGGATGTGTGCGTGTATGTTTGAATGTGGGTGTGCGTGTCTGACTGTGTGTGGATGTAGGCATGTATGTCGGGGTGTGTGCATGTGTGTTTTGGTGGTGCCTGCATGCGTGTCAGGTGTGTGTGAGTAATATTATGTTGGTGGTCGGGGTGGGGAGGGGGGCCCTGCCACCATTGGGGGGTGGCAGGGGTGGTGGGGGGTGTAGGGGAGGGAGTCCGGGTGGGGGTGGGGGTAGATGTGGGGGAGACCCCTATCAGTGCCAGGGAAGGAATTCTGATAGTGCTTACCGCCATGGATTTCATGATGGTTGAAACCGCACGAAATCCACAGCGGTAAGCCGGGTCCAAATACCGCCAGCGGTATAGTGACGGCCGCCATGGTCATAATTCACCAAGGTAAGACCGCCAGCCTGTTGGCGGTCTTACCGCCGGTTCTCCACCATCCGCCATCCGCCAGGGTTGTAATGACCCCCTATGTCATTCCAGTAGGAAATCAGGCACGCTCAAATCAAGGTTGTTTCTGCTATGGAGGGACACATCACTTTTTTTGTCTGTGTTTTTCCCTGTGTAGGTACCTTTCTGTAATGTCACACATCACTTTTTGTGTTGTCTGTGTTTTTCCCTATGTAGGTACCTTTCTGTAATGCCACGATAAGTGAAAATAATGGACTGGATTGTAAAGTTAATTTACTAAATGCACCAGTTTAATTATGCACATTTACTCATTCTGAGTTTGGCAGTAAGCTGACTGCCAGGCCGGCGGCAGTGTTTTGACCGCCGCCAGGGTGACTGTGCAGACCACCACACAATGGCTAAGGCGGTGTACCCAAAGCAACACAGACCACACACCGCCAGCACCGCCACAGCCAACAAGCAGCATCCACTGGTGGAAGCCAACTTCAGGCTGGTGGTAGCCAATGTCCCACCCACCATATTCCGAGTCACCACTCCGCCAGTATATCTGCCGTGGTGAAAAACCTGGTGAAAACAGAAAGTACCAAAGGAGACACCCCCCTCCAGGCACAGAGACGCATTCACGGCCGCCATGGTAAACAAACTGCTAGTCTTCCCAGAGTTGTATCTTGCCATACACTTTCAGGGCCACCAACAACGACAAAGACGACAACCGTAAGTATGGCTAGCGTGGAGGAAATGGCATTGATACACTCCCACACATAACACACATTCCTCGCACAGACAGCGAAGACCACACACAGGCACACACAAAATACGTCAATGCCAAGTACCCAATACACACACAAAGCCAAGCAGATATGTGCCAAACATACAACACAACACACACCAACACCGCCAATACACCCCATAACCACACAACAACAACTAGACACCTCAATGCAGGCATAGACAGGCACGTTGTGCAACACCACACATACACACACACACCATAAACTGTATGGCGTAGTGGCACACAATCAATAGCAGTGAGCGCACATCCAAACAATGACACAGGTGACACATCATGTACAACCAACAAACAAGGAAATCCATGTATGCAGCACTACACCCCATACAATCCCACAAGCAAGCAGTCAGACACATTACAACATGCCCATGGCACAACCCATCTACCCAGCGCATGCAACAACACAGACACAACCCATACACAGACCTCACTCACCGTTGCACACAGATGTCACACCACCATGTAGAAGGAAACCAGGACAAGCATCTCAACTTGCCAACCACAGCAATGCGGGCAGTTGTATTGTACAGCAAAATATAAAAATAAACTACATACAGTATGTGCCAAATGGCAAGTCCAATGTCCAGAAATGCAGGACACATTGTCCATATAACATGGCCCCAACTTGACTCCTGACAGTAAATAGGCCTGGGATGGGCCGGCTGGAACCAGCCCGCACACAAGGCCGACTTGTGCCGATGCTGCCTGTGGTGTTCAGGAACACCACGGGGCGGGCACCAATGAGGGATGAGTTTCGGGCAAAGGGGGGGGAAGGATGGGGATCAAAAAGGTCGGCGTTGGCAGAGCGAGAGGGGAAGGAGAACGACAAGGAGAGGGACGGAGACGAGGAACGACGAGAAGGCAGCGAAGGGGAACAAGAGGGTGATGAGAAGGAGAAACGAGGCCGGAGTAACTTGGAGCCTGGAGAGTGGATTCACCCCAGCCGGGGAGAAGAGGATGCGAAGCGGCAGACAGAGGTCTGAAAACCGCGGTGACCCTGGGAGGTGGAATTCTGAATCGTGCCACGCTTCTAGAAAAGTAGGGCATAGCCAGGTGCGTGACCACACCATATTGAGTGAAGGGAGGACCGGAGGAACGGATACGGGGAAACGAGGGGGTTGTGGGCGGAGGGTGGTAAAGGACTGGGAAACAGGAGGCGAGCACTGGGTTTTGTTTTGGGGTAAGGTATCACTGGTGGGGAAAATGGTCTTTGGAGAAAAAAGCACATAGGAGAAGGCCCAGCGTCATAGGCCCACAGAGATTAAAGAACAAAAGCAAATATAACGACAGTCCAAAGGGCCACAGAAGCACGGTAGCAGGAAGAAAGAGGAAGACAGGAGGAAAATAAGGAAAGCTATGGGCAGGAAGGAAAAGAAAAGAGGAGACCAACAGACCAGGAAAGAGCAGAGTGTAAGAAAGGACAGAGTCCAAGAAAGACAGAAAAGCAGTAAGACGAGTGAAACCTAGATACAGATAGATAAGGAGGAAAACCCAGCTAGTGAAACCAATCACTTACCGATATTTTTCTTCTTATATCCGCATGCGCTTCCCGGGAGACCTAAGAGAAGAAAAGAACCAAGAAGAAGTATAAGATCCAGGGAACTGAGTACCAATCCATCAGAGAACGACAAGAAGTAGAAAGAGAAAACCAAAAACACAGTTTAAAATAATTCTCAATAAAAATCACCTACCTGCTTGACGTCAGAACTCAATGTTATTATTGTCCCTTGGCCTACCACAAGGCCTCCATGTCATAGGGGCATCAATGGAACAGGCAGGCACCTCACAGGTGTAGGGGTGGCTTGGATTTGGAAGGGCATGTTTCGATTTGGGCTTGGGAGGGGTGACTTTGGCACTGGGAGGGGTGTTTTTTTTGCTAGGTGGAGGAGCAGGGGAAACACCAGAGGGGGCACCCGAGGACTGGGAGGTGGAAAGGCCAGGGAGGGGCAGGAGGGCATGATGTTTAGGGATAACACGTGGTGGGAGAGGAGTAGGGAAGAGGTCAAGGGTGTCAAGGAAAACTTTCTTAGGTACACAGGGTGGTCACATGATTGACGGTTGGGAGTGGAGGTAGAGGTAGAGGGAGAGCTCGTCTAACTTGTTGGTGTGCTGTACGTGGATGCTGGTGTGTGCAATGTGTGCATGTGTGTGTTGAGTGAATATTGGGTGGGTGAGTGGCTGCGTATGAATTCATTGGGAGGAGGGGGTATAGATGCAAGGAGAGGGAATGGGAGATGTGTGAGTTAATGTTGTGGTGGTGTGTGCAAGTGAGGAGGATGTGCTGCAGGTGGCAGAGATGGTAGCCGTGGTGCGTGCAGATGCGGCATGTGGGGTGTGTCTGTGAGTCTGCTGTTGTGGTGATTGAGGGTATGACAGGAATGCTAGCAGGACCAATGTGTGATGATGTCGTTCTGGCATATGTGAGTGGAGATGTGATTGTAAGGGAGGAGGTAGAGGGGTAAGTGTCTGTTGTGTATGCAGATGTATGTTATGTATGTGCATGCCTGTGGGAAAGTTTATGATGCCTATATTTGCCTTTGCGCACCATGTCTGTTGTCGTGGGAGTATACTTGTCTGTAATTATGCTTCGGACAGTGTAAGGAGAAGGGTTGTGGATTGGGAACAGGTAGCTGGAGGGGGGGACAGAAGATGAAGGGACACTGGCTGCTGTCAACGAGGAGGCCAGAGCCTGAAACGATCTCTGTAGTCCAGACAAGGCACCGTGAATGCCTTCCAGGAACGAGGTCCCTGGACGGCATTCACAATGGTTGTCTGCCCCACACAGATGGACCTCAGGAGGTCAATAGCCTCCTCATTTAGGGCAGCAGGGCTGACTGGGGCAGGGGCAGAGGTGCCTGTGGTGAAGGAGATGCTCACCCTCCTGGGTGAGCGGGCACGGGCAACTGGGTGGGGTGCCACAGGAAGAGCGGTTCTCATAATGGGGTTGGCGGACAAAGATGGTGCTGGGGTGGTCCCAGGTGGGTCGACCACCGAAACGGAGCCGCCATCAGAGTAGGAATCTGTATCAGATGTGAGGGTTGCCCCAGTCTCCCCCGTGGTGCTCCCCACTGGTCCCATCGGCTTTGCTGGTGCCAGCCTCCTAGGTCCTGTGGGTTGCTGCTTCCCCACTCACCAGTGCCCTTCCTCCTTCACCAGATGATGCTAATGCACACATAGACAGAGGTGGGGAGAGAAGGAGGGTGGGAGAAACAGAAAGGGAGGAAATGGTGATAGCACACACATCCACTTCACATACAAACAATACATAATTCAGCCCCTGCTGGGTAAACAAGAGACCATTTTGCATCAATTACAATTGAGTCATGCAAGCGATACCCAAACTCATCAGCGATCACCTCAACCCTGCAGCTTATACACCTGAATGAAGACCACTAGATGCCTATCAACTGCCTAAATGACTGATCCAACAATCCAGCCCAGGACATACCCAACCACATGTCATCCATTACGGGATTAGACAAATCTGAGCTCAGAGGAACTGAGCACACAAACTAACTGACAGGAATGTCTGGAGTACATGGGGTACAGAGGTCCATTGATGTAGCAATTGAAACAATTGTAATGTTCATGAAGCATGCCTGTCTTTACCCAAATACAGTGCCAATATGATCACCTTGTACTACTACGGTACACGCAGAGATGGAGGATGCAGCCAGTGACATTATAGCGACCCATACGCATGGGTGACTGTGTGTCACAGTACCACCATTTCTATCTCTGCATAGCCCACGTGTCACACTCCTACATGATTGGTGTGACAACCAGGACTGTACATTCCCTAAATCTCATCTGACCACGTTAATCCCAAGCCCAGTAAGGGTCACAATACACAACCATGCAGAAGTCACCTAACAGACAACAATTATCCCCTTGTGGCTGCTGTGCTGCCCTCAAGCATCCATCCAACTCTGGGTAGGCCACCACCAGTATGCAGGCCATTAGGGGGGTCAGGATCCAAAAGGCACCACTCCCCACACTAGGAGGCCATACCCAGCTGGGCCTCTGTGATCTTCTGGGCCCAGCATCTCCAGTCCTCCCTCCACTTCCTGCAGTGGGTGCTCTGTCGGCAATGGGCCCCCAAGGTCTGTATTTCCTTGGCGATGGCTCTCCATAACCCTTTTTCTGGTGGGCGCTGACCTGCATGGGAAACATTCTGAAAATGGGGGACATGATATAATTAATACTAATACAGCTGAAACCTTTGGCGACACACAACATACGTGGACCATGCACACTGCCAATATACCACACATATCATGTGCATGCAAAACACCTAGTCAGTCATGACATGTCCATGTGCACACACATACACCGTCAAACTCCACCCGACATGTGTGACAAAGGACATTGTACTGACCTGTTGCCCTGGAGCACCGCACAACCGCCCATAGAGGTGTAGGACCCCTTCCACCAATTTCTCTAGTTCCTCTGTAGTGAAGGCTTGGGCCCTATCCCCTGCAGTGCGTGGCATCATTGCTCCAAGATACAGGACACAGCAGCACACGAAGTAGAGGTCTGTCTTGCCCGAATGCCAGAAGTCAAGTGAGCTGGCTCATACAAAATGGCAGTTTCGACCACAGTGGTCATGACCGTCACTGCGCGAGGTGATCATCATTGGTCTCAGGCTCCCATAGACATCAATGTTAACCAATGAGGAGTTGCACGGCGGTTCAGACCGCCTTCCGCCTTGACAACTTCCGCCGTTAGAACGAGGTCACTTCCAGCTGTCCAATGCATGCCAGACAGGTGGATGCCAAATTAGTCTGTAACATGATTGTCCTGGGTTCACAGTGTGTAAGTACATGCATGTCGTCACAAACTGATACATTAGGTACACATTGTGGATAATGACATATGTAGTGAGTTTCTGGTGACATCACCACACTTGTCACTACAGTTGTCAGTATTTATGATCCGTATAGTGAAACACATGGAAGGTGTATGTTTACATGTCCTGTATGTGTCCATTGTCACAGGGATTATGTGCCATCGTCTGGTTAGGAATGGAGGGTGGAGTAATGTGTCTTCACACAACATGAAAGCCAACTTGCATGAACAAAACTTAATGACTGTCGTATGTCATAATTGGTGCACAACATTGTGAGAGGTTCCCAGATTGTTGTTTGTGTCCCCACCCAGATAGCGCACAATGGATTGATGAGGAATGCACCAGTTTACCGGCCACTCGTAGATCTTGACAACATGGAAGAGCGCCATATCATCCTGAACTATAGACTGAACTGTTTATGAATCAGGGAACTGGTCACCGAGTGGAAGCCAGACCTCCTGCCGTGTTTGATAAATGCCCATGCCATTCCTCCAACAATCCAGGTGTTCTCAGTTATTTTCTGGTGAGTGGCTCTTTTCAGGTTCCAGTGGGACTGGCTGCAGAGTTGTCAGAGCACCAGTTCAGTAAGGTGTTGCAGGATGTGCTGGATGCTCTACTCAAGCATGTGCACAGGTACATTAGTTTCCCACAATGTCATGAATCACCCACTGTAAAAGCAGCCTTCTACAACATATCAAATGTCCCACATGTAATTGGGGCTATTGATGGGACTCACATCGCCTTGGAACCTCCCAGGACTAATGAACAGGTCTACAGAAACCAGAAGAGTACATATTCGCTCAATGTACAAGTGGTGTGTCTTGCAGGTGAGTACATAACACATGTAAATGCAAAATTCCCAGGATCAGTACATGATTCCTACGTCCTGAGGAACAGCAGTGTCCCTGCAATTATGTCACAGCTACAGGGAGAAAGAGCCTGGCTCATAGGTATGTGTACTGCTCTCCATGTCAGACATTTGTACCCCTCCAAACACAGTCTGCACTCTGCCTAGCATTGTTACCTATAGTCATGTTCCCTTTTCCACACAGGTGACTCTGGATACCCCAACCTGCCCTGGCTCCTGACACCTCTGAGACATCCAACTACAGGAGGGAGGGGAGAACAGGTACAATGAGGCACATCGCCAGACAAGCCGTTACAACATTGTGCCTGATTCCATTTCATTTTCCCTCTTCAGGTCACATCTGAGTCTGTAAGCTGATTACTGTATTGCTTGTTGCTATCATTGACACTGGATATCATTATAATTTGGATGCACTTACACACCTGCTGGAGTGTCCCACTACTTGTGCCACTTCAACATTATTGTAGTGCCGACATGTGTATATTGTGCTGCTTGGAAACAGGATTGCCACTACATACAATAAAGAGACGTGCACCATGACTTGTTTTCATTTGTGTTTATTAAGTGTATGACATCACAGTCCAGAGGAGTGGGGCAATGGTCTGAGCACTGATCAGAGTGGGTGGTACAGCTGTTTGTCTCACAGGTCCTGCATCTATTTGCCCGGTATGATGTGAACATGGTTTTGGACAGTCAACAGGGTGTAACTGTGGCAAACAAGGGTGACAGTTCAGAAGGATCACTTCCTGGTGGGGGGAATGGTCTTGGCCTCAGGTCCTGCAGGATGTCTGGATGGGTGACCTCTTTTATGGGGGTCCCTCAGCTGCAGAGGTAGGGGTGCTGGTGGCCTGTGGGTCCTCCTGCTGGGACTCCATTCCAGTAGAAGGTGCTGATTTGATGGCAGTGGTGTTGCCTGACTACTGGATGGGGCCTACTGTTGGGTGGAGTATGTCCGCAGGATATTGTTCAATTCCTTGTACTCCCCTAATATGGGGACCATGGTGGCATTGAGTGCACACCACTGCTGCATGGCCTCCTGGTGGTATTCCCCCTGCAGCCTCTGCAAGGTTGTGAGTATCTGGCCCATCTTGTACTGGGTTTGCTGGTAGGCTCCCAGGACTCTGGAGACGGCCTCCTGGCTAGTCGTGGACTGTACCTTCCTCGGCCCTTGGCCCGCGATTGCCCTCCCACTGGCCCTTGCCCCCTGTGCCTGTGCCCCTGGTGCAGTGTGACCACTCCCACTGACACCAGGACTGTCATTGTCTTCAGTTTGCACCTTTGACTCCTACCTCTGTCCTGTGGGGCACACTGATGTTTGATGTGACCTTGGGACACTGGTATTGGAAGGGAGGCTCTGCTGTGCATTGGCTGCCACATGAGAGGTGGTTTCAGTCGTGGGCAGGGTGAGGCCGGAGGTGGTGGACTGATCACTCATGCCTGATTGGCCAAGTTCGTCATCCATATCCAGACTTCAAGGGGAGTCTTCCCCTAGTGGACCTGCTTCCAGGCCTAGGCTTTCTGTAACTGGCCTCCTCTGCTGTGTGGCAGCACTTGGGAGACCTGTGGAATGAGAAGTATTGTCAGATGATGGTATTGTAGAAGTGACACACATGGTTGTATGCCATCATTGACTGGATTTGAATTGAAGGGCAGTAATGGCATTGACAGTTACTAGTCCACTGCTTGTGTTACCTTCAGTGGAATGTTGTAATCTGCCTAGTTTGGAGAATAGTTAATGTTTGTCTTGCTACTGTCATTGCCATGTACTGATGTGTATTCCTTATACATATTGGTGATGGGGAGTGATATGGTTTAACGTGCAGTTGCAGAGATGTGAAGTGGATGTAGCAGTCATGCAAGGGCAGCGAGTGTAGCATTTTTGTAGTTGTGGTACTTGCTGCAATGTGGGGTATCCATGACCTAGGTGGGCCTGTGAGGGAATGGTGTCAATAGGGGGCTGTGGCATGCAAGGGTGGGTATTGGGTCCATGATAGGTTTATGCACATTAGGGTGGTGTGAGGGGGTGTGAGAGGGTGGTGGGGGTACATGCTGTGCATGGGGACAGTTGACTTACCTGTGCCCTTCTGGACGTAGAATGGCCAGGACCTTCTCCTCCCACAATGACAATTCTGGGGAAGGTGTGGGGGCCCACCACCAGTCCTTATGATGGTGATTTGGTGCCTGGAGGCCATGGTCCATACCTTCCCCCATAGCTCGTTCCACCTCTTCCTAATGTCCTCCCTTGTGCGTGGATGGTTCCCCATTGCATTCACCTGACGACTATCCTCTGCCATAAGTCTTTCTTCTGGGCTATGGATGTCTGCTAGACATGTGCTCCAAACAGTTGTGGCTCCACTCTGACGATTTCATCAACCATTACCCTCAGCTCCTCGTCTGTGAATCATGGTTTTTTTTGTGGTACTATGGTGGTTGGGTTGTGGGTGGGAGTGTATGTTGTGCAGTGGTGCTGGGTGTGCTGTTTGTTGGTGTGAATTTGGGTAGTGGTATGTGCGTGAGCTATGTGGTGTTTGTGTGCACTGGTGTGTTGTGTGATGCGTGTTCAGTGTGATGGTGCCTATGATAGCTCTGTGCAGAGCCTCCTTTCAGTGTGCTCTTGCCTCGCTCTGTCAAAGTTTCTGGTTGCAAAATGTTCTGAGTATGTGGGGGGATGCTTTGTAGTGCTGTGGACAGGTGTGTGGATGTGTTTCAGGTGTTGGGTAAAAGTATTGTATTGTCCAATGTGGTGCAAATTAACATGCCAATGTTTTGACAGTTCTAACGCTGTATACAATTGTAGGTCTATGAGCATCAAAAATGTGTGTATAAAATTGTCACACTGGCACATTCATGTTTGTCTCTATATAAAATGCTGCCTCGCCCTTCTTGGCACCATATGAAATGCAACATAAATAAACGGGCTGTATCATTAGTCTATGGATCACTGCCACCTTCTTAATTTGGGAACCTGCCACAGGGAATACCAAAGAGAAACCCAGACAAGACCTGGGTGCAGGTAAGTATCTGCAACAATTTCTCAACAGGGATATTTCATAATCCAATTTGCAAATCAATATTAATAATGTTTTTAAAGATTGCAATAAAAGCCATAAGCCTCACCACAATTCTAATAACCAAAAAGTGTAAGTGAACATAAAGTGCTTGTGCCTATAGTGCTTGTCAACGGCTCAAGTCAAACACTAAAAAAATACATGTAAAGGACAATTTTATCTCTCTCTCTCTCTCTATATATATATATATACATATATATATATAGTTGCAGACTGGTTATTAGATAAATAAAGCCGCATTATGCTGAATCAGTAGTCAATGTTTTGACCCTTATTTATTCAAGGATCTTCATCAAGGCACGAAAGTGAGAATGTAGTGCTGATGCAAATACCAAATCCAATATAGTCAATGTTTTCTTAGAAGGGTGATACAATAGGAAATGCGGCAGGGAGGCATGAGTATGGTTCAGTGAAAAGAGCAATGGGTAGGTCACAGACACAAGGAATATTTAATCTGTCCAAAGTACCCTGAATTACACAATTGATATGGACCAGAAAAATGGAGGGAATCAAAAAAGATCTGCAAAGGAAACTATAATGGATACAAATTAAAGGGGACTCAATTAACAATTCTGCAATCAGAATAAAGGGTGGTGGAGGCCTGGAAATGGGATGAATGAGGAAACTACCAATAGAGGGTTCCCCTTATGAATCAATATCAAATGTGCACTACATGAAGGGTCCGTTCATGATTAAACCAGCAATTACTAAGTATCGTACAATGATCTATTGGTAATTTCCTCATTCATCTGTAAGAAAAAAAATCATGAATGGTAGAAATGCTTGTTGGAGTACAATGTAAATGTAAAGTAGACTACCTCATCTAAAAGCAGCGCCCCCACACACTTACACAAGTAAAGATTATCTTGTTTTGTATGTGTTATCAGACTTGGTCCCTTGAACTGGCTTCACTTTCAGATCATGCACCTGTCACAACCAATGGATCTTGGCCTAAAATCTGATTTTAGGGATGCTGCCCAAAAAAAACCTATTGTGTGCAGACTGTAACCAAGGCTAACCAAAACATAACTTATCTAGGAACAAAAGCTTCTCTTTTGTTCCCAGGAATCACAGTGTCTTTCTTCAGAAAATACATTTTACCTCTAAAGATATTGGCCCTCATTACAACCCTGGCAGTCGGTGGTAAAGAGGCGGTAAGACCGCCAACAGGACAGCAGTAAAAAAAATGGAATCACGACCATGGCCGAAACCGCCAACATAGACAGCCACTTTAACACTCCGACCGCCACGGCAGTACAAACAAACGGCATGGCGGTCACCGCCAACAGACAGGCGGAAGACAATGTACCGCCCACACCATTATGAGAGGCCAATCCGCCACCTTTTCCGGGGCAGATTCAACACGAACAAAAACACGGTGGAAACTGGACTTGGAATGGGAAACTCTCACCTCTACACACCCCACGAGGAACCAGGACGCCATGGGGCCGGAACTCCATATTCTACCTGCCATTGTCTTCCTGCTCCTCTACCAGGAGCACGACCGACAGCGGTGACGACCACTGTGAGTACTGCACCTACGACACAGGGGAGGGAGGAGGGAAAAGAGAGTGACACACACACGCAACATGCAACACCCCCACATCCCACCCTCACACACAACATACACACCAATACATGCTGAAACATTACATTTACACCCCCCAAGTCCCCCTAGGAGAACGCAATGACAAAAGGAAATGATTTGAACGATTGTAAGCAATAAAAATCCATTACTCAAAAATATATATACACTATTAACAAATATGTACACCAAGATTTCAAGTCCATGTACTGCACCTACATAGTCCATGGATCACTGGGCCCAAAATGCATGGGCGAGGCCCACACTCAATACCCGATCCAAAAGGAGAGAACACTGCAGGGGCATCAGATCGAAATAAAACAGGCACCTCAGGGGAAAGGGAAGGGGGGGCACCTCAGCCGGATGAGTGCACGACGCCAGTTCCACGAGGGGGCTCCATTCCCATTGATGTATACTTGGGAGTGCAAAGCCACAGTCTCTCAAGTCACTCCAGTGAGTGGTTTGCCCACTGCTTTATCCTGGGGAGTGCAAAGCCACAGTCTCTCAAGTCACTCCAGTGGGTGGTTTGCCCACTGCTTTATCCTGGGGAGTGCAAAGCCACAGTCTCTCAAGTCTTTTCAGTGGGTGGTTTGCCCACTGCTGCATCCTGGGGAGTGCAAAGCCACAGACTCTCAAGTCACTCCAGTGGGTGGTTTGCCCACTGCTTTATCCTGGGGAGTGCAAAGCCACAGTCTCTCAAGTCACTCCAGTGGGTGGTTTGCCCACTGCTTTATCCTGGGGAGTGCAAAGCCACAGTCTCTCAAGTCTTTTCAGTGGGTGGTTTGCCCACTGCTGCATCCTGTTGAGTGCAAAGCCACAGTCTCTCAAGTGGATAACAGTCTCCACTGGTTCTGGAGGGGGCTTTGTGCCCAGAGTGCTTCATCCTGCCAAGGACTGAGGTAGTGGATGCCTTTCTCCACTGGTTCTGGAGGGGGCTTTGTGCCCAGAGTGCTTCATCCTGACAAGGACAGAGGTAGTGGATGTCATTCTCCACTGGTTCTGGAGGGGGCTTTGTGCCCAGAGTGCTTCATCCTGACAAGGACAGAGGTAGTGGATGTGATTCTCCACTGGTTCTGGAGGGGGCTTTATGCTCAGAGTGCTTCATCCTGACAAGGACTGAGGTAGTAGATGCCTTTCTCCACTGGTTCTGGAGGGGGCTTTGTGCCCAGAGTGCTTCATCCTGACAAGGACTGAGGTAGTGGGTGCCTTTCTCTACTGGTTCTGTAGGGGGCTTTGTGCCCAGAGTGCTTCATCCTGACAAGGACAGAGGTAGTGGATGTGATTCTCCACTGGTTCTGGAGGGGGCTTTGTGCCCAGAGTGCTTCATCCTGCCAAGGACTGAGGTAGTGGATGTGATTCTCCACTGGTTCTAAAGGGGGCTTTGTGCCCAGTGCTTCATCCTGACAAGGACTGAGTTAGTGGATCTGACACTCCACTGACGGTGGTGCTACATGCAAGCTGTCCAGGCCCCTGGAACTGACCACCAGCCTCGTACGACTGACCACTGGGGATGGCAGCCATGTCTGCGGTGGTGCCACTGGCACAGGATGTAGCGTGGCCGCTGGCGGTGCTGGCGGCGGCCTCAGTAGCTGCGGTGCTTGCGGCGGTCATTGGGCAGCGGTGCTGGAGGGGGGCTCACTGAGCATGCTGCTGGCGGTGGTGTCCTGGGCGGTGGTGCTGGTGTGGGTCTCACTGAGCGTGCTGCTGGCGGCGGTGTCCTGGGCGGCGGTGCTGGTGGGGGGCTCACTGAGCGTGCTGCTGGCAGCGGTGTCCTGAGCGGCGGTGCTGGTGGGGGGCTCACTGAGCATGCTGCTGGAGGCGGTGTCCTGAGCGGCGGTGCCCGTGGCGGTGGTGCATGTTGCGGTGCCGGTTGCGGTCTTGTCCGCCGTGCAGGTTGGTGGCGACTTCCCTTTCTTTCTCTGGCCCCTCCCCATCTTGGATGGTGGCGCAGCTGTCTTGCCACTCCCAACTGTTGTCCTGGGAGAGCCCTTGGTGGCAGGTGTTTTGGCCTTCTCCCTCTGGGCTGTGGCCAACTTCTTATGTTTTTGAGGTGGGGGAATATCCTTGGCCTGGCTCCATGGGACACTGGCTGCCCTGCTGCTTGGCGCACTCCAGAAGCCGGTTACTGATGGCACCACTGTTCCCGGTGATGTGGTGGCTGAGGTGCTGGGTTGGGACCTGGAAAGGCGGGCCCTAGGGGACAGAAGCGGTGGGGGAGGTGTAGGGAAGAGGTCAAGTTTTGACAGGAAAAGTTTTTTAGACACACTGGGACGGGTAGATGGAGGGGGTTTGGGGGTGAAGGAAGAGGTAGTGGTTGTAGGAGGTGTACGTTTGCTGACTTTGGGTAAAGATGCATGGGATTGAGGCTGTCGTGAGGTGAATGGCTGTTGGGTGGGTGTGTGACTGCATTTGTCTAGTTTGGGAGGTGGGCTCACAGACACACTGGGAGAGGACACAGGGGATGTGTGAATGGTAGTGAGGGTGGTGAGTGCATGTGAGCGGTGTGTGGTGATGGGCGTGCTGGTGATTGACGTAGTGGCTGAAGATGTAGTGCATGCAGGTGTGAGTGGAGACGTGACAGGGAGGGAGGAGGGAGACGTGGAGGGGGGACACAGTGGAGGCAGTGGCTGTTGGTATGTCTGCATGGGTATGATGCTTGTGTGAGTGCCTGTGGGATGTGTGGTGCTTATGTTTGCCAGAGCTACCCTTGTGTGTTGAGGTGTGTGAATGCTGGTCTGATGGTGTGCATGGGATAGGCTGAGGTACTGGGGATTGGGTCTGGGTGGAGGAAGTTGGAGGGGGGAGGCTGGACACAGGGACAATGGCTGCCATCAGTGCTGAGGCCAGAGTCTGAAAAGCTCGCTGTTGGGCTGCCTGACCAGAATGAATGCCCTCCAGCTATGCATTTGTCTGTTGCAACTGCCTCTCTACACCCTGGATGCCATTCAGAATGGTAGACTGCCCAACACCGAGGGATCTGAGGAGGTCAATGGCCTCCTCACTGAGGGCAGCAGGGCTGACAGGGGCAGGGGCTGAGGTGCCTGGGGGGAAGGAGTTGCCCACCCTCTTGGATGAGCGGCCACGGGGCACATGCTGAGGGGCTGCTGGGAGGGCGGTGCTGGTAGGGGGGGTGGCGGCTGTACCTGTAGATGCGTTGGGCACAGAGGGGCCCGCCACAGCAAGGGAGCTCCCATCAGAGGAGGAGTCGGTGTCGCTGGTCTCAGCTCCTGTCCCCGCCGTGGAGCTCCCCTCGCCCCCCGTCCCACTGGTGAATTCGGAGCCCATAGTCTCGCCCCCCCAGGGCCATGTGGAATGCAGCTCCCTCCTGCTCCGGTGGCACTGTTCCTCCGCGTGATTATGCTAATGCATACAAGAACAGGGAGTCCACAAAAAGGGGGGGAAAGAAAGTAGAAAGACATGTTCAGTGCATGCAATACCGCTACCGTTGGCGGACACTACAGACACAGCAGCCCTCTGCACTACCCCATGCACTTAGAGTTCCCTAATTAATCACAGGGCCATGGGGTACATTGCCTATGCCTGATTGCTGCACACATGGAAGTCACAGGAGCCTGACTAGGGGTAGATGGCTCTTAACACTGGTGGGGTGCCACATAGCCTGCCTCACGAAGGGACCTTGCCTACAAAACTCGCCCTGGCCTAGGGGAACCCACTGCCCACCTCTCCCACCCAGACAACTCCCATGCGTGCTGAATCAGAAGAATGTGACTGTACTCACCCCCTTGTGGCTGTTGTGATGCCCTCAAGCGCCCATCCAACTCTGGATACGCCACCGCCAGGATCCGGAACATCAGGGGGTTCATGGTGCGAGGGCACCCCTCCCACGTTGGGAGGCCATCCCCAGCTGGGCCTCCGCTGTCTTCTTGCTCCAGCGGCGAATGTCCTCCCATCTTTTCCGTCAGTGGGTGCTCCGTCTGTGGTGGACCCCCAGGGTCTGAACTTCCTTGGCAATGGCACGCCAAAAATCCTTCTTCTGGTGGGCGCTGACATACAGGAATAGTACAGGGGAAAAGGAAAAACTATAACCGTCCGGACCGTCACAGTCATTGGCCCACGTTCCCACCCTTGCCCTGACGCACATCCACTCACCGTCGTTTCATGCACGCCTCATTCCCCCCCATCTCCCATCCACACCACTCCAAACAGGCATTGCCCATACAGCATGCTCACAGTGTACTCACCTGTTTGTCTGGAGGACCGTAGAGTAGTGTGTACTGGGGGAGGACCCCATCCTTTAGTTTGTCCAACTCCTCCGATGTGAAGGCAGGGGCCCTTTCCCCAGACACTTGAGCCATTGTCGCTTCCAGACTAAGGTCACAGCAGCACTTGCAGTGTAGGTCCTCTCCTGTCGAAGATCAGGTATCAAGTGAGTGAACAGACACAAAATGGCGGTCACGTCCACGGCGGTGCGTACCGTCACCGCCGGCGTACATCGTCATTGGCTCCTGGGACCCATAGGGTCCAATGTTAACAAATGCAGGATTGCGCTGCGGTCTTCAACCACCTACCACGACAGTGTACTACGCCAGCGCAGTTACCTCATATCCCATTGTCCCACATTACAGGTCAGGCAGCCTGGGAATGATGGTAGGCTCCCATGATGTTGGAGAGGGCCTCGTGGAGAGTGGGTTCCCTGGGCCTCTCTTCCCCCTGTCGCACAGCAGCCCTCAGAGTTCCCCTGTGTTCCTGGGCCTCTGACCCCTGAACCGTGTGCCCACTACCACTGCCCCCAGGTCCCTGCTGTTGTTGGGGTGGTGCTTCACGTGTCCTGGGCACAGAGGTATGGGCCCGCTGGGTGGGCACTGTGCTGGTGTTACCTGAGGGGGGAGGCTCTGTGGTGGCCTGTGACTGTGTGAGAGGAACCAACTGTACCGAGGTCCCAGATGGGCCGGGCTGGTCATCTAGATCCAGTTGGACATAGCTCCATCTTCCTAGCTATGGTGGTGTGCTGCACCTGTGATCCGAATAGCTGTGGCTCCACCCGGATGATTTCCTCCACCAGGACCCTGAGCCCCTACTCACAAAACCTGGGGTGTCTTTGCGGTGCCATGGGGTGGTGTGGGTGATGTGTGAGGTGGTGTGTTTCGTGATGTGTGGGGTGATGTTTAGGGGTGTGTGGTGTTTTGTGCGTGGATGTGTATGTGTGATGGTGTTGTGTGCCTCTGTATGCTGGTGTTGTCTTTGCTTTGCTGTCTCTCTGGATTTTTGGGTAGTAAGGGTTTGTGGGTAATGTGGGTGTGTGTTTTATATTGTATTGGGTGTGTGAGAGTGGTGTGTGTATCAGGTGTGTGTATTTCGAATTGTCCAATGTGGTTGTGTTTTGTAAGAGTGTGTGTATTCTGAGCGCGGCGGTGTGTACCGCCAATGGTCTACCGCGGTTGAAAGACTGCCGCGTGGATTCATGGGTCGTGATAGTGTGGGCGTATTCCTGTTGGCGTGACGGTGGAGGTTTTGTTATCGCCAGTTTAACACTGACCTTTGGTGTGGCGGACTTGTGTGGGTGTCTAGATTTTGGCGGTTTCTGAGCAGTGGGTCGTAATAGCCGTAGTGGAATTCCACAGCGGTGTGATGGCGGTCTTCTGCACGGCAGTAAGCGGCTTTTACCGCCAATGTTGTAATGAGGGCCTATATTGCTTGTGTGATTCATTAGATGTATAAAAATGTGTTGCATGGGTCATTGATGCATACCATTGAATGACAGCAAGGCACAGGTGGTGTGCAGCAGGAGTTGCCTGCAGGGCATGGCCTTTGGCCACGTTCAGCTCCCAATGTGTTGTGGGTGGACAGTACCTGCTCAGCAGAATCGCCGCAGTACAGGCTTCCTGCCAGGTCCTGCTCCCAACGCACCAAGGACCAGTAACTTGTGGTGTGTATGCCATTTGTTGTGCATATTAGGGGTTGGCTGCTGGGCCTCACCTTCAGCTGTACATTCTTGGTATCCTGTAATGACAGCATCAACATTTTTCTCAATTTGTGGTCAGAGAATCAGAGAGCTATGGATCCATGGACCAGGCTTTCAGTTTGTGAACTTGAAATAAAAGTAAGGTGATAAATCTCCCTTGTCCAGTCAGATTTGAATGTTTTTTACATTTGACTCCATGGACCTCGAGGACCAATGACCAATCCAGATATTGCTCTTTTTTGTAACCTTCTCAAGCCCCCTGTAATTTCCTTGAGTGAAGCCCTGCTTTAATGCCAAGTCTGGAGTAATTCTCTTCAGACATTCCTGTATCAGATAGCAAAGAATTCTATGTGAATTAAAATAGAAAATGTTACTTTTTTGACCTCCCTCTTTTTTTTACCTCCACTTGGCAGAACTGCCTGAAATGAGCCATCACAAACTCAAATTAAATTAACTTATTAGAAAGTAGTACACACGTTTCTTCAAGCTACTGACTGGCTGGCCCCAATAGAAAAATCTGTTGTGGCTAACATGATAAGACGCAGGGCTTAGTCCTCATTTCCTGAATAAAAAAGGAAGAAAAACGTAAGGGACAGGCATAGCAAGCCCTGACCCTCTTGCTCAGGTGGGGGCGGGATCATACTGTAAAAAGGTACATTTTACCATGGGGTTTGTAGACCCAAAGGCAAGGAAGACAGAACCCTGCCCTCGAGCCTGTAAACTCCCAGGCAACGATTATTGGATTCATGTTGGGCCCCCTCCGCAGGTCAGCTATTCCATGTTGAACTCTTGTAGAGTTTCCTGATCCAGTAAAGTGCCCACAACTCTCTGTGTGTTCACAGTATCAAATAGGAGTCCATCAACTTAAAAGAAAGAGAGACCAGGCTCTGCATGTCCATCTGAATGTCATTTGCAGAGCGGGTGAGCCAGTGGGTTGGGAAAAGGATCTGGAGATAGAATGGGCCCTGCAGCCAACTAGCAACTACCACTGCATATGGGCTTCAACCATGTACTGCTGGGATGGCTGACCATGGGTGCTGAAGGCCAAGTGTAGCAGGTGCAGCCCAAGAAAGGGAGGGTGGGAGCAGGGCCTGCACCCAATGTTGGATGTGTTATATGATCAAAGAAAAACAGAAATTAACTGAAAAAGTAAGTTTAAAGTGAAGCTGTGGTTGGCATTGGTAATAACACCTTAACATCATTTAAATAGTCACAAGAAATTCACCTAAAAATCACAGCCTTGGTTCAGTTCTGGTTAACCTTGTTGTGAGAAAGGTTGTGGTGAGGAAATGTCTTGAGGACTGAAGGTTTTGGACTATGTCTATATCTATGTAGTTCCTTCTGATTGCCTCAGTGTAGTCAGTGTAGTCGCACTGCACCCTGTTGAGTCAGCACTTGGGAGGCAGTTCAGTATCATATATCAAACTAATGACGTCTGTGGGAGAAAGTTGCTCGCACCTGATGAAGTAAGACTCCATTTACCGATTTATGTCATTTGTTCACAGACGTAGTCTGACAAATTTTAGTCCACACTACATACCTTCTTCATAGACAGGAATATATCCTGTTTCTTCACTACTTGTGATATTTGCACGTTTTGTCATTGCGCTATCACGCTAGCAATGAAAGCAAATAAGTACTACCCAATTGCAATACATAGGGCTCAAGCAAATGTTACTACTAGCATAAACATGAATCCTCAAATTAAATTATATTTTTAATAATTCAATGGCCATAGGGGCTATGTAAATATCGTTGTATTGTACTTTTAGACACTAGAAAGCATCATTAATTAGCATTCATTAACTAACGTACATTTTCATTATCAATATAGTACTTCATACTGCACACGGGTTATTTCCTGCAGATTGATTTTGACCCGCACATACTGACTTTGAGGTTCTGCCTACACCTTAAGAAAGTTTAGAGGATAAGGTTTTTCAGAAAAGTATGATCATATCGTTACAGTCTGCTCTGAGTGTTAGTAACGCCTATTTGTGAGGTCTTGCTACCGTAGGGCGCCTTTCACATCCAGTCGCACTAGAGTTTTTCACTTTCCAAAGCAAAAAAGTGCATCTCCAGTATTAGAGCAATTCCTGTATGTCTTGACCTTAAACCTGTAAGCACCTTCTTTCTTTTTATAAAGTGTGTCAGCCCTTCCATGCATAAATAGATAGGACAATTCATGTTGTACCCTGTAAGAATCTGGTTTCTTGGTTGAGGAGGGAGAAGGTCGAATCAGGCAACAACCACAACCCTGGTCAGGCTAGGCCACAAAAGTCATTCAATTAACCTGTGCTTAACCAACCTGTCCTTAACTCTCTTGTAGCATGGCACAAAAGCAGTCAGGCTTAATTTAGAGGCAATGTGTAAAGTATTTATGCAGCACAAAACAGCAATACAGTGAAAACACCGCACAAGAAAAATGCCAAACCGATTTAGAAAAACATAATATATTGAGTTTTAATAAATAATTTCATGCAAGAATTACAAAAATGCAATCAGCAGCTATTAAATGTTGAAGTTTTAAGTAAATAAAACACCTAAAAGCATAAATTGCCACTCATGGTATTCTAGTTCTGCTACACCGGGGGTAAAGTTACAAGTTTAGGCTGACCACTATGCAGCGTGGGTCCCATACAGGATTCAGGTTTGTCCCAGTCAAGAGTACAGGACCTGGGAGTGCCCTCTTGAAGATCAGGAACTCACTCCCAAAGAGGCCAGCGGGGCTCAGGCAGATCCAGTTGCAAGCTAGGCAGGCCCATTTTTAGCAGGTCAGCTGGGCAGTTACAGGGAGGCATCTGGAGCTCAAACAGTTGGTCAGACAACTGACCCCTGCAGTTACATAGGTTAGCCTGGGATGAAGGTAAGCAGGTCAATTTTTTTTTCTCAGGGAGCAGGGCAGTCCCGAGGCAGTAGATCAGTTCTTCGTCTGTAATGTCCACAGGTCCAGGAGGGTTTTGAAGAGTTGGTCTGAGGGCAAAGTGTGTATACCTGGTGCCAGCCTATGCAAGTTGGTGGGCACCCTGCCCTACCTCTACATCTGGTCTAGCATGTCATTCACTTCCCTTGCAAAGACTCCTAGAAGTATGGGTGACAAAAGGTTGATGTCAGGTTTCTTTGTGAGTACAGGCTTCAAACCCTCTGAAGTGCAAGTGGGATAGGGCATAGCTTTACCCACTGCTATCCAGGCAGGCTGGCTTATCCTGCCCACAGCTAGTCACCTTTGTGTCACTGTCTGGGAGGAATACACAAACTCTAACAGCAGAGGCATTCACAGGCATGTGACCCAGGACACTGGCAGATGGCACAAATGGTTAGGGCAAGAAAATGCCAACTTTCTAAATGTGAAATTTTTAGAATTGTGACTTCAAATCTGAATTTACCTTTCAAGAGGATTTTAAAGAACAATTCATTTGAATCTAAACAGCGTATTTGTACCTGCTTGCAAGCCAAGGTTAGCACCTATTAAATGTAATAAGCCAACCTAGTGATAGCCAATGCGAGAGATAGGTCTTACAGTAATGTACAATGACTTTAGGAGTTTTCACGACTAGGACATGTGAAACTTAAATCCACATGTCCTACTTTTTAAATATCCTGCACCATGCCCTATGGACTTTTAGAGCCTACCTTAAAGGTGAGCTTTACTTTTTTAAAAGGGGGATTTAGGCCTGGCAAAAGGTTTCTTTTTCCAGAATAAAATGGCACTTTAAAACTGCATTGCAAGCTGCAATGGCAGGCCTGAGGCATGTTTTAAAGTACCACTTAAATGGGTGACACAATGCATGCTGCTGCTGTCCACTAGTAGCATTTAATTCACAGGCCCTCCGTATATGTAGTGGTAATTTTACCATGTTTTAGGGAGAAAGTACAAGCTCTTTAGCACAGTTTAGCAGTGATAAAGTGCGCAAAGTCCTGAAGCCAACAAAAACTAATTCAGAAAAACAAAAATCTTGGGGTGAACCTGCAGAGAGTCCAGGTCTAACATAAGTCTTGTGACATTATGTCAATTTGCTGCATAGAAAGATGTGTGTTCCTCTGCGTGAATATAATCAATTCTTCAACAAAAGTAAGGTTCACAAGGGATTGTACAAAGATAATATGTAATCTAGTTCACTGACAGGTGTTTGTGTTGTGCTCTATGAATATGAATTATCTAGGGCATAGATGTGGTGAGTAGGCCCTGAGATGAGTAGAGGAGTCAACCACATTTTTTGTCTTCAAAACTAGAGCGATATAAATAGAAAGTACAGGAGTCTTGGATTGTAGACTCAGTAAAGGTTTTAACTATTTTGTTGGGTAAACTCAATACATCAGAGGCTTGCCAGCTTCACATGACTCTAATGAATAGTGTACTATTACTTAGGGGAAGAGTTAGTATTACTGCAAAAGTCCTGACTACAGTTAGTGGTTGTACTCAAGCTTGTCCCACCTGGTCTCTCAGCCCTCGGAAATCATGTGCCCATAGTATAAGCAAACACTGCATAAGGCATTAAGAGTAGCCTTATCTAGTATACAGTATTAACATGAAACAATCCGATGCATGCCATAATCACATAAGGGTTATTAGGAGCACAGATATCTAAATCAGCTACTATGCTGATAATCCTAAACACTAACTTAACATACTTTTCTGTCTTAGAAACATAGAGAGTTTGCAATTGTTTACCTATACTCCTGATATCACTATTTTGAGCATACTCACCTTCATCCCACTGCAGGCAAAACATTTCCCATAGTCTATAGGGACATAGGAGTTTCCAGTATATAAGTCCTCAAGGGTCTTTCAACATGAGTGGAACTTGCACCGGAGGTCTTGAGGTTCCTATCTCTGTGTCTCGATCCCATTGCCCATTGTCTGGTAACATTGTTCAGATTCTCTCTCTAGCTTGTCCCTCTTGGTGTTGTTTCTGGTACATCGGTCTAGACTGTTGTATCTTGCCGTTTTAGCCCAAAAATTGTCCATGTTGCACAAATCCATAGTAATACACAGTCTTCCCATTTCTAAGGATGAGTATGTTTGTAGGTTATTTTAGGCCAAAACAGATATCTCTCTTTCGAAGTCACAGTTTTAAAGCTAGGAATGTATTTCTTTTAATGTTAATTTCCATTGAGATATTCTATGAGATATGAATCTTGCAGCCCATGTTCATCCTTAACTATTGCCCATTATGCCACCTGGCACATATTGTAGCACAAAGGAACTCAATTCTGCTCAGAAGATTTTGTGATTCTTGCTGCTGTCTCTCTGTTCTGTCACAACAAATATTTTTCATATAGGACAAGGTTGTTAGCCACGTGCGCAACCCCCAAACTGGAAAACTAGTTGATTGCGTTTCTTCTGGCCTCTACCCTTTGACCTGTCCGGATTGGGAGACTCTCCAAGGAGTCTAAGCTTCCACTGGCATTGCTCCCCAGATCACTCAGACCCACAAGCCGCTCAACCCCCTAGTTCATAAACAAGCTAAATTTGATGGACCTGTTGGTGCAGCAGCAGTCATGCAATGATTTGTCTTGAACCATTTCTAGAATTGTTCTCTCTCATTCTGAATCTGTGGACTCTTTGATATTCTAGAAGTTGAGAGAAGGTTATTTTTGTGAGCTTTTGGAGGAGATAGAAGAGACATAGCAGCATGTCACTACCTTCCACTTTCTCACGTCCTGCAGTTATCCTGACATTGGTTTTCCTAATTTTGTCTTCAAGATCCATCAGCATCCTGCAAGATCAAATGTCAGTCTATCTTCAGTAGTCTTAAGCTGGGTATGAATTGTGCTATATCTGCATTGCTTTGGTGTTGTCATCTACTGAGCTCATTGTCAATTTATTGAGTATAAGTTCTTTCATGAGCACATGCAATTTCACATCAAGCATGTTGGTGGTCGATGCATTTTTTTATGTCATATGACTTTTGCCAGCCACGTGCTTTGTGAAGAGCAGTTGTCTTGCTGGTTTGGATGTAGACGTGAGCTATTTCTGTAGGTGATTGTAAAGTATTCAAGACTGCCCAATTGTTCAGTGCCAATATTTCACAATCGTGTAGGAATCCTCTTTCTTATATTCCCTCTTAAGATTCTATGATATCTGTTTTGTGTTTAGTTTCATCTCCTGCTTCCCCCCTCTATTATCCAGCAGTTCCTTGTTTTAGGTATGACAGAGCCAACAAGCACAGGGGAAGAAGTGCATGAAGTGCCTTGAAGGTCACAATTTGTACTAGTAAGCAGGAACAACACTGTGAGGTAGTCATCTGTGCGACAGTAAGTTTCCAATGTGCTATAAGTTTCCAATGTGCTAAGCGTTGATGCAGGCTTAGCACAGAAAAAGTGTGGTGGTTCTAAACGGAGAAAACAGAAAATGGGCCTAGCAGTTTGGAAAAAATGTCACAGAATGTAAGTGGCATTGTTTTTCTTGTTTTATGAAAACAAACTCCCACTCTGAATGTTTTCTGAGTGGCTGCATGAAACATGGTGGGTGCTGAGCAAACCTACAATGCCTCAACGGATATTCCTGTAGCTGCGGCTCCTCTGAAGGCATAGAGATATCTGCTAGGCAGGCAGAGATCTCTAAATATGGGACACTGTAATCAAGTAGGTGTCATAATTAAACAACATAGTGGTGTCAGGAACTTTAGAGTTACAGAAAATACGTTTACATGGTGTTTGCAGGATGCTTACCGCAGTTGGAGTGCTAGATGTGATGATGATCCTGATCAGAGGAAAAGTGGCTGTGCAGAGGTGAATGCAGCAACAAAACAAAACTAACTTGAACATCACTGGAAGAGGGATTCCAGAATTGGTGGCCATCTTGGATGTTATTCAATAGAAGGAGAATGAAGTCAGTCTTGTTGCTTCTCAAAGCGGGCCAAATAGTTGGCAATTGTCAGAAAATCGGTGCCGAGCAAGTATCTTGCAGTAGGAGCGTGCTTCAGGTCAGAAATTTGACTTCCTGCTTTTTGCACTATCTTGGCCACCTAGATTGTACTTACAATCAGTAACGATTTTAAGCCTTTGTATATTTGTGTGTATATTTGCGCACCCTATAGTTATCATATTAAGTTTTTTTAGGCACATTCTTATTTTGCATTGTGTGATTCTCTTGTTTTCATTGCCACCATTGTACATATCTTAATTTTTCCATATTTTCAAGAATTAACCAGTTTGGACACCTGTGCATTCAACTCTCTAGTTAGTTTGCAGCGTCATATGTGATACCCACACCGTATGTATTCCAAACGACAATAGTAACCATTTTTTTTCTATATCTTTAGTGAGAGAACAGCGTCCAAGCTTAGAGAAGAAAGGGCTGAGTTAGAGGCCTTGTTACTCAAGATAATTAAGTAGAAGGATCATATCTTACATTGATGACACAAGGTTATTTATTAATCTCATATTGTTTCTTACAGACATGCCTAGCTGTCCTGAAAGAAGTGTGATGCGCCTCTCATGGTGATTGATAGATTAGATAGATAGATAGATAGATAGATAGATAGATAGATAGATAGATAGATAGATAGGTAGATCGTTCATTGTTCGTTTTGCGGTACTTCCGGATACACTGTTGTCTTTTCATCCAGAGAAAGCAAAGCTATAACAGTGAACTTATGAACAAAAGTCATTAATTGAATGGCTCAGCCACCCAGTATGCCCACATTAGAAGAAACTATGGGGGTCATTCCAACCCTGGCGGTCGGTGATAAAGCGGCGGCCAACCCGCCAACAGGCAGACGGTCAAAAAAATTGAATTCTGACCCTGGCGGGAACCGCCAACACAGGCCGCCACTTTAACACTCCGACTGCCACGGCGGGACAGACAAACAGCGCGGCGGTCACCGCCAACAGGCAGGCGGCAGACAATGTACCGCCCACCCTATCACAACTCACCAATCCGCCACCTTTTCCGGGGCGGGAGCCCCGCCGATAAAAACACGGCGGAAACAGACTACGAACTGGAAAACGCTCACCTCTACACACTCCACGAGGAATCTGGACAACATGGAACCCGAACTACACATCCTACCAGCTATTGTCTACCTGCTCATCTACCAGGAGTACGAACGCCGGCGCAGACGACAACGGTGAGTACTGCACCTACGACACAGGGGAGGGGGGAGGAGGAAAGCTTACGGGCACACACATACGCCATACACCCACCCCCCCACCCCAAATACCTACACCCCAATGCAGAGCAACAAGTCAGAGTGACACCCCCCAAACCCACCGGAATAATGCAAAGACACAATTAAAATGATCTTTAAAATATATGTATAATATAGCTCCATTGAAGTTATGGGAAATATGCAATATGAAAGATACAAAATAAGGAATGAACATAGTTAAAAATATATACATAGGCAATAAGTCCTGCCCATTCTGTCAAAGTTCCATAGTCCGTGGACCAATGTGCACAAACACATGTGCAAAGCCCACACAGGAGACCAGATACCATTGGAGAGAACACTGCTGGGGCATCAGATGATAAAACTACAGGCACCTCAGGGGGAAGGGAAGGGGGGGCACCTCAGCCACATGAGTCCACGACGCCAGATCCACGAGGGGCCTCCATGCCCACTGTCCCATCCTGGGGAGTGCAAAGCCACAGTCTTACAAGTCTCTACAGTGGGTGGCTTGCCCACTGTGCCATCCTGGGGAGTGCAAAGCCACAGTCTCACAAGTCTCTACAGTGGGTGGCTTTCCCACTGTGCCATCCTGGGGAGTGCAAAGCCACAGTCTCTCAAGTCTCTACAGTGGGTGGCTTGCCCACTGTTCCATCCTGGGAAGTGGCAAGCCACAGTCCATCAGATGGATTACCGACTCCACTGTTAATGGAGGAGGCATGTTGCCCAGAGTGCTTCGTGAAGCCCTGCTCGACACAGAACCGGCACTGTCAATGGGCCAGCGGTGCTTGAGATGGCGTTGCCCAGCGGAGCTGTGCTTGACAGGAATGGCCCAGCGGAGCGGTGCTTGAGATGAAGGGCCCAGCGGAGCGGTGCTTGAGACGGCGGTGGCCAGCGGAGCGGTGCTTGAGATGACAGGAATGGCCCAGCGGAGCGGTGCTTGAGATGAAGGGCCCAGCGGAGCGGTGCTTGAGATGAAGGGCCCAGCGGAGCGGTGCTTGAGATGAAGGGCCCAGCGCAGCGGGGCTTGAGATGAAGGGCCCAGCGGAGTGGTGCTTGAGATGAAGGGCCCAGCGGAGCGGTGCTTGAGATGAAGGGCCCAGCGGAGCGGTGCTTGAGACGGCGGTGGCCAGCGGAGCGGTGCTTGAGATGAAGGGCCCAGCGGAGTGGTGCTTGAGACGGCGGTGGCCAGCAGAGCGGTGCTTGAGATGAAGGGCCCAGCGGAGCGGTGCTTGACAGGAAGGGCCCAGCGGAGCGGTGCTTGAGATGAAGGGCCCAGCGGAGCGGTGCTTGAGATGAAGGGCCCAGCGGAGCGGTGCTTGAGGTGAAGGGCCCAGCGGAGCGGTGCTTGAGACGGCGGTGGCCAGCGGAGCGGTGCTTGAGATGAAGGGCCCAGCGGAGCGGTGCTTGAGACGGCGGTGGCCAGCGGAGCGGTGCTTGAGATGAAGGGGCCAGCGGAGAGGTGCTTGAGACGGCGGTGGCCAGCGGAGCGGTGCTTGAGATGAAGGGCCCAGCGGAGTGGTGCTTGAGATGAAGGGCCCAGCAGAGCGGTGCTTGAGATGAAGGGCCCAGCGGAGCGGTGCTTGAGACGGCGGTGGCCAGCGGAGCGGTGCTTGAGATGAAGGGCCCAGCGGAGCGGTGCTTGACAGGAAGGGCCCAGCGGAGCGGTGCTTGAGATGAAGGGCCCAGCGGAGCGGTGCTTGAGATGAAGGGCCCAGCGGAGCGGTGCTTGAGATGAAGGGCCCAGCAGAGAGGTGCTTGAGACGGCGGTGGCCAGCGGAGCGGTGCTTGAGATGCAGGGCCCAGCGGAGCGGTGCTTGAGATGAAGGGCCCAGCGGAGCAGTGCTTGAGATGAAGGGCCCAGCGGAGCGGTGCTTGACAGGAAGGGCCCAGCGGAGCGGTGCTTGAGATGAAGGGCCCAGCGGAGCGGTGCTTGAGATGAAGGGCCCAGCGGAGCGGTGCTTGAGATGAAGGGCCCAGCGGAGCGGTGCTTGAGATGAAGGGCCCAGCAGAGCGGTGCTTGAAATGAAGGGCCCAGCGGAGCGGTGCTTGAGATGAAGGGCCCAGCGGAGCGGTGCTTGCGATGAAGGGCCCAGCGGAGCGGTGCTTGAGACGGCGGTGGCCAGTGGAGCGGTGCTTGAGATGAAGGGCCCAGCGGAGCGGTGCTTGAGACGGCGGTGGCCAGCGGAGCGGTGCTTGAGATGAAGGGCCCAGCGGAGCAGTGCTTGACAGGAAGGGCCCAGCGGAGCGGTGATTGAGATGAAGGGCCCAGCGGAGCAGTGCTTGAGACGGCGGTGGACAACGGAGCGGTGCTTGAGATGAAGGGCCCAGCGGAGCGGTGCTTGACAGGAAGGGCCCAGCGGAGCGGTGCTTGAGATGAAGGGCCCAGCGGAGCGGTGCTTGAGATGAAGGGCCCAGCGGAGCGGTGCTTGAGATGAAGGGCCCAGCGGAGCGGTGCTTGAGATGAAGGGCCCAGCGGAGCGGTGCTTGACAGGAAGGGCCCAGCGGAGCGGTGATTGAGATGAAGGGCCCAGCGGAGCGGTGCTTGAGATGAAGGGCCCAGCGGAGCGGTGCTTGAGATGAAGGGCCCAGCGGAGCGGTGCTTGAGACGGCGGTGGCCAGTGGAGCGGTGCTTGAGATGAAGGGCCCAGCAGAGCGGTGCTTATGATGAAGGGCCCAGCGGAGCGGTGCTTGAGACGGCGGTGGCCAGCGGAGCGGTGCTTGAGATGAAGGGCCCAGCGGAGCGGTGCTTGAGACGGCGGTGGCCAGCGGAGCGGTGCTTGAGATGAAGGGCCCAGCGGAGCGGTGCTTGAGACGGCGGTGGCCAGCGGAGCGGTGCTTGAGATGAAGGGCCCAGCGGAGCGGTGCTTGACAGGAAGGGCCCAGCGGACCGGTGCTTGAGATGAAGGGCCCAACGGAGCGGTGCTTGAGATGAAGGGCCCAGAGGAGCGGTGCTTGACAGGAAAGGCCCAGCGGAGCGGTGATTGAGATGAAGGGCCCAGCGGAGCGGTGCTTGAGACGGCGGTGGCCAGCGGAGCAGTGCTTGAGATGAAGGGCCCAGCGGAGCGGTGCTTGACAGGAAGGGCCCAGCGGAGCGGTGCTTGAGATGAAGGGCCCAGCGGAGCGGTGCTTGAGATGAAGGGCCCAGCGGAGCGGTGATTGAGATGAAGGGCCCAGCGGAGCGGTGCTTGAGATGAAGGGCCCAGCGGAGCGGTGCTTGAGATGAAGGGCCCAGCGGAGCGGTGCTTGAGACGGTGGTGGGCAGTGGAGCGGTGCTTGAGATGAAGGGCCCAGCGGAGCGGTGCATGAGATGAAGGGCCCAGCGGAGCGGTGCTTGAGACGGCGGTGGCCAGCGGAGCGGTGCTTGAGACGGCGGTGGCCAGCGGAGCGGTGCTTGAGATGAAGGGCCCAGCGGAGCGGTGCTTGAGAAGGCGGTGGCCAGCGGAGCGGTGCTTGAGATGAAGGGCCCAGCGGAGCGGTGCTTGAGATGAAGGGCCCAGCGGAGCGGTGCTTGAGATGAAGGGCCCAGCGGAGCGGTGCTTGAGATGAAGGGCCCAGCGGAGCGGTGCTTGACAGGAAGGGCCCAGCGGAGCGGTGCTTGACAGGAAGGGCCCAGCGGAGCGGTGCTTGAGATGAAGGGCCCAGCGGAGCGGTGCTTGAGATGAAGGGCCCAGCGGAGCGGTGCTTGACAGGAAGGGACCAGCGGAGCGGTGCTTGAGATGAAGGGCCCAGCGGAGCAGTGCTTGAGATGAAGGGCCCAGCGGAGCGGTGCTTGAGATGAAGGGCCCAGCGGAGCGGTGCTTGAGACGGCGGTGGCCAGCGGAGCGGTGCTTGAGATGAAGGGCCCAGCGGAGCGGTGCTTGACAGGAAGGGCCCAGCGGAGCGGTGCTTGAGATGAAGGACCCAGCGGAGCGGTGCTTGAGATGAAGGGCCCAGCGGAGCGGTGCTTGAGATGAAGGGCCCAGCGGAGCGGTGCTTGAGACGGCGGTGGCCAGCGGAGCGGTGCTTGAGATGAAGGGCCCAGCGGAGCGGTGCTTGAGACGGCGGTGGCCAGCGGAGCGGTGCTTGAGATGAAGGGCCCAGCGGAGCGGTGCTTGAGACGGCGGTGGCCAGCGGAGCGGTGCTTGACAGGAAGGGCCCAGCGGAGCGGTGCTTGAGATGAAGGGCCCAGCGGAGCGGTGCTTGAGATGAAGGGCCCAGCGGAGCGGTGCTTGAGACGGCGGTGGCCAGCGGAGCGGTGCTTGAGATGAAGGGCCCAGCGGAGCGGTGCTTGACAGGAAGGGCCCAGCGGAGCGGTGCTTCAGATGAAGGGCCCAGCGGAGCGGTGCTTGAGATGAAGGGCCCAGCGGAACGGTGCTTGAGATGAAGGGCCCAGCGGAGCGGTGCTTGACAGGAAGGGCCCAGCGGAGCGGTGCTTGACAGGAAGGGCCCAGCGGAGCGGTGCTTGAGATGAAGGGCCCAGCGGAGCGGTGCTTGAGATGAAGGGCCCAGCGGAGCGGTGCTTGAGACGGCGGTGGCCAGCGGAGCGGTGCTTGAGATGAAGGGCCCAGCGGAGCGGTGCTTGAGACGGCGGTGGCCAGCGGAGCGGTGCTTGACAGGAAGGGCCCAGCGGAGCGGTGCTTGAGATGAAGGGCCCAGCGGAGCGGTGCTTGAGATGAAGGGCCCAGCGGAGCGGTGCTTGAGACGGCGGTGGCCAGCGGAGCGGTGCTTGAGATGAAGGGCCCAGCGGAGCGGTGCTTGACAGGAAGGGCCCAGCGGAGCGGTGCTTGAGATGAAGGGCCCAGCGGAGCGGTGCTTCAGATGAAGGGCCCAGCGGAGCGGTGCTTCAGATGAAGGGCCCAGCGGAGCGGTGCTTGAGATGAAGGGCCCAGCGGAGCGGTGCTTGACAGGAAGGGCCCAGCGGAGCGGTGCTTGACAGGAAGGGCCCAGCGGAGCGGTGCTTGAGATGAAGGGCCCAGCGGAGCGGTGCTTGAGACGGCGGTGGCCAGCGGAGCGGTGCTTGAGATGAAGGGCCCAGCGGAGCGGTGCTTGACAGGAAGGGCCCAGCGGAGCGGTGCTTGAGATGAAGGGCCCAGCGGAGCGGTGCTTGAGACGGCGGTGGCCAGCGGAGCGGTGCTTGAGATGAAGGGCCCAGCGGAGCGGTGCTTGAGACGGCGGTGGCCAGCGGTGCTTGAGATGAAGGGCCCAGCGGAGCGGTGCTTGACAGGAAGGGCCCAGCGGAGCAGTGCTTGACAGGAAGGGCCCAGCGGAGCGGTGCTTGAGATGAAAGGCCCAGCGGAGCGGTGCTTGAGATGAAGGGCCCAGCGGAGCAGTGCTTGACAGGAAGGGCCCAGCGGAGCGGTGCTTGAGATGAAGGGCCCAGCGGAGCGGTGCTTGACAGGAAGGGCCCAGCGGAGCGGTGCTTGAGATGAAGGGCCCAGCGGAGCGGTGCTTGATACGGCGGGGCCCTGTTCAGCGGTGCTTCTCACGGCGGGGCCCTGTTAAGCGGTTCTTGTCACGGCGGGGCCCTGTTCAGCGGTTCTTGTCACGGCGGGGCCCTGTTCAGCGGTTCTTGTCACGGCGGGGCCCTGTTCAGCGGTGCTTCTCACGGCGGGACCCTGTTCAGCGGTGCTTCTCACGGCGGGCCCTGTTCAGCGGTGCTTGTCCTGTGTTTCTAGGGAGCCAGACCTGGCCAAGACTTCCCGCTTAGTCGCCATCCGACCTTGCGGTCGTGGGGCCCTCCTGTGATGGAGTCCTGGGCCCGTGGGTGTCGTCCGTCACAACCGGAATGGGGCTGGTGGGGCCCTCCTGGGCAGCTCGCCTGCTGCCTGACTTCTCCACCCTGCTGCCCTTGCCCTCCTTCGCTGAAGCTCTGTGGCCCTTGCCTCCCTTTGATGATGTGGCAGGTGACGGGGCAAGGCTACTGTCCTTGGTGGCAGCCGTCTCAGGCTTGTCGCGCCGGCCCTTAGTTTTTTTTGTCCTCTTCCCAGGGGGTGGGCTGGCTGTCCCCTTGCTGCTGGCCGATGTTCCTGCCCTAGGAGCTGGTGGACTCCAATAGCCCTGCACTATGGTCACAGTAGATGCAGGGCTGGTGGTGGCTGAGGTGCTTTTTTGACTCTTACCAGATGGAGGGGGTGGGTCAGTGGCTGGAACGAGGTCAAGGTTGGAAAGGAAAAGCACTTTGGAAGGACAGGGACGGGTAGGTGTAGTGGGTATGGGAGTGGAGGAAGAGGATGTGGTTGTAGGAGAGTCAAGTGTGCTGTCTTTGGGTGCAGGTGCTTCTGTGTGGGTGATGGTGTTGTGTGCCTCTGTGTTGTGGGATTGTCTATTCTGTGCTCTCTCTCTAGCCTTTGTCAATAATTTCAGGTCGTAGGGGTTTGTGGGTGATGTGGGTGTGTGTTTTATATTGTGTTGGGTGTGTGGGAGTGGTGTTAGTATGTGTATCAGGTGTGTGTGTTTCAAGATGTCCAATGTGTTTTCTATGTGTGTGTGTATTTTGACCGCGGCGGTGTGTAACGCCAATGGAATACCGCGTTTGAAAGACCGCCACGTGGATTCGTGTGTCGTGATAGTGTGGGCGTATTTCTGTTGGCGTGACGGTGGAGGTTTGGTCATCGCCATTTTTTCGCTGACCTTTGGTGTGGCGGACTTTTGTGGATGTCGGGTTTTTGGCGGTTTGCAAGTTGCGGGTCAGAATGACCGTGGCGGTTTACCGCGGCCGCGGCGGTGTTATGGCGGTCTTCTGACCGGCGATAAGCGGCTTTTACCGCTGAGGTCAGAATGACCCCCTATGTCTGCTCTCTTCATTCATCTCTAGAGGCTGCAAGCTCCAAGGAACCATAGTTGCTGAATATTAGTACTGGGCTAGGAAAGGAAATATGTGAACCATTTTTTCCATAACCTCCAAAATTAGGATTGCCATTTTTGTTGGTTCTTTAACACATTATTTAACACATTACAAGCAGTTTTATGTTTGTTGTACTACACATGAAATAGAAATCGGTGTATCTTTTCTTCCGCTGCTATAAGATTAGGAATTTAATCCATTGCTGGTCCTGGCTCATTTTGTTAACCCTCCTCCTTTAGTTGTATGTTATTTTATTTTTTTAGGTCTGCTGGCATTAAAGTGCCTACAAGCGAATGTGCACTCTATATGTAGGATTTAAATGGGGAATAGTGATTTACGAGATGTTCCTCACTCAGGGGTTCTGAGTGTCATCAAATAGACAACAAGAGTGAGTTCAAGTTGTCTACGATGTCAATCAGAATCTCAAGATGAAAAAGTTCCCTGTAATTCAGTTTTTACCCATCTATAATTTTATGCTATGTATGTACCCCAAGGCCATCTTCTCCAGCTTTCAACTCCTTCGCTAAGGCAGAGGACTAACGGGGGAAGTGGGCATACATACCATCGCCTCTATTATGGATCCCCGTCCGAAAGGTAAACAACAAAATCTTACCTATTGTGCTTGACAAGCTCCCACCACCTTTCCTTTTCCCGCCTGCAGTTGTGCTTTCAGCTTTCATTCAAAGCAGACAAGCAGTGCTGTGCAGAAAGGCTTTCAGAGAGCCCTGTCAGCCTGGCCTGGAAGACCATTATGACGTAGAAACAGTGGGTAATGAGTTTTGTTATCAACAGTTGCAACGTCATAGCAGTGAGTAATGAGATTTAGAAACTGGAATAAAATGATAGAGGCTGTCTATAAAAGCCATACATAATACATAAACATATTTGTGGTAGCTGAGATTGGATAATTTTCCACACACAATGCCATTCTCAAAATCTGTGACATTTCAAGATCAACTCTTGTTAGGTCCCCCTCTAATTAGCTGCTTATCTCTGAAACACTAATATGATTCAGCTCTCAAGTATGCTGCGAGAGCCTGAGAGTAAGGTACTATGGCCCTCATTATGACATTGGTGGTAAATCCCAATTACCGCCACTCTGACAGCCGCCAACATAACACCGCCGCCGCGGATATCCGTTCACCATATTATGACACACTTACACCAATCCGTCACTATTCAGCCACATACACAATTCCGCCAGCCCAAAGGTCAGTGATAAACTGGTGGTATCAAAACCCACACCGTTACGCCAACAGAACTACGCCCATCACATTATGACCCACGAATCACCAAGGCAGACATTCAATGGCGGTAAACCACTGGCGGAGCATACCACCGCTCTCAAAATACACTCTCAAACAAAACAACATCACATTTGCAATTCAAACACACACCTGACACCTCTACATACAGTACACCCACATCACTATAAAACACACACACAGATTACCCACAACCCTTTAAGACTACAAACCATTGCACGAGACAGACACCACGACCACAGAAAAAACCAGAGCTACACACTACCTACACCTACACACCACCCACGCACCCAACATCACACACCCCAACACATCACCCTACACACCCTACACACCCTCACCTACAAAACTCACACAAAACTCATGGCACCACAAAGACACCCCCGATTCTCAGAGGAGGAGCTAAGGGTCATGATAGAGGAAATCATCAGGGTAGAGCCACAGCTATTTGGAGCACAGGTGCAGCAGATATTGATAGCTAGGAAGATGGAGCTATGGCGGAGAATCGTGGACAGGGTCAATGCTGTGGGACAGCACCCAGGAACCAGGGATGACATCAAGAAGAGGTGAAATGACCTACGGGGGAAGATACATTCCATTGCAGCAAGACACCAACTCAATGTACAGAGGACCGGCGGTGGACCCCCACAACTAACAACATGGGAGGAGCAAGTCTTGGTAATCATGCATCCTGAGGGCCTGGCTGGAGTAGGACGAGGACTGGAACCTGGTAAGTCAGCTCTCTACTACTACTACCACCCTACCTGCATGCCATCACATACCCCCACCCTCACCCTCACCGCCATCACTCCGCCACTTCCCACACACCCCACCATCACATCTCTCTCATCCCAGTGCCAAGCCCTGCATGCCATACCAATGCATGGACACCACTCACAGACCTGCATGGACACCTATCACTAAACCATGCACACTAGAGGGAATCAGTTATCCCATCACATACCAATGTACACAAGTAAAAACTGCCAGGGTAAATACAAACAAAAGGGCGTGCCACAGATGCACAATATGTTTGACACAGAAACAATAACACAGCATTTACATCCCCACAGGTACCCCAGCCAATGTCAGCTGAGAGGAGGTGCCAGCAATATCCAGTCCCCCCACAGAAGAGGCCCACAGTGATGACAGCAACTCTGAACTTCAGGATCTGGATGACCAACCTGGCCCATCAGGGACCTTTGAACAGCCAGTTACCCAGGCCCAGTCACACACCACCACAAAGCCTCCCCCACCAGGAAACACAACCACAGCAGCTACCCAGCGTACCCATACGTCTGTCCCCAGGACACGTCAATCAGCAGTGTGTCCACCTCTACAGGGACCCCAGGGCACACCTCTTACCCAAGATAATCAGGGACCTGGAGTCAGTGGCAGTGGGCACACAGTTCAGGGTACAGAGGCACAGGACAACAGGGAACCTGAGAGGAGTGCTGTGTGCCAGGGGGAGGACAGGCCCAGGGAACCGACTCTCCAGGAGGCACTCTCTGAGATCCTGTGAGCCTACCAACATTCCCAGGACATGATGGGCCAGATCCTGGACAATGTCCAGGCGAACAGGTGGATGCAGGAGGGACAGTATCAGGGGATCAGGGAGGACTTGCATGCCATCAACACCACCCTGGTCACTATTGCAGGGGTGCTAGCAGACACTGCCAATATTATGAGGGAGGCTGTCTCACAACAGTGGGCCCCTGCCACTAGCTAGATATCTGAACTGCCTTCCAGCTCCACTGCCGCTAGTGGACAGGAGGCCCCACCACAAGACCAACAGGCCACCAGCACCCCTCCCCTGCAGAAGGAGAACCACCCCGCAAACATTCCCTGCGATCCAGACTAAAGCCAGAGACACTTGCCAAGACCCCCGCCAGGAAATGAGACTCTCCTGATTGTCACCCTTGTGTCCCACCATGTCACCCTGTCCACCTTGAACTGCCATTGCTCCCCTTCCTATGTCTCCTTGAACAATGCATCTGTGCTACAAATAGACTGGAACAATACCTTGGACTTTCCTCCATCATCACCCCATCCCATTGCACTTGCCCCTCTTTTACCTAGCACTTCAATAAACACCCTTGGAAAAAATAGACATATGGAGTTGTTCTGCTTTCCTGGCCTTATCACATAACCAAGCTTAAAGAACCTCTCTGGAATGCACTTCTGAGTTTAAAGACGACATTTATTGTTATTAATTCTCCACCACGAGGTTCTTGAGAGACGAAATTAGTAGATTGGAAGCACACGTTCAAAAGTAGTCGCAGCAATGAAAGCAAAATATATCAAAGTACTTCTCAGTTGCAATGTACACAGCAAATATATGTGATTATATTATAGCATAACTTCAAAACAAAGCATAAAAGTCAAAATTCATCACCGTATGGGCAAGGCTGTAGGGCCTATATTCAGCTTCATCTTTCTGGGGTCTGCAAGTGTTAGGGTTTGTACACAGCAAAGAGCATGTCCCCTCTCACTGCACTAGTGGGTTCTGTAATAGCTCCCTTTTAAACTTACTATTGAAAGCCTTTCTTGTTATCTCACCTTCCCCCCCCTAGGCTTCTGTGTATGTTGTTTAATGTGCTGTTTTGTTTACACATTGGGCCTTGCTTTTACCAAGGCTTCTTTAAAACACTCCTCCCTAGGCCATGTGTTAATCCAACTCATTTGCATAATAACTGAAACTCTGCACACCTTTCAAGAACATGTGCAGCATGTGAGGACCACACCCAGCTCTTCAAACCACACCCAGCTCTGCACACTTTCCAAGAACATGTGCAGCATGTGAGGACCACACCCAGCCCTTCAAACCACACCCAGCTCTTCGAACCACACCCAGCCCTGTCTATAAAAGGCATCCCCCGAGCCTCACTCAGTGCTTGTGCTCGTCTACCTCCCGCTTACCTGAGAACAGATCCCTCGGCGCTGGCACTCCTGCTCTTTACAGACTTTCTTTGACTTCAATGGGCGCAGCTGCTGGCTCTTCCTTCTTCCGGTTTCCGGTTCCTCCTTGCCTCAGCCTCTCTCCTACGAGTAACCTGCAAAAGAGAAAGAAGACAAGGTTAGACTGATCAGTATCTCTTGCCAGCAACAAGTAAGTGCAAAACTTTTTATTACCTGAGGGAGCTTTGACGACAATTTCTGGATTCGTGTATAGACAGTTTGAGGCGAAGTGCCTTCCACGAGCATTGTGATTCAGGCTCTTTGTTGCAGGAGTATTTTGCAGAACTTTGTGAGGCGGACATTGTTTTTTTTCATGGAACTTTTGGGAATCGAACAGTGGAAACCATTGATAGCAAGGCAAACAGTAAATCAAGGACTTGCACAAATTACATGCTGTATTTTGATGTAAAAGTACAGTATTTGTTTTATAAAAGATTCTGGAAATATGGGAAAAAAGCTTTACAGTAATAGAAAACACATCCCAGAGCAGTAACACATTCCAAACCTGGAAACTAGAGACCAGGATCCAAGAGGTACTTTTAGAAGAGAATTTCTAATAAATAAAGGGATAGTCAGGAACCCATTTAGGAATAGGTTGCACTTATCTGTTCTTTGTTTATGTTTCATTAGGCACCAGTTTCTACAGAAGTCAGAAAGGGCCGCAGATTTGTGCAGCACTTCAACAGTGGAAACGCAAGAACAGTGTTGTCTCTCTTTTTTTTATTTTATCCACTTCCTCCCTTCCCTTGAGCTTCTGTTCTTAGTGCACTGTTTTAAAAACTAGTGTGCTGGAACAAGCAGTTTCAGGGTGGGGTCGGATTGTCTTCAACCTCCATCAGAACTGAACAAGAACTCAGGTGAGCTGGGCTTTGACAGCAAGTTGATGACTCCAGGCAACTGCGAGAAAGAGATTTTCTACCCAAACAGGAGACAGGCAACTGACGTCTCCGTTCCTGTCTGAAGTCAAGCAGATTCAATCTACCTCTCCTGTAGCCCAGAGTCATCCTTAAAAGCAAACTCAGTGTGAGAACCGAAGAAACCTGGAGAGTGGCCAATTCTCCTGAGCTCCTCGTTCTCAGACTGGATTGCAAGGTAAACACAAAATCTACATGCTCTTATCAGCTAAGGTCTGGTGTGAAGAAAACAGCTTGGTCCATCTTGTGGAAAAACACAGCTTGGAAAAACACAGCTCATCTGCAATGTCTAACCCCACGTTAAAGCCATTAGGCAGCTAACCTAAATAGCAAATGTAATGTCTAATGTCATGTCAAAGCCAATAGGCAGCTAAACTGAATACAGAATGTAATGGCTAATGCCATGTCAAAGCCAATAGGCAGCTAAACTGAATACAAAATGTAATGGCTAATGCCATGTTAAAGCCAATAGGCAACTGACATGAATACAGAATGTAATGGCTAACTCCATGTTAAAGCCAATAGGCAGCTAAACTGAATACAACATGTAATGTGCTACTGGTGAATATTGAGCAACTAATATGCGCAGTGGTGAAACACAAAGTCATTGGTCAAACACAATTAAAAGCATCACAGGAGTTTGTCAAATTTTTCAAATATGTATTCATTTAACCAGGTTCAAACAATGCAATTCAACTGTACAGTAATTGAGCATATTTTAATGACCTGTAGCTGGCTGCAGTGATCACACCAGGAACTATTGTGAGGCACCAGCATCTGTAAAATTAATTGCCAAAGGGTACAGTAAGTGGGCATAGAAGTGGGAAATAACAGCATGCCAGTGCCATAGAATTAAATATAATAATAATGAATTGTGAAGTAACACTGTCTTACCTGTGTGTCATTGGAAGTACTGTCTGATGACTGCTGTTCTGTTATCCTCATCCTCATCCTCTTCCTCCTCATCCTCAATGTCCACAGGGTCCACTGCTGCCACACGGGCATCTACAGCCTCCTCCTCCTGCAGAAGAGGCACATGGCATCTCAGGTCAAGGTTGTGCAATATGCAGCATGCCACTATTTTCTGGCAGACCTTCTTTGGTGAGTAACACAGGGATCCACCTGTCAGATGCAGGCATCTGAACCTGGCCTTCAGGAGGCCAAAGGTCTGTTCTATAATCCTTCTGGTTCACTCATGTGCCTCATTGTAATGTTCTTCTGCCCTTGTCCTGGCATTTTTCACAGGGGTCAGCAACCAAAATAGGTTGGGGTAACCAGAGTCACCTGCAAATATTTAGGGACAACATTTAGCCACACACTATCCTATATGGCCCACACCATACCCATACACCAACATATACTGGGTGGGGACCAGGGTTCACCTATTAACCACACCCTGTGCCTCTGTAGTTGGCCCATCACATTTAGAATGCTGCTATTCCTCAGGACAAAGGCATTATGCACCAACCCAGGATACTTAGCATTGACGTGGGAGTAATACTGGTCCGCCAAACACACCATCTGTACATTCATAGAGTGGAAACTCTTCTAATTTCTGTGCACCTGTTCATTCTGACGGGGGGACTAATGCAATATGTGTTCCATCAATCGCCCCTATTAAGTTGGGGACATTTCCCCAACTGTGGCCTCACTGTGGCCAAATCTTCGACCAGGGGAAATACAATGTAGCTGCACATGTGTTTAATCAGGAAGACAACACTCTTGTCAGCACTATTGAGAACATTGGCTGTGACATTCCTGCTGCCAAGCCCACCGTCACTTGGAAGGAGCCAGTTGCCAGGAAATGGAGCACAGATAGAACTTGCACAAGAGGGGGGATCCCAGTGGGGTGACGGATAGGAGATATCAGGTCAGGTTCCAATTGGGCGCACAGCTCTTTGATTGTGGCCCTGTGTAGTCTATAGGAGAGGATAATGTGCCTGTCCTCCAGTGTTGCCAAGTCCACCAGGGGTCTGTACACGGGGGTATGTCTCCATCTCCTATTCATCCACAGCGGTAGCAATCTATGGGGCAAAAGAGTGAGGAGCCAGTCACAAACTGAACAATCGGTCTACAACTGAACATTGCATGCTGTTAATTTGTAATGGGTCAGTGTGAATTGTCCAGTATGTCCAAATTTAAACAGTGACACACCAATTATCCAGGGTTTGCCCCCCAACCCTGAAATGGCTTCCGCCTGTCATATGTGGAGAGACAGGTGGAAGTGAGGTAATTTCCCTGACGTTGTGCCCCATTGTGCACCGTTGTGGGAGGCGGTCGGGGACCGCCGTGTAACTTCTCAGTGGATAACATTGGGCCCTATGGGTTACAGTGGCCAATGATGTTCTACGCCGGCGGTGACGGTATGCACCGCCGCGGACGTGACTGCCATTTTCTATCTGTTCACTCACTTGCTACCTGATCTTCAACAGGAGAGGACCAAAACTGCATGTGCTGCTGTGACCTGTGTCTGGAACCTACCATGGCCCGTTTGACTGGGGAAATGGCCCCTGCCTTCACTTCGGCGGAGTTGGAGAGACTGGTGGATGGGGTCCTTCCCCAGTACCGACTGCTGTATGGGCCTCCAGACTAACAGGTGAGTACACTGTGGGCACGATGCATGTTGAATGAATGCATGGAGTGGTGTGTGTGAAAGCCTCGTGTAATTGGGGTGGGTGGATGTCCTCTGGGCAACGTATTGGTTGTGTGCTGCGCCATGTGTGTGCAAATGTTGATGTGAAAGGGTATGGTGGACCATAAGTGTAACAGGCAGGACTGTCTGACTAATACTATTATCCTGTTTGTATTGCCTCTGCAGGTCAGCGCCCATCAAAAGAAGGGTATAGGGCGTGCGGACCCTGGAGGTCTACGGCAGGCGGAGCACCCACTGTTGGAAATGGTGGGAGGACCTGAGATGCTGGGCATGGAAGATGGCGGAGGCTCAGCTGGGGATGGCCTCCCAACGAGGCAGGGGTGCCCATTGAACCCTGACTCCCCGATGGCCCGCATACTGGCAGTGGCCTATCCAGAGCTGGATGGGTGCTTGAGGGCATCACAGCAGCCACCAGGGGGTGAGTACAGTGCCCATCATTACTAATAATTCCTGGTGGGGTGGTATCCGGGTGGGGGATGTGTGTCAGTGGGTGTCCCTAGGCCAGGCCTAACATTGCAGCTTAGGTCCTCTGGTGGCTAGGGTTTTGAAGGGATAGTCCTACTACCTGGCTCATAGGCATCCACTACTGGTCAGGGCTGCGTGGGTCCCAGGTGCACTGGATTTGGCAGTGTGTTCCTCTCCCCATGCCTTAGTGGCTAGCAATATCACTGGTAGGGCAATGCATAGTGCGTAGGCCTGTTCCCTGTGTGTGAGGGTGCTGTGTACGATACAACGGTGGTGTTGGTGCAGCCATTGACCAAGTGTATCCTTTGTCTCCCCCCTCTTGTTTTGTCACCCTGTCATTATGTGCATTAGCATCATCTGGCGGAGAAGCAGAGGCACCGGCGACAGAGGGAGCTGCATCTCACAGGACCCAGGAGGCAGAGTCCACCGATGCTGAGGGCACCAGTGGGACGGAGAGCGAGGGGAGGACCACGGCAGAGACTGGAGGGGAAAGTTCTGACACAGATACCTCCTCCGATGGAAGCTCCCTGATGATGGTGGACACCTCTATGACCACCCCAGCTACAGCCGCCACCACCTGTACCAGCACCACCCTCCCAGCAGCCCCACATTGAGTTGCCCGTGCCCGCTCACCCAGAAGGGTGGGCATCTCCTTCGCCCCAGGCACCTCAGGCCCTGCCCCAGTGAGCCCTGCTGCCCTGAGTGAGGAGGCTATTGACTTCCTGAGATCCATCTCTGTAGGGCAGTCAACCATTGTGAATGCCATCCAGGGACTGGCAGCCCAGATGCAACAGACTAATGCATTCCTGGAGGGCATTCACACTGGCTTGGCGACCCAACAGAGATCAATCCAGGATCTGGCCTCCTCTCTGATGGCAGCCATTGTCCCTGTTTCCACCCTCCCCCCTCCAACTTCCTCTTCCCAATCCCAATCTCCTCAACCCCAACCTATCCCAAGCACACAGTCAGACAAGCATGCACACAAGAGTGGTAAAGGCAAACACAAGCACCACACTTCATCCCACAGGCACTCACACAAACACCATCCAGATGCAGACATACCCACATCCACTATTTCCACGGTCTCTCCCTCCTTCTCCTCCACCCCCTCCCTCCCAGTTCCATCTACACTCACACCTGCATGCACTACACCATCATCCATTACCAGCATCACCACCACACCTAGCAGAACACACACCTCACTGGCAGACACCTCCACAACAGCCATGCACACATCCCCTGTGTCCTCTCCCACTGTGTCTGTCCCCCCCCAAGGTACGCAAGCACTCAGACACCCAACAGCCATCCACCTCACAACAGCATCCAGCCCAGGCACCTGCACCCAAAATCAGCAGACAGACACCTCCTAAAACCACTCCCTCTTCCTCCACTCCCAAACCTTCTCCCTCTCCCCGCCCCAGTGTCACTAAAAACCTTTCCTATCCACAATTGACCTCTTCCCCACCCTCCCCCCATCCTGCATGTCTGGCCAGGGTGGGAAGAACCCAGCCAAGCACCTCAGCTACCGTCACTCGCGGTGTGAAAGGAGCCAGGGCACATGTCCTGAGGGTGAAGGAGCCTGCACCAGGCAGCCTCAAGGGAAAGGAGCCTGCTCCATCTGCTGCCAGGAAGAGCAAGCAGCCTGCCCCAGCTGCTGCCAGGAAGATTAAGGAGCCTGTCCCAGCTGCTGCCAGGAAGATCAAGGAGCCTGCACCAGCTGCTGCCAGGAAGACTAAGGAGGTTGTCCCAGAGATACTGTGACCTTGCACTCCCCAGGATCAACAGCACAGGGCACGATGCCCCCTCCAGAACCAGTGGGTAAGACACCCACCAACCCCAGGCTCCCCAGGATCAAGAGCACATGGCACGATGCCCCCTCCAGAACCAGTGGGCAAGACACCCACTCGAGAGACTGTGGCCTTGCACTTCCCCGGATCAAGCAAAGGGCGTGTTGTCTCTCCAGAGCATGTGGGCAAGTCACCTACTCGAGAGACTGCGGCCTTGCACTCCCCAGGACCATGCACAAGGCATGTTGCCCCCTCCAGAACCAGTGGTCTTTTTTCATCTCCTGGCTGAGGTGCCCTCCATCCCCCTGAGGTGCCTGCCTATTTACCAACTGATGCCCCTGCAGTGTTCTCTCTGTGTTGATGCAGGTGACATGTGTGGCCGTGGACTTTGGCCTGTGGCCATGTGGCCCACGCAAACTGAGGACTGGGCAGTGTCCCTTGAACTGTACATTTTTAAGTATCTAGTACATTGGCTAAATTATTATTTATAATGTGTTGATCTTATTACACTCACTTTAGTAAATTTGTTTTGTCCTTGCATTATTTAGCCAATTTAGGGGGATTAACTTGTTTTCTTGTGCATCTGGTTGTGTGTATGGGGTGTGTATGTCGGGTGTGTGTGGTGCGTGTGTGTGTCACTGTCATTTTCCTCCCTCCCTCCCTTGTGTGCTAGGCGGCTGTACTCACCGTCGTTGTCTTCGCCGATGTTGGTGTTCGTGATGGAGCAGCACGTAAAATACCATGGGGAAGACATGCAGCTCGGGCTCCATGGTGGCGTGGTTGTTCCCTGTGTCTCCAATGGGGAGTCCTTTCCCTTCTGAAGTCTGTTTCCGCCAGGTTTTTGATGTTGTTGGTACCGCCCCGGAAAAGATGGCAGATTGGCATGTCATAATAAGGTAGGCAGAACATTGACTGTTATTAAATGTTACCTTGCACATGTATGTGTGTGTATAGGAAAGCTATATCAAGTAATCAGTCGATTTTGCTTATGGATGTTTGCATATTGTTAATGCACTGCTTTTTGTTTCTCCCACGCTATTAACAAATTTGTGAGATATTTGACATTAGTCAGCGCATTTGGTGATCTTGTTCTTATTTCACATATATTCCTCACATCTGAGCATGTCTACATCCTTAAAAAACGGTTGTGTTAAAAATAAGGATTAAATCATTTGTACGTGCTGAAACTTTCAATATTTTAAATAGTTTGTGAAAACCTCATTTTTAAAACATACTTTTCCCTATGGATCACTTGTGATTGTGGTATGGTTGTTTAGTCAGCGGGTCATTCAAGTGCATATGAGTCAAGAGTGATCAGCTATTTTAGTCTTGTTTCTACCAGGGAAGTCTTTCTAAGCCAGCAAAACATATATAGGTTTCTAATTTTACAGCATGTCCACACAGTGAGATGCCATAAACCTTGTTACCACACCCACTCCAGCAGAAGTCACTGGAGTTTGGGAATATTCCCTTTAAATTGTATTAGTGTTAGTAGTCAGTTATTAAAATCTATAGCACATCTCTATGCTGCCTCACATACCCTGCTTTGCCTTATATTATTCAATAGTTGCTCTCAGTCTGTCATATCTATTCATATTCCATTAACAATTTTTCATTCTGCAGTTTTTTAGATTTTGGCTTTACCTCAATACTGCTCTACAAATTGCTGTAGATAGTTTAGATAGTACCTGAGTTTTTAAACTGTCTTGATCAGCTTTTTAAACAATTGGCATGTCCCTTGTGTCTGCATTTTGATTATGGGTGCATAAAACCCATTGTATTTTCTGATAATGTTTCAGCAATTCCTAATAAGTGATCCCACATTCCTTTGTGTAGTGCTGAAATAATTTTATTGTCATAGAACATAAATGCCGAAGCATGACTATCCCCTCTCGCTACATCTTACAGTCATTGTGGTATATTGATCCTGAGCTGTTTGGGTTAGGTAAATGGGGTTCATGTGGTGAGTTAAATGTTAATCCTGCTTCTACTGATACACTATCCCATGCTTCTACCTTTGTTTTAGTGACATGGGTGGTTATTACAACTTCGGAGGTCTTTTCGTAAGACCACCAAAGCGGCGGGCGCAAAAAGACCACCACTGCTGAAGACCACCATATTACGACGTCATGCCAATTTCCACCCCATTACGGAGGGGACATCCAACACCATTGGCCTAGCAAACATCGCAATAGTGGTGGTTTACACTGCCGGCAAAGCCACGCCAACAGAACTCTGCCCGCCGTATTAAGATCCATAGTTCGGTGCAGCAGTTTCCTGCATGGTGTTGTGGTGCCAGCGGTGGAAAGCACAAGGACCCATCCCCTCCCGGATGGCCACCTCACTGAAGCAAGCAAAATGATTGTCCGAAAGGGGGGGATGCAGGGTGGGGGATGATGGGTCCCTGCTCTTTCCACCACCTGCACAGCACCGCCATGCAGGAAACCACTGCACCGTATTACGGATCGTAATACGGCAGGTGGAGTCCTGTTGTCATGGCAGGGCTGGCAGTGGAAAGCGCCTCTATAACGATATCGGCCAGGCTGACGGTGTCAGATTTTGGCCCGTAATCGGGGGAAATCGGCACGATGTAGTAATATGGCGGTCTTCAGACCACCAGCACTGGTGGTCTTTAGGCACCTGCAGCTTCGGCGGTCTTACGAAAAGACCGCCAAAGTCGTAATGACCACCTTAGTGCCTTCAACTTCTATAGGTTGATTTTTACCCCAAAGACTGCCTCATATTAATTTTTTAATGGATCCCTAATTTAATCTTAATGTCAACTGAAAACATATTTTCTCCTCCTGCTTAATCATCCCCCCAAACCTGGTTCCCCAAAGGTCTGTTATGTCAAATCTAGTGGAATAGTGGCTTGGTTGAGGGGGAGAATACCACTGAGAAAAGAAGTTAACCTTATAAAGCGAAAGTATTTGACACGCTTTCAGATTTACATGAACACCCTCATATCTAACATTTTTTTCAAACGAAAAGAAAAAAGGAACATAAGTTATGTAAAAAACAGTAAAAGTTGCCACAAAAGTGGCATAAATGGATGCAAAATGTTGATATATTGGTCACACTTTCTTAATCTTTCATGGAAAACCGAGAAGGATTTGCCTCATCATAGTCTTTCTAAATCCTCATACAGCTTTTGGCCTGGTAAAAACTGCAATATTACGTGCAATATTCGGAGGGCTGGTCATACCAAACGCCACGTTTTTCATCTTTTATCTATCCCTACCTTAATACTATTTCAAAAATCTGTTTCTCTCTGTACCGACTCGAATATTCTGTCTCTTTTAAGGCCTTTTCAATAGTTCTAGGTGTCCTAGAGCTTACTTTAAATATTATTGTTTGACAAAAAAAGTTAATAAAAGAAAAGCCCTTTATTTATTTCAACAACCCAGCTAATAATTTCATGGAAGTCCTGAATTCGCCAATAAAAAATTCAGCTTTCTGAATTCTTGCTTGAAACTTAAGAAAATACCAGGAAGCTGTCAAAAGCAAAGCTGGAAAAATGTAAGAGGATGTAAAGCAGACGTAGAAACGAGAAAATATTTGAATATTCAGCACAGACCCATCCTTGGGTGTTATTTCTTTACATCTAAGAAAAGAAGTGGAATTTAAGTTGGAAAAACAAATCCCATGTTACCCAACACTCTTTTAGGGAGTGTGACTGGAGTACAAAGACCAAAAGTGTATTTAATGTGTTTTTAACCCCAAACAAACCTGTTGTTTCAGCTCAAGTTCAATTTGGCATTTTTCTCATCCCGAGAACTTAAAAAACACCCTGAACCTAGCTGTTTACCTGGGATAAAAAGTAAATGCTTTACCCATTTCTGGTTGAAAGCACAGTTCTTCTGCGGCATCCGTGCCATTGCGTAGACATGACAGCACTTACAAACACCGGCTCTTGCAGCAGATGCACAGACTGCTCCAGGCCATCCTGCTGAGGCAGCAGCATTTCTTTTTTCTGTGTAAATGGACAGGAATTAATTAAAAGGGAAGCGCTGAAGCCAAAAGGTAAATTCCCCGCAGCAGAAAAAAAACTTTGAACAAACAATAGGCGCGTATATTATGCTAAGAAAGGGCTGTTTGACCAAACATGCACTCTAATTTCAGTGAAGTGATAAGAAAGCAACTCTTCGCATATTTTCCATCATTAGAGACCGTTCTGTGAACGTGTTGGGTCGTGCAAAGCTGTAGGTCTTTCTCTGAAATGCTTTTGTGTTCAAAGATGGTTGTTGATAATTGACGCTGCTAAATACTGTAAAAAACAAAAACGTGGATGTTTTTCTGTTTTATACCGAAGGTGAGTGAGTTCGATAGATTTACGAATAAAGGGCCTCCCTTTTGAAGGAATTTTCTTCAAAATGTCGTGTTTAGCGTCTTTAGAAAATGCCCATTTATAGTTGAATAAGTAAATGATAGTGTGTGTATAATTTGCGATCTTTGCTTAATGTATCTGTGACCTGTAACAATATCCCTATCCATCTCCCACATCTGCTCCCATGTAGAAAAGATTTGAAGACACAGCTTTTTAACGAATACTACATCACACTACATTATTCATCTTCAACTCAGCTCCATCACCTCTTACTCGTTGATTTTATACTTGTCTTTGACCAAGAACACCGGACCACTGCCTTTAAGCTAGTAGGCTTCTGCCATAGAAATACCATAAAAATACATACATTCATCTAAATCACACCTGAAAGCTGCAAGAAGTGCTGCAGAAAGAGTTGAAAAATACACGAAATAACCCAGGGCTCATAAAGGCCACCTAGAAAAAAAGAATATGTCAATGAAATATTTTTAAGTAAAAAAAAAAAAAGTTAAAAAGGATCATAAAATGTGTTGCTTCGCTATTGCAAACACAGTCATCTACAGGCCATCATTCACATATCCTTTAATTGCAAGATTATTGAAAAAGCATTCTACATACAGCTCTCAGATCACATCAAAACTAACTATCAACTGCCTTATTAACACACTGGCTTGAGTTCACTCTTCAGCTCGAAGAAATCTGCATTATATAATGTCCTCCTGCAATTGCTTGACCTATTATCCACTTTCAGGAATGAATATTGAGAAATTTCAGCCCAGAGGTGGACTTCTTGGGGCCTGTGATGGCTTGGGGAAGGGGGTGTGTGCAGCCCCCCTCCCCATAGTCAATAATATGGGCCCATGGGGTGGTTCCCCGGGCTTGTGATGGCTGAAAGAGGAGTGTTGCATCCCCCCCTTTCAATAATTTAGACCCTGGGGGTGTGGTCTATGGGGCCTTTTATGAGTAGGGGAGGGGGTCAAACGCTCCCTGCCAATAATAAAAGAAAGCAGCCCTGGCCGCCATTTTGGAGTTTTGCAATCCTGCTGGAGTCCAGCAGAAACTGCCTTTTTTTTTTTATTTTGGCCCCATGGGGTCCCTCTGGATCCCCTCTATGGTGCATAGGGGAGGCAGGATATTCCTACCCTGCCCCCTTATGTTATTTTTGTTTTTCTAACTTCAGGACAAGGGACTAAGGCCCTCATTCTGACCTTGGCGGTCGGCGGAGAGGCGGCAGTCGGACCGCGAACAGACCGGCGGTCAAAAAAATGGCATTCTGACCGCGGCGGTCACCGCCGCGATCGACCGCCACTTCCCCACTCCGACAGCCACGGCGGTCATGACCGACGGGCTGGAGTCTGCGCACTCCGGTCCGGCGGTCGACCCAAGACCACCAACGGTATCATGACCCTGCTTACCGCCGCGGTTTCTGGCGGTCGGGAACCGCCATGCGAACCATGGCGGTAGGCACTATCGGGGCCAGGGAATTCCTTCCCTGGCACTGATAGGGGTCTCCCCCACCCCCCACTGCCCCCCCGAGTCCTCCCCCCACACCCTCCACCCCCCTGACACCCCCCAGAGGTGGTACGAACCCCCTCCCCACCCCCACTCCGACATGCACATACACGCACCCCGACATGCACACACCCCCAACATGCACATATACACACCCCCTACACACACACATACACAACGGGGACACATACCCGCACACATACATGCCGACATGCGCACCCGCCGAACTACACACATTGCCCATAGGCACAGCAGCACTCCCCGCCCGCATGCACGCACTCACACACCCCCTCTACACACTCACACGCACACCCCCATGCACGCACACATCACACAACACCCCCCCACCCCCTCCCCTCACGGACGATCAACTTACCTTGTGCGTTGGTCCTCCGGGAGGCGACAGGAGCCATGGGGAGGTGACCGCCAACAGAAGACCGCCAACAGAAGACCGCCACACAGAAATGTGGGTCGTAATTCTGTGGGCGGTGTTCTGCTGGCGTGGCGGTGGAGGTTGACCAGTCTCCACTTTCCCGCCGACCGCCAGTGTGGCTGCTGGCGGTTTTCCGGCGGAACGCTCCCAGCGGTCGGAATGCGCACAGCGGCATACCGCCGCGGTCGGCGGTCTTCACCGCGGCGGTAACTCGGCGGTCTTGCGAAAAGACCGCCAAGGTCAGAATGACCCCCTAAGTCCGGAAGTCTTGTAATGGCTCCCAGCACCACATTTCTTATGTTGCTGGCAGCCAATCAGAGCTCCTACGGGAGCGAGGTGACACAAGAGAAAAAATGCTTTCTGGGCCAAACAGGACACCCTATTTTTTTAATTGGGTTTGAGAAACACTTGCGAGCGTCCCTCAGATCCAACAATCCAGATATCTATTTTTTAACCTTAATTACTCAACAACTACTGAACAGATTTACACAATTTCACAAAAAGCACAATCTGAATACCAAGATCCAGCTTTCTTCCAAAATTGGTGTAATTCCCTTTTGCAGGTTTTACTGTAGCCCTGTCTGAAAGTAGGCTATAGAAAATGCATGGGAATTATGTGGCCCCCTGATAGATAGATCACCCTGAAACTTTGCATGCACAAAATAGTCAAATATAAGCACCTTTTTGGAAGGTTTGGCGATTCATCAAACGGGGCCAAGGTTACTCGCATCACAAAAAAAACACTTTTCCTATGGAATAGCTGGCCTAACTATAACGACCACCAATTAGTTATTTATATATATATATATACCCAATCAAAACACCCCTCTGAATAAAGAAGCAGGGGCACTCCCTGGGACAAATACAATATAAGGAGTGGGGGTGCGTGGTTATAGTTACCTTAGGGCACAAGTTAAAGTTACTTGAAATAGCTCTAACTACAACAGGTGAATTTGTATGGTTTTGTATGTTTTAAATGTGAGCCTAACTATAATGTCTCTTTAACCTTTAGTTATTTAAAAACTCAATATATATATACATAGATATATCTATATCCAAAACACAAGTTCTCATGTTCAGAAGCCCAAGCAGCAGCAGTGCACATCTGGTTGAGGAACTCTTATAATTTTCAAACTACCACTCATGACCACTCCACAACTGAGATGCGCACACCGGTGTTTGCAGTGCTTCCAAAGTTCCTTTATTTCAGCATGATCGAGGCATCTGGTATGCCAAAACACATAGGGTGCTTCTGGAAGCACAATGCCTAATTTCCTTTCCTAATCCACTCTTCAGGTAGTACCTGGATTTGTACATGACTGGCTCATGGATAACAATAACTAGCGTGAAAGAGAAAGTCTTCCTAGGGGCCATGGTTATCCTTGTATGTTGAGATGTAATATACTTTCCTTCATTGCCAATGGTGGTAAGTCCTTTTTGTGTTGAACTGGATTAATGTAAATTGTTCTGTCGTCTGTGTTTTGCGTGTAATGGTAACATGCACATCAATTGGAGAGAAATTAGTGAGGACCTGTTATTGTTTTTGCATTGGTTACACTGGCTAAAATACTCCTGATGTTAAATTCGCTATGAACCACAGTAAAAAAAAAAATGTTGTCCTGAACTTCTTGTACAGCAAGATAATAATATACTATGTACATTATTGCACATGAAACACACTCCTCCATTCAATAAGTTACTACCTATGCCTTGCATGAAAATTAGCCATGAGGGCTATTTTTAGGGTTAAGGCAAAATTGCACAAAGAAAGCAGAAATAATTGCTAATACAACAGTACTGAAAGAAAAATTCGGACAAAGAGTTTAATGAGACCAGCTGAAAGCAAAGCTTGGTGTGTGCCAGTAGAAGAGAAATAGGTTCTGTTCCTCTTGTGTGTTCAACAATGTTTGGACGTGGGCATCTAATAATGTCAAAACAATGAGCAAAACATGGAACATTTAAAAAACAATGAACCTTCCTGAGCCAGTTAAGAATTTAAGAGAAGCATTTGAAGAACATACAGAAGTTGAGATAAGACACAAACACTAAAAAATAGGTGGAAGTTTCCACTAGTGAAAACGTGCACTGTTCATGAATTAATTGCCAAAACGTTCCTCAAACTGTAACATGAAGAATGAGATGTATGGTGTAATTTGGCCATATAATAAACTATATAAGAAATTAACTATGCAAGAATTGATAGAGACTATCAGATAGCACAAATCACATGCAAAGGTCCTCAGACAGAGTGAACTTCTTATGTGAATTTCCACTCGGCCTGATCACAAGTGGCCTGGTGATCTTACACCCGATTTTACCAGCTTGAAGTTCCAGTCTGTAAAATCACATAAAGATTTAGCTGCAACAGCAGCTGAGCATGGGCGTCTTATCCCTGCTAATCACTTCCTGTGGGAAGGGAGAAGCATGCTATGCTCCCCTTGCTAGAACGTTTCTTCTCTTTCCCCTCTCTACCTTCACAACCCCCTCCTCTCATCTCCACCGCATCTTGAAACAACTGCTCCCATTTAGCATCTGCTTTGAAGAGGAGGTAAAGGGATTATTAAATCTCTCAGAAATGGGAATAGTGTGCAGAATTCCACATGGAATGCTGTCTGCACAATTATTTTACATCCAAAGCGGTTTAACTCATATTAGAACATTGGAATGTTGGGAGCTACATTGAAAACAGTGGAGTGCTCCGGGCTTCTAATGGGCGGTAGAAGCCGGAGCTCCAACAATCCAATGTTCACATTTCAGAGCTGTTGCTGTGAACAAAGGCCGCACAGAGCCTGAGGGAGATTTCAGTCCCCTCGGGCTCCATGAGGCCTTTGTTTTATTTATTAGAACATTCTACCCTCTAGCGGTGGAATATTCTAATAGCCTTGTAGCACTAAGTAGCTGGGCTATACTGGCATTAAAGTCCTGCAACCTTATTAAGGGCCCTCTCCTTCGGGCCTTTAACACTGGAACGGGCATTTAATGGCCGGTATAGCCGCTATGGTGGGCTATAAGATTATAATAGGATCAATTCCATGTAGTAATATAAAACAGTAACATAGCCTTAGAGGTCGCCGTAGCAATTCCATGCAAAGATATAGGACAGTAATAGTAATTTTAGCCAGCAGGAATCTCCGCATGGGATTCCTCCTACCACGTAATCAGACCCTCTGTGTCTTACCCACAATGTTCCATTGATGGTGCATTCCACTGAGAAAAATCAAAACCCCTTGATATATCTTAAACAGTCCTTGCAGTTATACACCATGGTCCCATAGGGGGTAATACGAAAAGAAAGTTATCCCAGAATGTTACCAGGATGATATAGATATTTGACACTGGAACAGAGGTTTGAATGTCACAGATGAACTTGAGCAGTTGCTAGTGTGAAATCAAGTCTGAACAATATCATGCTGTGATTAGATGAAAAGTGTATTTGGCTTGAAATTCCATCACTAAAAGTAAGAAAAGTTCATATAAAATGAATCTTTGCTTCACCAAAAATGTGAAGAAGGGTCAGATTGTAAAACGCACAGTTGCATTCCTTTCAAAGAAATTTGTTCTTGGAGGATCTCTCCTGCTCTACAGTTGAGTCTAGAATTGGAGGGGACTACATTTTACATAGCTTCTTTGACATTCTTACTTCATACCATGGTACTAAATATAGAAAGCTCAATCTATCCTATCAAGCCTGTATTAATGAATGCAATAATATTGTGGATACTCATTAGGAACCTTTGGTCTCCTTGGTTCCATATCCTGCCTTAGCCATTTGTCCGAGGGGTAACAAAAAGCATAAGTGATAAAACGCCCCTTTTTAAGAGGTCACTCACATTTGGAGCTGGATTTTATTGCTGTTTTTTTAGAGTTTGCACACTGGGCCACTGCTGTACTTTCCTCGGTGTATGTGCTCTGACATGTAGAAGCTGACTAATGCCTCATTGGCATATTTAACTCTGCTGTAAGGCCATTGGATATGGTGTAGAAACAGCTTCTGAAGCATGGAAAGTTAAATGTTACCAGTGGACTGCCACGCTTATTGTGCCATCAACTAGTGTAGCAAGGAGAACATGGCTACAGGCCTATCATTGTAACCTGATGGAGGCGATCTGTTAAAATAACCCCCTTTTAACAGGTAGAAACACCCATTTTAAATATCAGTACGTCAACCCTGTCTAGGTATCGTAGCCCACACGATTGGGTGTATGGTATTTAAAGGTGGGCCATTTAGAAAATGAATGGTAACATGCCTTTACAGTGACATGGTACTAAAAGCTATTTCCACTGAGGCAAGCCTAGCTGGCCTATGTAGAAAACAAGAGTTCAGAATAAAATAGTAAATACGGCTAACTTAGGAAACAGACTAACCAGAAAAATAAGTAAACTCCTATTTATAATAGTTATAAAAAATCTAATACAATAAATATTAAGGAAAATTAACTTTTAGAAAGTAGCCATTTACCTGCAAGAGCTTTCAGATGGCTAATTAGCATTGGCCTTTGCCAACTCCGAGCCTGTTATCAGGCTTGAATGAGTTGTGAGCAAGATGTGGAATTCCTCCAAGGAGTTACACAATAAGTTGACTGAATGTGCTGCGATGACTCCTCTGAGCTCTGCTGAATCTTCAGGGTGAGGGCTGTAGGCATCCTGTGGACACCAAAATGTCAAATCCTACCCAACATGTCTTTTTAAACCACATGTACCACACTGGTGCATTTAAAGCAAAGAATACAGGATGCCAGGAGGATTCTTGCACATCCCCTATCTGGAAGCTCTAGGAACCTGCCTTTGTCTTGTCAGACTTCTGTCTTCTAGTTTGTTGTGGAAACAGACCTGGTTCAAACTGGATATTAGTGTTAGATGTGGGAGGACTCTCTTGCCACAGAGTACACTGCTGTACACCCACAATCCCCAGAGCCCAACTTTAGTGTAGCCAAATAATTTCACTATCTTGAAAATGCCCTGACACTTTAGGCAAACAGAAACTACTGAAAAAAGGGAATAGGGTTCTCTTCCGGATCTTTTACCCTATTAGTTAGGGAGTGTCCAGGAGTCATCCCCACCCACTGTGCCAGGCAGAAACGTGGAACCCCAAAGGACCCCCTTAGAACACTGCAAAAGAGCAGAAGAGGACTGCACCTGCTGTCTGTGACCTGAGGAGCGCACTGAAGGTTTACACCTGCTCCGCCGTGTAACCAGAACAAAGAAATGAATTCCAAAGGTCAGTTGGCTGACCTCCGATGTGGCTATACATCTCAGAAAAAGTGACAAAGCCCCTTTCTGCATTGGGACTTTGAAGCTTTTACAACCAAAATCTAAGAAATCTCCAGGGTTCCAGCAGGTCCAACTAGCTTTGCATATCTGACCTTCAGTTCGACGGTGGTAGCTACAAATTCAAACAAGCATGTGCAATGCAACGGGTCTCGTGTTTCCTCGTGTTAGAGCTGATAGCGTTGTAAACTCCTAACTGGACTTTTCACTGGTAATGAAACCTATCGGCAAAAGTGCAATTATGTACGTAACCGGAAAAAATGCAATGAGCTGTGTAACTGGGTCGATATTATGTAAAACGCTCGACTTCTGCCAATCGAGATCGCACTGGGAAAATAGAGAAAAAGTAGTCCACGAGCCGGATGGAAAACAGCGAGCCTTGCATGTTTTCTGTACTTGGTCGATGCACTCGAGGAGGACTATCCACCAGAAAAGGCATGACATATGCATGCCTTCCACTAATGAAATCAAGCAGATTCTAACAGGCAAGCCCACGAGCCAATAAAAGACATTGACGTGACGTGGACAGGGCTCTGAACCCTTTTTAATTCCTAAAGCGTCTCGCTTAGCAAAATGCATGCGCAAGCGCATGCAATGCAGACTCGACCCTAAAAAGGACAAAGTCCCTTTTTAGATTCGAACTTGTCTACTTCCAGGCTTCAGCAAGCTGAATCTTCTTGATGTATCTGAATTAGGCTCCCTCAAAGTCAGCCTCAAATCACACATAGGTTCCTGCTTATTCCTGTTTACTGCAACCATTGTCTACCATTGGCTCTTTGTGCTTTTTGGTGCTATTTTTACGTAAATCTTTCAAAATCATATTTTCATTTCCACTCATTGGTTTTTTGTCGTTTTGGTGTCATCATGGTTATTACAATTTTCTCTTTTTTAGGGGAGAGGGATTATTATTTTCTTGTAAACGTTATTACTGTTTGCTAAAATGCTAAATGCTTTACACCTTTTTTGTAAATTAAGCTTCTCTGCTATGTGCAATATCTACCAGAGGTAAAGCTCGGTTTTAAATTACTGAAACCTTTGACTGGACCTAACAAGATAATGACCTTATTACTTTTGGTAGCCACAAGTCCACCCAAACTAATGCACAGGTTTCTCACAGCATATTTCTAGGGTTATTTACTAAAGGTTGCTCGGGGGTTCCAAGGTGCTGTAAGCGATGTGGCTGCAGACTTGTATAATGTTAAGAAAATCAACGGAATGTCTTGCATAGCTTTGTATCAAGTGAGCACCCTTGCAAAATGTTAGTAAATGTCCACAGTAGAATTCACTAAAATGCCCTCCCCTGGAGAGTCATATTATTTCTTTATGACACTGAGAAGAATTAGAAGGTAATCTCAGTTTTCATAACTGTTGTAGCTGGCTAGGACTTGGCATCTTCCTCTGGTAGTTGAAGCTCCAGACATACAGGTTGCCATGAATCATGCAAAGGGCCCACATAAAAATTACATTATTTTTTCAGGGATAAGAGATAAAAATCTAATTACAGAAAAGAATAAGGATGCTGCTGTCCTATGAAAATTATGCTACAATGATTAATTTATACACACAGACATACATCACAGGAGGCTGTCACTGGCTTCAAAAGCACAAGGAAGGGCAATTAACCTACAATCATTTCCAAGGTTAGGCTGCACATCTTCACTTTTGTGTGTTTTGTATTTAAGACTTAGTTATTTTTCAAAATTGCCATCTGAACTCCACGAAAAAGACAGATTCACTTTGCATTGCATTTGACTGTAAATGTCTGACGTTCTGTACTTTTCCTAGTTTGTCTTTAAAGGAAGCCCCTTTTTAATGAAGTGTAAAAACCAATCAGAGCCCTGCATAATTAAATTCGGCAAGATGTTCATATTATTAAGAAAGTTAAATTGACGGAAATGACTTTTGTAAATATGAGGGAATCACACCATATTGCAATTTTGCAATTTTTTTTCAGTCTGTCAAAAAAATGGCCGACAAATTAATTTATACCTGATATTTTGCCATTTATCGATGGTGAAACAAAGTGAAAGTTCCATCCAAACCCTTGTTCAGTTTTATGCAAGTATTTCTTTAAAAATAGAAGCATGATCATCTCTTAGCAGGCAGAGCTTTTGAAGGTTTACCTGTTAGCAGTAATTTATTTGTAAACAAGTGCCAAGGCTCGAGGTACTGCTCAGGAGTCCACCGCAAGTTACACTGCTGACCGGAAATGCAATCACTGTCACATGCCAGTATAAATGCTCCCTAGTAAACATCACACTCCAGCTTTAACAATTCCAGTGCATCGAAAACAGTTAAGAATGGCCTGGACGCTCTAGAATTATAAATTATATGTTCATTTATTTGTTAAACTGATGTGCTCCAAACAGAAATACTAGAACAAATCAAACACCACCTGCTAGCCATTTCTATGCACTGTTGCTTCACTAGATCATCACCAGGCACACAGACAACACCCATTGCCTTGCTACAGCGCACAGCAGGAAATTCTGGAAATGGCCAATAGGAACATGTTGCCTCGTTTCATATCTGTGAAGAAGTTATCATTAACGGTGCAAAAGAGGAAGAGGAAAATGTGTTGTGGGGTTAGCGCACTGGTTTGGAGCCTACATTCCAAACCAGTTCTAAGAATGGTTGTGAAAAAGACCATTACCTCAGCAGAACATGTCATGTAGAACCCGGCCTCTATAGAGCAACTATGGGTCCAATAGACAGTATGAACTACAAAGCACAACTACTATAAAATCTTTCTCAAGCACTATCTTCGTAGATGCCAAAATTTCCGGTATTCATGTATTTCACGCTAACTCCAAAGAGACCTTTATTTCTTGCCATTATGTGTGTTTCATGTTATTAAACCCTTGGCTACTGCCCGCCCCCCCCGTGCTGAGCCTTTTTAGGCTATTTGAGGTAGTTTGCATCCTTTTTTTCCAACATACTGGGTATTCTAAAGGTACCCAGAGTTTGTGGGTTCCTCTGGAGGAGACTGATAAATTAGCCAAAGCACAGATAAGATTTGTTTTTTTGGGGAAAAATGGGAACAAAGTGCTGCAGAAGAAAGCATCTGTTTTTGTTTCTGTAAATGGGATCAATAAAGGGTTTGTAGTGATAGAGTCACCATCTTCCCTATTTTCAGGAACAGATGGACTTGAATCAGTAAACCACATTTTTCAACACAGTTTTGGTATTTTACTGGAACATACCCCATTTGTACTATTTTTTTGTGCTTTCAGCCTCCTTCCAGTTAGTAGCAGAAATGGGTATAAAATCAATGGCAAATGCCAGACAGCTAAACATTCTCCCCTTTCAAACGAGGCCTTCCAGAAAGGTGGGGAGGCTCTTTCGGTTCGTTTTCCCCATTGGAGCAGAATGCAGCCTTACCTCTGCTTCCTGCTCTGGTGAGGAAAACAACTGTGATGTCAGCGCACCTCACGGTGTGCTGGCATCACAAATATAGAGGGAATCATGGAAGCTCTTCCGTGTCTCCAGAGGGGTTATAAGTTTAAAAAAATCCTCTGGTGCAAAGGACTTTTCAAACCCCTCCCTGACGTCTGCCACTGGCCTGTACTACGCATCAAAAGGGTTAAGTTGTGGTACTACTTTCTTCGATATCCTCTTTCTGTCATTCACGTGGGTACATCAAATTATAATCTCTAAGTTTGATTAAACATACCCTTCCCCTTCTCTCTGTTTAAGAAATTATTTCCCATCTTTTTTTTACTTGAATGTTGTTCTCAATGAGATGTTGTTTTTACAAGTTAGATCACACCCAGTGGTACTGATTTGTGATACAAGTTCTACATTTGAGGTTTCTTCTAGATCCCACATTTGGCAATAAGCCTTTGGAAAGTACAAGCATTTTCAATGCAACGGGTCTCCCATTTGCTCGAGTTAGAGCTATTAGCATTGTAAACTCCTAACCGGACTTTTCTTGCCACACAAATTAAAAGAAAAAAAAGATGCAGCAAGATCGCGCTATGTAAAATGGAGCGCAATCACCCTGAGTGGAAAATAAACAGATAAAGTAGTCTGGAAACCATGCTGAAAACATCAAGCCTCATATGTTTTTAGTAGTTTACCGGTGCTGTGTAGGTGGGCTAAACACCAGAAAAGGCATGACATTTGCATGCCTTTCACAAATGAAAGCAAGCGGATTTGAAAAGGCAAGCCCACAAACCAATGAAAGTGACTGACGTGACATGGGCGTGGTTGGAAGCCCAAAGAGAGATTACATCATGGGATAGAGCACTTTGCACTCGCCCTTTAAAATGGGATCATGACCACGGTTTGAGTTTATTGTGTGCATCCGGTGCAGGCAGTAACTGTGCAGCTAATTACACAAATTGCATAAGAGCAAATAAGCCACTCCAGTGATTCCCAAGAATTATTACTTAGATTTCTGGGAATTACAAAAAGACAAAGCAGACTACATTGAGTCAACGCTGGAGCCCAATTACAGTTTTCACTTTTGGCTGATTTAACCAAATTCAGAAATATTAACTGTGAGAGGGTTGGGTGGATATACAAATGCAAAGGCTGGGTAGGCTTCTGAATATTGATGTCTCTATGGGTTATAACAAAAAATTAAAGGGTTTTAAAAAACAGCATCTGAAGGATGACAGGGTTAGTGTTATCGGTCAGTGGGCTATACTGTTTGGTTGCTATTTCCTTTTCTCTTCAGGGGTCTTCCTTCAGGATAGAGCCTCCAGGAGTCTCAAAGAAAAGAAAGCAGCAGTACGTATATGGTTTGGAGTGAATGCCTACTTATTTCTTTCACCATACCTGTGATTTGTGAGTTCAAGGTCGGGATAAAAGGAGAAAGTACAGTCCACTTTGTAGTAATAGCCCACACTCACTTCTCTGGGTTGTTTTTAGTCATATTATGCCCTTTTTAGGTCGAGTGCAAGCGCTTTGACCTGTTGTACGTATTGTGGGCTTTTAACCACGCCCACAGCACGCCCACTCGTTCATAGGCTTGCCTTTCAAAAATCTTTTGTTATCATATATAAATGCTTTACGTTTGTCCCTCCTTGGGGAGGTTTTGTTACCACTTTGCAGACTGACCCCGTTACATGGATAATTGCACGATTGCCATTATGTTTGACTGTGAGCGAACCTTTTTTTTCTTTTGTGTCTCTCCTTCGTACTCATGTTCATGGCAGCCATGGCACTTTGGATCAAATCACTTTTGTTGACCAATGTTTTACTTTTCATTTTCAATTTATGTGGCAAGAAAAGTCCAGTAAGGAATTTATAAAACTAATAGCTCTAACTGGAGCAAATGCAAGTACGATTGCATTGCAAATGCTTGTTTAAATAGGCTTCTAGTTTTCTCCCAGTGTCTAAAGTCACAGTGCTCAGGGTCGGAGTCAGGTTGATGTCACCTGGGTATGAGGACTTGTTTCCCTCTGAATGATCCTTCTTAGTGCTCTGATAAGTATGGTATTCAAGGTGCCAGTTTACATTATAAAGATACTCCAGTTCCTCTGAGCAGGCATCAAAGAAAAACAACGTTAGTGTGACACCAAACAACCCTCCACCTTGACCTGTCCTCTCCTCTGTCCCCCTCAAACCATTACACACCAATCCCTCTGATAACTACTCACTGGCGACTCTTTAGCATCCTCTGGCGCCATCGACCACTCCTCACTCAAGGTCTCAGGGGTTTTGACCAAACTGCATCCCTTCCTCCTCCTCCCTGTCCCAGGGGTTGGCTCTCCCTGTCCAAAAAATGCATTGGTCCTTTGTTAGTGTTGTTGGATTCTTCCTGATTTATTACAGGTGCTCCAGGTTTGTCAGTGGTTGGTGAGATGGACTCAGGGACATTTGTGAGGTTGCTCAAGTGGAAAATATGGCCTCACACCCCGCCTCAAGAGTCATGCTTCATCATTGGTCATCCTTACCGACCACCGCATTCTGTGGTGTTGTGCCAGCTACTCCAATTTAATACTTGGGTGCCTATATAGATGTATTGTTGGGGGTTGGATCCATACAAAATGCACATAAAGTTAAAAATCTGACAAACCCCTACAAAGATCAATATTTATTCAGGTGCTAAGGGAGGAGGGATGATTAAAACCTATATATAGTCATGTCAGGGAGTTACGCATCAACAACTGGTCACCAAATTTCAGCCAAAAGGCCCCAGTGAGCTTTCTTCAGGACCAGGGATCCTGTGTTCCCTAAATTATTCGTTTATTGCTCATGCTGTTCATACAAGCCCACATACACACCATACCACTTGGTACCAGTAGTTAGATTCTCCTGCTGAATGGATATTCGCTTTAGTCAGCGTGGTGTTGGAGGGGTCCCTGCACTAAGCTAGGGAGTGCCCTATGGAGGAGAGAGATGAAGGTGGCTTTGTAGACACACGCTCATCAAAGGTTAAACCCTACTGGTACACCTATTGTGGATACATGGTCTCCTCCCATTGATACATCAGGATAGGCTTATTATTACTTGTTGTCATGAATTGGGACGTCGAGCCCCACCACACCATCAACTACTGAAATCTTCACAGAAGTACTAGAAACACATACTTGGATATGACAGTCACTGCAGGATAGAGGAGATATGACAAACCAAGATTTGACACTCTCCTTCACAATGCAGCGTATTACACTATACCAAATCCCACTGTTATCCCACACCACTCCACATCAGAACATCCAGCAGATAGAAAACCATCTATTTCCCCGTCTGCATTTACTATTAAATATGGATGAACATGGAAAAGGGTAGCATTGAGTGATTCTTAGTACTGTTAACCAAGAATGCAGAGCTAATACATGTGCAGCTCAGTGAGTTAAAAAAGTGAATATTTTCTAATTAACATTAAAGAGCTGTAGATATGAACATGTTTGAACTAAAATCTTTATGTTTTGTTCTGAGTGTATTTATATCATATATAGGTACATGTAGTATCAAAACACATTAGACATTCAAGTATGTACATACATATATTGGTTCAATGCATACAGAAATATACCAGTTGCAGCTTCATTTTATCACACAGTCCAAAATAAATATGGATAAATGCAGAAAAAATAAGCAAAAATAAATAGGAATAAATACAGACATAAATGTCAAAAATAAATACCAGATTATTACCATAAACACCACCACACATTGCACATGATGTACTGCACCAAATAACCTTACTAAGCTGGATCATTTAATAGCATACAGTATCAGACTACACCTCAAGCACCAACACCACAGCACACAATCCAAAATCATGCTACTCCATCCAGCACCAAACCACACAACACACTAATGCCACCCATCCAGTACTTATGCACATCCTATTTCATCACAACATAATACCTGACACCTCTTCATTTGAAAACAAGATCACTGCAAAAAGCATACATCACTACACCTTGCTACGTCAAGCCACAAACTACACCTCATCACACAGTATCTCTCCATGCCACATCCCTCTGCACCATATGATCCAACACCAACTCATATGTACTGTACCACAATACACAAAAACATTGCACCAATACCTGACCATACTACATGAAGTACACCACATTCCAAACACAACATAACATTCCTTACAACTCATCTTACCGTACTATGCAAGACTATTCATTGCCACATATACAAAACCACATCTCTCAGTATCCTACCACGCAAGACCACCTATATTATGCTACTCTGGACCACATCTACATCATTATATATAAGTCTACATTACCACATGCCACACAACAGTGTACCATTTAACATACATACCATTTAACATACACCATTTCAGAAAATGGTAGGGGATATCATATAATACTGCATGACATCATAGAACATAATATAGTACAACACCAGCTATGTCACATCATATCACACAATCCAATATGACATGAGATAATACCACATCATAATACGCCATAATACACCAAACCAAACCACACAACACTAGGCCACACTGCATAACCCCATAAAACACACCGCACACCACTTGAAACCATAAATCAAAACAACCCCATACCTAATTGTATTCATTAGTAATGTGTCAGAGCAATTAAAACAAAACTTTTATATAACAAACAGCAAATGGAACATATTGTATGCCTGTTCTTTGAACAGTAACAGAAACAATGAGGTGCTATATTGGCCTGTACTTTTGATCATATTTGCTCTTTTAGTTAGGCTGACACAGAGTGCCAATGAGAGCCTTCCCCTTCCATTCCTTCACTTAACTATAGTGGTTCAGTAAGCCTATAGTTTGGGCAGAAATAGTCTTTCTTCTCTGCCTATTCTTGACCATCTTTACCCATCTAGGAGCACACTCGAAGGCTCATTGTAGTTGCTAGGTGATGTGCTAGGGGTGAACTTCCCTAAAAGGGAGGAGTCTGCACATGTCATTTGATCTGTAAGAGGGGCGCTCAATTATAGCATACCGATTTGATGATTTTAAATTGTTTAATTAAGACTTAGATTAGTTTTCATAATTTTTATGTCTTAAAAAGTGCATGAAGTCAGTGGCGTTGTAATTAGTAGATTATTTGTGTGAACCATGGGCAAATAGGAATTTTGTTAAAGGGAACTTGTAATAGTGTGTATTTTAACTTTTTGAGTTAGGTTGGCCTGAAGTACAAGTCACATGCTAACCGCCATGTGTTCCGTCATATTACTATAGTTGTTCTGAAAGCCTTAGGTTTTGGCTTCTCTGCCTATCCTTGCCATCTTTACACAGTAAGGAGCTCACACAAGGGTACATTCTAGTTGCCAGGCCATGTGTTGAGGATTGGTCTGCAAATCGGTATTCCTAGTTTTGGCCCTGATCTGTGCCTCAGGGTAGCGCTTTTTCCAATTCAAAATTACTTTTCAAACCTTCCTAAAAATACTCTGGGAGTTTATAACTTTCCCCAAAATATTCCAGGACTGGAGCTAGAATAGTACATAAATATCCTGGAATATTTGGGTGAAAGTTGCTCATTCAACAAATATTCTAGGACAGTAGTTAGACAAGAAAATGTAAGCTTCCATTGTCTGCTACGCCCACTGATAGCAGTTTAAGGCAAGACAAATGAAAAAGCTTGCACATCTCTGCTGTGGGCCTGTGCAATGTGGCATGCCAAAGACAAGTCTAGACATGCCCATTCATGCCTGAATCTTATATACTGGCAGGGGATGCTGCTCAATCTGGCATAATGTTGCCAGTCTGCATAGCCTAAAGAGAATAGTTCTTCATATCCCTTCTGGCTCTAATTCATCCATATACACATCCCCACTGACTCAAGGCTGTGCTCAGAAGATGGCCCAGCACCTGTTCATTTTTCAGCCAAATGAACACAATACAATCTGGCCTTTTGCAGACTGTACTGTTTACATTCTTTCCTCTCCTTTATCCTGCACCTGAACCCAGACCCTTCCTGTCACTACCTACTCGCATGTTGCATCTCCACAGGATAAATTAACTGCTTTCCTTTTCAATAGTTGATCTTAAGGTATATACAAATGGGAACTTGATCCCTATGGTTAGGAAATGTTCAGGATGTGGTTTCCTTACAGACACACAGGCTTCAAAACTCCTCTGCACCTGACATTGTGATTGCCATTAGTAAAAATAAATACCTTTCTCTGCGTTAATAGGAAACAAGGGATTGGGGAAGGGGTTGTGTTTTCTTTTACATCTCACACTAGTGTGCCCTTGCAGGGCTTACATAGACTACCTGGAAGAAGGTTTGACGGCATGCTGTTCTACATCAGACAACCCCACCATCTACCTTATTTTAGGTAGTGTTGTTCCACTGTACGTTCAGCACTTCTAGAGACTTTTATAGAACTTTTTGGTTCTGGCACTGTAAGAAAGTGGGTTATTAGTTGCAAAGGATGTGGGTTCTTCACAAGTAATAACTTCTCAACCTTCCAACTATTGGGAACTAAGAAACCTGTTGTAGTACTTGAGACTCTCAAGGTAGCGAAACAGAGCATCCAAGGTATACTCAGGTGGGGTGGGCTAGAACCCGAGTCCACAGGCACCCAACAAACAACACCCAATTAATATTTGCCCAGCCAGTGTTTTTACTTATAAAAATCAAAAGTATTTTATTACACACATATTGTGCATAGTTTATAAATATGTACATGAAGGCAGGTGCAAATACCCATGGTCCTAATACCGTTATACCCCCACATAAGCCAGGCACTATATAATGCTGTGTAGTAATCAAAGGATACACAAATTAGCTTTGTCAGGTTGTCATCACATTAATAAAAGTAGGGATAAGTCATATTACACCACTGCAGCACCATTAAAACCGCTATCCATGGTACCATCTTACATAGATATTCATTATGACATGTGCTGACTCACTGTTAACTTTGAAATTGTCCACAAAGCATTCCCATGACCTTCATTATTACCTGTAATGATTCACTACACAGGGAAAATTGTGTTTTGCTCCTTATGGTGAAATTCAGCCACTGGAGTAGTTACTGCAGGCTCCTTGGCCTCTAATTTTAACAATTCTTGGGGATCCTGATTTTTACTGCTCTCCCTCCTCACTCTCCTGCCTGAGCACATAGCACCTCTCCTGGGTCTTGGGGCTTCTTCCGCAGTATCCCAGGATTGCAAGGCAGAGATCCTATGGCCCCCTTTGTCTACTTCCAGAGCACCCAAGTCACTGGAGGTTAGGTGTCCCTCCTCCTGGAGGTCACACTTCTGCAGGAACAGTCCATAGAAGCTCCATGGGAACCTTCCAGGGCCCTCAGCCCCAGCAGGTCTACCCTTCTGCTGCCCTCCAGAGGTTTTAGGGGTGCCATCCCCACTGGAGAATCAAACCCTGGGTGCTGACTGAAATCAGATGTCCTTAAGTAGGGTCTAGAGTATGCCCTCCTCAAGCTAGCCATCTCTCCGGCATCACTTTCCCCAATTCCAGAATGGTCTTCCAATTCTTTCTTCTGTGCATCAGTTTTAAGTGAGGTTGGACATGACTAGGCGATACGCACCTCTTTCCAATCCTAGGGTGACACATGATTCTTCCCCTGCACAACCCTCCGGCCCAAAACTACCACAGCTGACTAGTCACTGCCCTCAAAAACATCAAAGGCACACCTCTCTTGTGCTTAGCTCCAGACGTCTGGCTGTCCTCCTTTATCTCTGTGGGAGTGCGCAATTCCAGGCCAGGTGCTGTGCTCAAGATAATTAGCATATGCAGATTCCGTCCTGACCCTTTCCTTTCCCAGGAACAAGCCCAACCACTTTTAAGTGGCTCTATTGTTTGAGAAGGCTTTTGATCCTCCAGCTGGCCAGGGCATTAGATTAATCATCTTGGCCAGCAGGGTGGACAAAGACCTAGAATCGTATTAGAACCAGAGTCATAGAAAAATGATAAATCTTGAAGTGCCACAAGCTGAGTCTCTAGGCCTAACTATGTCGAGCCCCAGAGGGGAATGAGCGATTGGTTAAAATGAGAAAAAGATTAACCCACATCACTGCGGGAACTGCTCAACTGCCTCATGCACTTCCTAGAAGGTTGGAACTCTCTGGATCACAATATCCTCTATGCAAATGCAATGTATAACAAACGACAAAAAGCTATTGTTCCTATAGATTCCCTACTAAGAATTTCAAACTATAGTTTTCATTTCTGGTACACTTACAGGCTTCATCATAGACATTGCACGAAAGAGAGCAGTAATTAATTTAAGAACAAATGGTGATCTTCAGGATTTCTGATTTTAAACCAATACAACTTTAGTCTTGAGGAAGTTATTCCAAAGTACTTGATATAGCTAGTCAAGTAGCAAAATTTGTGTATTAACAGTTCAGAACACTACAGTGAAAGAGGCCAGAGGGCTGGGACTTAATGGGAAGGTTCTATACTCCACCAATGTTCAAAATCCAAAACTGGCTCACACCTTCAGAGGGTTAATTCTCGAAATATTGCCTGTCTAATGGATTAGTGCACACTAACCTGAGAGTTAGGTACTTAGCCTTAACAATACTGGAACAGGAATACGAAGGCGACAGGAAACTCAATGCAAGAAGCTCAAGAAGAGGCGCTAAATCATGAAGGAATACACTGGAAGCAGTGCAGATGCCAGAATCACAGAGTCATCAGGAAGACTTTGAAGGCTAGAGAGCAGGAAGCTCTGGACAAATCAGGAGATGATCACAGTGAAAAGACTTTAGCAGGACTGGAACCCTGGAAGAGGAGTGCAGGAATGATGCTTGCGCATGTCAGGAACACGTTTGAGGCGAAGCACCGATAGCCCAGGTGAAGAGTACGTAACCCAGTGAACCTGGGGGAGAATCATGTGTTACATAACAACGGAAATGAGCCTAACAGGTAGCATGTGCACACAGTAATGGACACTATAAGAATTATAACAGAACCCAAGTACATGATGGTAAACCCATTGGTTCACAGTGAACATGTGACTGTCCTAAATAGGCATGTGATATCTGCAGGTGGGTAGGTGGTTCAGACTTCTCAAGAGGGGGGAAGCATAGAGAGAGCTCTGGGCTGAGAGGCTCCACTAGGCAAGCATGACTGGGAATACTCAGGTTAGTGCGATGCTGCAAGGAACAAGTGACATGAGCCTGGCGAGTAAAATCTATCACACATAGGGCATAGTTGGATTTGTGTCAGTTCCTCCCACAAAAGACGACCTACTGGGTGTGATTTGTCAGAATGGTGGGTATGAAATGACAGAATCAGGCAAGGGGCACGAATATTACTATCTGGTTCCCAAGAGTTCTCCTTAGGACCATACCCTTTCCATGCAATTAGATAAAATAAACGACCCTCAGTGCATTGTGAGTCTAGTACCCTTTGAACTTAAAATTCTAGGTGCTCATCTAGTGTTACTGATAGAGGAGGAGGAGCGGGTCGGTGTGGGCATGATATGGTTTGAGGAGGAAAACATGGAACGCAGGTTGAACAGGCAAATCATCAGGCAGCTGAAGTTGGACTGCCACAGGTTTAATAACCTTTTCAATTGGAAAGGGACCAATAAACAAGGTTGCAACTTGTAAGGGCCATGTAGCCATAAATGTTGTGCCTAGCCAGACCTTATCTCCACTTTTGTACTCTGGTAGAGGTTAGTGATGTTTATTAGCATGTCTTTCCCTTATAACCTTAGCCTGTCGTAAGTGTTGTGACACTTCTTCTTGAGAGTCAGCGAGTTGCTTTATAAAGTGTTATAATACAGGTACATTTTAAGATGTTTTAACAATGTTTTCAGATAGCATTCATGGATTGATGTCTGTTAAGCAATAGAAAGAAGATACCTCAGTGGCCGAAGTCTGTGAATTATTGTATGCAAGCTCTACAAAAGGTAACAAGGGCTCACATTCCTTGGGAGTTGGGGTTAAAAGTCATCGCAGTATCTGTTTGAGCACTTGATTTACTCACTCTGGTTTGTAGGTGATAGGCAGACAAGAGTCGAGGGTCAATGTCCAAAGATGTGCAAACACTGTCCCAAATCTGGAAAATGAACTGCGGCCACTGTCAGAATTAATGACGGAGAACAGACCATGTAATTGCAGGATATGCTGCACAGAGGGGAATAAGTATTGGTGTTGGGTAGTTGTTTCAAGGCAACGAAGTGGGCCTTTTCAGAAAACAGGTCAACCAACACCCAAATAGTATTGTAACTGTTGGAGTTGGGCAATTCTGTATTGAAATCCATACTTATTTTATGCCAGGGATGTGAGAGTACAGGTAAGGTTTTTAACATACTTACAGGGGTGATGTGGGAAACCTTGTTCTGAGAACAAATGGGACAGTTCTGGACATAATCATGGACACCCTTGGACAGCATAGGCCACCAAAACCATTGCTGACAATTAGCTAGGGTCTTGTCAATTCCATGATGTCCAGCCAGCGGGGTATCATGACGCCAAGTTGATACTTCTTGTCTTAATTCTTTACTGGGAGCAAATAAGATGGTACCATGATATGGGAAGTTGTTATGGACATGATTATCTTTATCTGTTACCCTCAAATCCAAGTCTTCCTGGCTCATGCTTTGTCTCATTCTGTTAAAAAATTATTCTTTGTATGTCTTATTTTACTTTGAGTACAGGTGGCACAGGTGGTAATATATGTTTGTGCATCTTTAGTCATGGATGGCCACTAAAAGTCTTGGTCTAATAATTCTAGGGTCTTGTGGATGCCTGAATGATTGGCCAGCAGACTATCATGACACAATCTTAAGGCCTGTATTAGAAAGTTCTGAGTTGGTAAGTACAGTTTGTTATGCAATCTGAGAAGACCAGCTTGACTAAATCTTCATGCACCTGCCATGTACATAATGTTTTTAAGCTAACCTTTCCTTTTAACTATTCCAAATATTCTGAGGTTATAATGTATCCTTGAAAACAGTGAGGTGCAATGATAGGTACTGAGTTGTCTGATGTCTCAGGAGTGTTTGAGTGCCATAGGTGAGAAAAGGCATTTACTTTCACTGGGCGATAGGTAATCGTAAAGTTGTAATCACTAAAGGATAATGTCCACCTCACCTGTTGGACTATAAGAACTTGGGCTGAGTGTAAATTTCTGTGGTCTGTATAGATGGTTACGGGATGTTTTGGTCCCATTAAATAATAGTGCCATTCCTCAAAAACGGCCTTAATGGGTAGGAGTTCACTTTCAGCTATTGGGTAGTTCCCATCCACAGGTAGTAGCTTGCTGGAATAGAAGGCTGTAGTTGTTCGGTTACTTTATTTCTTTGTGATAAAACCCCTTCTATGGCTCTCCGCAAGGCACCTTCTTCCACTATATAGGGGCTATTAGGACCTGGAAGGGTTAAAATAGGGGCCATGGTAAATTGTGTTTTCAGTTACCAAAAAGCATTTTCTGTCTGTGCATCCCAAACAAATTGAACTCCCTTTTGAAGCAATTTGGTTATAGGTGTGATGATGTTAGAAAAATGAGCGATAAATTGCCTATAAAAATTGTCAAAGCCTAAGAATGTCTGAATTTGCTTAACATTAGTCGGTGGAGGCAAATTGAGGATGGACTCTACCTTTTTGGTATCCATACTGATTCCATTCGGACTTAGTATATAACTGAGGAACTCTACTTTGGTGGTATCAAATTCCCTCTTTTCACGCTTAACGTATAAATTGTCTTTGCACAATTGTAGGAGAATGATGTGTATCTGTTTTACATGGTCAGACACAGAATCGGAATGAATCAAAATGCAATCAATGTAAACTATACAACATGTGTCGATAAACTCCCGTAGGACTTCATCCATAAAAAACTGAAATGCGGCAGAGGCATTAAAAGCCAAAAAGGCATTACTTGATACTCAAAAGGTCTGAATTTTGTCTGAAAAGCAGTTATCCACTCATCAACGCTTTGGACCCTAACTATGTATTAACCTTCTTGCAGGTCTAACTTAGTATAGATTTCGCATTCTTAACCAGATCTTAGAAGCCGGGTATCAAAGGCAGTGGATACAGTTTTTTAACTATGACATCATTTAGGGCACTATAATCTATACAAGCCCTAAGCTCAACTGCTTTTTTTAACACAAAGAAGAGCGGTGAGGAGACTGGTGACACAGAATGTCTGATTAACCCATTTGCAATGTATTCATCTAGGTATTGTCAAAAATGCTAACACACCTAGCTCTCTTTAGGTTAGGGGTTAGGTTCATCACGGTAGGGAATTAGGACATATTTCATTTCTTGCATCATTTTATGTTATTACAAGATGGTGGGGGTCTTTGTATTCATTACTCTTGTTTGTACCATTCTGTTTCTTGCATTATTCATTATCCTAATCATTGCAGCCCATGCCACTTATCGTAGATTACAGTCTTGTTAATAAAACCTATTGAAACTTTACTGCATCTCATTCATTGCCTGTATTCGATTCAGACATGTTGGTCATGTGCGAAAGGGGTAATCTCAGTTTAACTGCAACACTCCCTGAGATGTTGCCCTCTTGAGTCCATGCCTAAAGGCTGCCACAAATCACCTTTTACTGTTTGGGTTTTTGGTGAGGTACTGCTTGTGAGCCGGGAGGGTTGGGACGACAGTTGCAACTTGTTGTAGGACTGACATAGTCACCTTCAAACATAAGTACTGTCATCCTTAAAACAGCAGTCTTGCCCAGAGCTAGAGTCAAAATATGACACTGCTTCCCAGTAGCTGAACGTAAGGTTACAGGAATAATGAGGTGATTAAACATTGCGCATAATAGATTATTTGAGGCCAAGCTGGATGATACACTCAATCAATCAATAGTTTATTCGGTCCAAATTTGGGCCATTTAAAAGGTTTTAAAAATATATACATACGTACAGAAAGATAAAAACCATAAACCAGTACACAATAAAAGGAACAATAGTAAAAAAAAAGTAGGGGTCCAGTAGCTGCCTGAGAAAGATTACATAAATAGGTGGGGTGAAAGAGGTGCTCGGAATAGTCTCTGGATCTTACCCTGTACATAACCCTGAACAATAAAATAATAATAACGTAAAAGCTGTTGTGTGGCACATGTCTATATAAAATCAGGCATTGAAACTCCAGACAGTAAAACTGATTAAAAATTTAAGAAGTCAGACAGAGGTAGATGATGCTCTAGGTTAATTAGTTCTTTTGGGTTAATTAATCCAATAAATTGCATCTTGACAATTATAAAATTAAATATAATTTTAAATTTATAAAACACTTTAGTTAAAATAACTCGATGTAGCACTTATTTAGAAATACGGTCTTTTGTGCTCAATAAGTCGCGGTTTACAATTAGAGCCCAAGGCTGATATAACAGGATGCTGATTTACTGTTTTCTAGACAGCTCTTCAAACAGTGAGTTAAAATCTAGAATAGTCCTATTACGAATTTTCCATGCTGCTGCCAGATATTTAGAAACAGCGCTGATTATCAGTATGGAAGTGTTGTATTTACATATTCTGAATAGACTGTTGCGGGATAGTGGATGGAGTGTTCTGCACAGGGGAATAATCCACTTCCCTCGGGGACCTTTGTACAGAGGGCAAAAAAATAAGATGTGTTCAGCTGTTTCCTTGCATAAATGACAATTTATGCATTTGTCCGATGGGGAACTGTTAGTCGACCAACCAGCCGTGTAGCTATTGACCGCCAATGTCCCGTACCTGAGCTGGAGTAGTAGAGAGCGAGCACGGGCTGGTATGGGTAGATCCAGGGAGCTTTCACTCAATGTGTTGACCTCATTACCGATCGAGTCCACTTGTTTTCTGTCACCTCGCTAACTAAGACTGAATGCCATGAAACTACCTTTTAGGTTCTTAGATGTCATAGGTCGAGAAGGACATTCCTTTACAAAGACCCTGTTTTGCCACAATGTAAACATTGGTTTAGTTTGCTTTGTTTCTCTTTTTCTTCTCTAGTAACTGGACCCCTAATTTCTCCGATCTGCATAGGTTCTACAGTGTTTTCTGTATGTCATAGTGGTTCAGATTTGGGCTTTTCTCAAAGCACTATGAGCCTATTCCAGGGAATTTCTTCCATTTTCCGATCATCACTCCTGAACTTGGTAATTTAACTGGAATATTAAATCTATAAATATGGCTACATCCTCAGGAGGGTGTACAATTTGTGACAATAGATCCTTAAGTTCTTCCCTAAGCCCTTGATAAAACAGGGAAACTCTTTTGGCTTCTGGCCAATCCACCTCTGCTACGAGGAAATATAGGGGGTCATTCCGACCCCGGCGGTCAAGGGCCGCCGGGGCCGGGGATGCGGGAGCACCGCCAACAGGCTGGCGGTGCTCCTCAGGACATTCTGACCGCGGCGGTTCAGCCGCGGTCAGAACAGGAAAACCGGCGGTCTCCCGCCGGTTTTCCGCTGTCCTACAGAATCGAACAGGATGGCGGTATGGGGTGTCGTGGGGCCCCTGGGGGCCCCTGCAGTGCCCATGCCAATGGCATGGGCACTGCAGGGGCCCCCGTAAGAGGGCCCCACTTTGTATTTCAGTGTCTGCGTTGCAGACACTGAAATACGCGACGGGTGCCACTGCACCCGTCGCACATACCCACTCCGCCGGCTCCATTCGGAGCCGGCTTCCTCGTGGGGAGGGGTTTCCCGCTGGGCTGGCGGGCGGCCTTCTGGCGGTCGCCCGCCAGCCCAGCGGGAAAACCAGAATGGCCTCAGCGGCCATATGGCGGCTCCCTCCAGGCGGGCGGCGACCGCCGCCCGCGGGGGTCAGAATGACCCCCATAATGTATTAAATCAGAGGAGCCCTGCTTCAAGTTCAGTAGCTCATTATCCACAGCTTGCTCAATTGTGCCATGCAAACAATTTGTGCATGGGGTCCTTGAAGCTTCTATATTTATATAGTAACAGATCATCCTGATCCACTACTGCAATGGACCATCAAGCTGCATCTCCACCTATGTATGATAAAATAAAGGCTACCCTGTAAGCATCGCCTTCCAGGGCTGTTGGACGTGCCATGAATTGTATATGGCACTCTGGTAGAGCTAGGGGTATTGGCACTGGGGTAATTACCTGAACTTGAATTGTGCCACAGGGTACTGAGTCAAAGGATGTGACCGTGCTGCCTCCAACATAGAAGGTAGCAGATTTATGAACTGGTAGTGTCCCAGGATTCCCTTCTTTAGACTTGGCTAGTTGAGCTTACAGAGCTGTTACGTCCTGAGGCAAGGCTTGGCTTTCCACTTGCATGGCATTGAGATTAGTCGCTATATCCCATAATGAAATGTCCTAGGGCTCCATATTGTCTGGGTGAAGCGAGCATCATTGGCTTTGCCTTCTATCAGGTTAGCAACATAGACTCTTGCCTGGTAAGGCCCATGATGTGGCTTTGCAGAGACGATAGTGACTCGCTTCCTGTGCTCCAATGAACCTTCCTGAGACTATAATGAACTGCAAGCAGGGAAATCAGAACCTGGGTAGAAGGCCTGTTCTGATGGGTATCTTATTACTATAGTTGTCAACCTTGAAAGCAAAATTCAGTGTTAGTCCTGTGGCACCTGTAACCTAACTCGCCCTCAAACCTCCTACTACCTTCTTATGAGAACCAATAGGACATCTACCAGCAATGGAGCTGAAGAGAGAAGGAGGCCTTGGGTATGCTGGTGGGTAGTTTGGATCTTCTGACAATCACTGGTTAGTTTACTCAGCTATCGACTTTCCCTGATATGTAGCTGACAAGCTATAATACATAAGTGATGATTAGATACTTTCTTTGCAATCTCACCCTGTAACAACATGAAATATTGAATCGCCGTAATTACCTTTCAAAAATAATGTGCTCAAATAAGGTGTGTTGCTCCTCACAACATAAACGCTATCATTGCAATTCTTTGATGTGAGTTTTAAGTCCTTAGGTCTTAAGGGCTTGCTCAGTGTCACACTTGTGACTCCTGTGAAAATGCTGCTTCAAAGTCTTTAAATAACAACAAATAATGAGGCGCTCTTTCTGCTGTTACTGTAGGCTCAGTGCCCCCACGAGATCAGGTTTACCTTGCAAGCTGATAAGTTGGGTGCCTTTGAAGTTCTTTGTAACATCTTTCTTTGTCTTTACAGGTTTCTTTGACTCGATCAGCGGTGATTCCAAGAAGAGCAATGATCCTTTCAACTAAGCTGATTTGAGGGACGATCCTCTTCAGGCGGGAGCCACAAGGCAAAGCGTGGGGTCCACATTGAGCAGGGTTTAAATAGTCCCACAAGACTAAGCTGTCGTGATTGGCGTAGTCATGCAGGATGTTTAAATCTCTCAGAATTTTGACCTACTACCAGCGCGGGACTCAGGCAAAGCACCAGCACCTGTGTGAAGTGGAACAACATTGTTTGGCATACTTGGCATATGTTATTGCCCACAAATATCATATAGTACATACAGTGGTTATGGCATGCATTATATACGTTGGTTGTCATGGCGTATATGCATGAATTGCCTTCCCTAATGATTACGTGGCAGGTGCTCGGGGGCTGAGTGTTATGTCTCCAGTAGTGGTGTCTAATGGTTCCAGGATGGGCAAATGGGTGAGAGGACTGAATTTCAGGACAGGATGGCAGTGGACATCGGGCAGACCATGACACTTAGATTGTTGTGTGCCTGGACGATAGGTAATAATGACATTTTATTCACTGTAAAACAACAACCATCTTACTTGTCTACTACGTCTTTTACAATCACAAGAATTGGAGATTCTTATGATGAGTATATATTGTAATGGTATGTTGCAACCCTAAAAGGTACTTCTGCCATTCTTGAAAGCACAACTTAATTGCTAATAGTTCTTGTTTTGCTACTGTATAGTTCTATTCACCTGGCAACAATTGTTTTTAAAGAATGCTGCAAAATGCATTGGTGCAGTAGTGCAGACGCATTGTGACAGAATACCTCCTATAGCAAACTGAGAGGCATCCACCTCTACAACGTACTGTAAATTGGAATCCGGAAGTCTGAGCACAGGAGCCAAAGCCTGGTAACTATGTGTGAGAAATGCTAATAAAGCATTTATCAAATTTTGCAAACCCCATTAAACTTTGCACCTTTTTGACAGAGGTTGGTGCTAGCCAATCCAGGATTGCCTGCACCTTTTTCTGGTCTATACTAATGCCTACTGGGGTTGGAAATATCCCTAGAACTCAACAGATTGTGTGTGGAAGTACAATTGCCTAGTTTTAAAAATAGGTCATTTTCTCTGAGACCTTTCTGCCATGTTCTATGTGTTCTGTGATGTTCTGAGAGAAAATTAGAATGTCATCAACGTACACAATTACACAAACGTCCAGTAGGTCTTACACCACCTTGTTTATAAAATACTGGAATGTAGCCGGGATCATTACATACCCCAAAAGGCATGACTGTATATTCAAACAACCCGAATTTGGTTTGAAAGGCTGTTTTCCACTCATCTCCATCTTTTTAATGCTGATTAAGTGGTATGTGCCTTGCAGATCTAATTTAGCATACACTGTAGGCTTTTGAACCTGGTTGAGCAAGGCTGGTATGAGAGTCAATGGATATGTTCTTAACAGTAACCTTATTCAGGGACCTATAGTCGATGCACACCCTTAACTCATCATTCGTGTTCGGTATGAAAATGAGTGATGAAGAGGATAAAGAAGTTGAATAGTGGATGAATCCCATGCCTAGTGATTCATCCAGATTTTTTTGTGTATTTTGAATCTGGCTTTAAGAAAGTGTAGGCGTGACTGCAAGGAAGCATCATGCCCGGAATTAAATCAATGCAGCAATCATATATTCTGTGGGGCAGTAATTGTGTACCCTACTGTTCATCAAAAACATCATGAAAATCCTAGTATTCTACAGGAATCTGAGCTGTTCGTTCTTGAGTCAATGCTGCACGCGTCAAAGGAGACATGACTTCCAGTGGCTCCTATAACAATGGTTTCAACAAAAATGGGAATTCAGAGTGACAAGGCAATGGAACCAAACAATGAGTGGATTGGACTGAAAAAAACAAAGACTTCAGGTACGTTATAGTTAGGTTCTGAATTTACACTCACAAAATCATAGAAATTCATGCACAGTTTTCTGATCAATAATATCAATGATGCCATAGAAGATGTCATCAAAGGTGTAATATATGAGGTAATTAGCTGCACATGATGAGGGCGCGAGTTGTAGTTACCTTAGGGCATGAGTTATTGTTACTTGAAATAACTCTAACAGCTGAATTTCTATGCTTTTGTGCCTATAAATTCAGAACCTAACTATAATGTCCCTGTAACCATTGTTTTTTTCTGTGCATTTATAAGGTTTTATATATGCTAATTCCTAACTATAATGTCCCTGTAACCTATTTTTTCCCACTAAATTTCTATGTTTTTTTAATGCAGCAGGAGGTTGGCCACAAGCATCCAACCCTGCACCGTGCATGGCAGGGATAGACCTTGACCAAGAGGGAGAACTTAGAATAAGTTGTACTTTTTGAAAGCAAAGCTTTAACCTGGGGCACCACCTTTGTTTATATTTGTAAGAGCTTCCCATAGTGATTTAATTTCTGTTAAATGGGGATTGGTGCCACAATGCATCCTGAGCTGCTTATTGATCCAAGGAGAGTCCACAGTTTTGCACAAAATGTCTACCCAGCTGGAGTACTTTCTACTGCCTTATTATTAAGAACTGCCTCATTGGGTACATTTGTAGTGCATATTCCATACTTAAGCTGCGTAAATGACCCCAAAGTAATGTCTCCAGTGACCTTGTGTGTCTGTAATTTTAGCAATGTGATTGTACCTCAAGCATCTTCATATTGATAACATGAATCACCAAACAAGGGTACTTCCTCTTAGTTAAGAGAAGTAAGAGTTTTTTGTTTGATGGAGATGTGCTCACATTCCTCTGCATTAGGGAACACGGGGAGAGCCTGAATGCCCCTGCAGTCCCTGCCAGCTTCCAACCTTCTGCAGGAGCTGGCTTTGCTCTTGCATGCAGGGAGCTGCAAAAAATGTAGCTCCCTGCATGCAGGAGCAATCCTTTCATCTGTTTTCCTGCCTGCTTGACAGTGGGCAGGAAAACAGATGAAAAGTTCACTCCCAGTGTGAGGAAGCAGTTTTCCTACTCCCACCCACCAGACTTACAGTTTGCTCTTGCTTGGTGGGAGCTGTCAAAGCTCTAGCCAACTGAAAGCAAACTGCTATCTCCTGAAGGTGGGCACCTTGGGAGTTAGGGAGCTTGTCCTCAGAGCTGGCGGTCCCCAGGGCTATTAGTGGCTCCAGGAGGGGGACCATGCGGTCTCCCTCCTTTTGTTTGCACAGGCCCCCCTCCTACATACAATTAAAGCCCCGGGAAGGCGGGGGACCCTGGGGCACTTTTAATTGCATGGAGAATGGCCACATGCACCCCCCCCTTTCAATTACTTGTACATATGCCCCTGGGATCTGGCCCACCCGGGATGCTTAAAAAAACAAGCACAGGAAACCGTGCTTGTTGCTTTTAAAAATGTATTTGCCAGATTTAAGGATCTTCTGCAATTTTTGGTGAACAATTAAAGAAAAAAAAGTTTTTTTGCCCTGATCGGTTACCCGGGGGACCACAATACCAGAGCATGTATTACACATGGCATCATTGGCATGGTCTCCCCTAACTTTTTGCCTGTACTTCCCAGGTTGATGCTGTGTGCTGGACTCTGTTTTTGCTGTCTTTGTTTGCTCTGGACACTTTACCATGACTGACCAGGGCTAAAGTGTAAGTGTTCCCTGTATAAATTATATGGGTACATTGGCTTATCCATGATTGCCATATTTGATTTACTAGTAAGTCCTTCGTAAAGTGCACTAGAAGTGTTCAGAGTCTGTAAATCAAATGCTACTAGTGGGCCTGCAGCACTGGTTGGGTCTCCCACATTAGTAGTCCTGTAAGCATGGCTCAGACCTGCCACTGCAGTGTCTGTGAGTGCAGTTTTAAACTGCCAATTCGACTTGGCTATGTGTACCCACTTGCCAGGCCTAAACCTTCTCTTTTTATACATGTACGGCACCCCAAGGTAGGCCCTAGGTAGCCCCATGGGCAGGGTGCAGTGTATGTTAAAGGGGGGACATATACTAATGTGCTTTACATGTCCTGACAGGGAAATACTGCCAAATGTGTTTTTCACTGTTGTAAGGCCTATCCCTCTCATAGGTTAACATGGGGGCTGCCATTAAATATGATTAAAGCGCAGGTTCCCTTTGGGAGCAGATAGACATGTGGAGTTTGGGGTCTCTGAACTCACAATTTAAAAATACATCATTTAGTGATGTTGTTTTTTAGATTGTGTGTTTGAAAATGCCACCTTTAGAAAGTAGGCATTTCCTTGCTTGAACCATTCTGTGACTCTGCTTGTTTGTGGATGCCCTGTCTGGGTCAGTTTGACAGTTGGGCTGTTTGCACCTCTCCTCTAGACAGTGACGCTAAGGGAGCTGGGGTGTAGCCTGCAAATCCTGGTTAGCCATCTGGGCTGAGGGGAGGTGAGGAGTGGTCACTTACACCTGAAAGGGCTGTGCCTGCCTCACACAATGCAGTCTCCAACCCCCTGATGTGTGTCTGGGACCTGGTCTGGGCAAGGCAGGATCTTGAAAACAACAGAGACTTCTCTTTGAAGTAAGCCTACTTCAAATGCAGAAAGGGGTATAAGAAGAGTACCGAAAACCCCTGCAAATCAGATTACTTCTGCAACCAAGAGGAACCTCTGCTAAGGAGAAGAGCTGGAAGCTGGAGCAGAAGCACTGCCCTTTGCCTGTGACTGTGCTTTGCTGGGTTGGCCTGCAGTAGCTGCTTCTGCCTGAGAGAGGACAAAGACTGACTTTTGTGTGACTTCCCACTGGTGAAGAATCTCCAAGGGCTTAAACTGAGCTTGTCTCCTATTGCCGAAGTCTCAGGGACATCAAAGACTCTGCCAGCATCTGGGCTTTCTGCTGAGAGTCCTGTGTGCCAAGTGGTGCCCTAACCTGTCTCTGGACCCTGAAAAGGTGAAGCTCGTGGAAAAGGACAAAAATCCACACAAAGACTGCTGTGCATGGGAAACTCGCTGCTTATGAATGACGCGCCGCCGGCCTCGCAGCTAAAATCCACGGTCCACCTGCATCGCAGCTGGGAGATCGACGCAATGCGGCTAGAGAATTGATGCACAACACCCACAGCGGCTTCTGTTAACGACGCAAGCCCGCATGCAGTGCAGTTTCTTGACATCGTGCGACTGGATTTTGACGCAACATCGCTGGGCGCGGAAAATAAACATAACGCCTGCCGGAGCCGAGGTGCCCATCTAGATCGATGCATTGCTCTCATGCAGGAGAGAAGAAACAATGCACGCCAAACCGACCGGAGGAGGAACGACGCACGTTCTCACTTGCGAGTCAGAAATCAATGCATCTCTTGCCTTTTCCAATGCACACTCGCCTGTGTAGCTTCATTTTGACGCTACCCAGGTACTTTTGTGCGCTAACAGCGTTCTCACTGTTTTCTAAGGATTTATGACTCTTATCCTTTTTCATATTCAATTCTTGACTTGTGTTTGTTGAATTTTTTTCATTTTGATCTTGTTTTGTTCAGATAAATATTATCTAATTTTCTAAACTTGTGTTGTGTAATGTAATAGTGTTTTCACTGAATTACTATGTGTTGGTACAAATACTATACATTGTGCTTCCGAAGTTAAGCCTGCCTGCCTGTGCTCAGCTTCCCAGGGGGTGTGTGGAGGTTAGCTGAGGGTGATTCCCCATTACTCTGACTAGAGTGAAGGTCCTTGCTTGGACAGGAGGTAATCAAACACCCCATTTCTATAATTGGTGATCAGCAGTTGGGATTGGACTTGCATTTGTACTCAACATACAGTGATTAAGTGTACACTACTGTTTTCAGTGCAGACCATTACGTGACCATATACTAATTATCGTTGTGATGTTTGCTTTTTTCTCTTTTTTGGGGATTTTTCCCTACTTCCATTATGTGGTAATCCTTCATTGACGTCTGAACTCTATTTGGGAACTTGTTTATCTGCCTTTGGAACTTTGCACTTTTAATTCTTCCTCATGTCTCAATCTGCGAATGCATCAGCTGGAGTTGGTTTTGATTTAGGGAAACTGGAGAGATATACAGTTGTCCAGTTGAGGCAGTTCTGAAAAAACCTTGCTTGTCCCATTAAGGGCTCCACCAGGAAGGAGGAGCTGTAGAAGGCACTGAGGGTCTGGGTAACAGCCAAGGAGGCCGATGAGCACATAGTGAGGAGGAGAATGAGTAGGAGGAAGAGCAATCCATCCACAGTGTGTAGTGGCTGAGCATGTTATATCCAAGGAGAGAGTTTCCAGGGCAGGTAGTAGTGTGTCATCCAAGGGTCTGTCTCCTGAAGAGTTACAGGGCAGACAGGCAGAGAGGGCTCACCAGTTGGAGCTAAAGAACATGAGGATGGCCATAGAAGAGGAAAAGTTATTGTTGGCTCATACGCTCAGCTTGAGGGAGCTGGATCAGAGTAGCCAGTCTAGTAGGGATGGTGACAGCAATAACACAGTGCAGCCTGGGAGGAGGGTGCACATTACTAAGGACCTTGTGAAGGATTAAAAAAAGGAGGATGGTATACTGTTGTGGTTCATGGGGTATGAGTCTGCTCTCCATATGAATCTGGTCCCTGAAGCTCATTGGGGGTGGGTCTGTGGAAGCATTTTGAGGTAGAGGGGAGGGATACTCTGACATCCTTAGGGGATCCCCAGGGGCTCACCTACCCTATCATGAAGGATGCCCTGATCACAAGGTATGGTCTCACCCCTGATCAGTATGAGGACATGTTTAAGTCCTATAAGAAGAAGGAATCCCAAACATGGTTGGAATGTGTTGATTCTTTTTTCAGGTCACTGGATGGTTGGGTGAAGGGCAGTAAGGTAACAACGTATGAGGGGCTTTACAATTTGATTGCTTGGGAGCACTTGTACAGTTTATGCTTTCCAGAGCTGCACCAGCACCTAATTGACAGCAAGCTGACTGACCCCAGGAAGCTTGCTCAGGAAGCGGACCATTGGGAGAGCACCAGGGTCCAAAAGAGGTATGGAAGAGACCATGCGAAGGGTCCCCGTCAGAAGAAGTGGGGGGGTAGGGGTAAACAGGGGGAGATCTCTAAAGGGCCCCAACCTAGTTCCCAGGGTGAAGAATACCAGCCTCCAGTAGAAAATAAACCATGGGTCTCTACAGGGAAACCTGCAGAGAAGGGGTCCTGCAAGTGCTTTGCATGTGATCAGGACGGTCACATGAGGGGGGACCCCAAATGTCCTAAGTGGACACCTGAGGGGGAGGCCCTGGAGCCTCCAGGGGAACAGGCGGCTGAATAGGGTAAGGTTCCAGAGCTATCACAGTGGCAGCAGGAAGGGGGGCCACCAGGGAAGCATTCTGTGAGGCACAGAAAACATGCCCTACTCTGGAGGGTTTGCGGCAGCAGGCTGCAGACCAGGCGTCTGGCAAGGAGCCTGGATCACATTTGATTTACTGGGAGGATGGCATCCTATATAGCGAGCCTAAGGTTCCTGAGCCTGGATCAGCCCGTGTCCTGGTGGTACCCCAGTGCTTCAGAGCCTTCCTACTAGATCTGGCTCATTACGTGCCTCTAGCTGGTCATTTGGGGCAGGACAAGACCCTTGAGTGGTTTGTCACCCACGTCTATGGACCCCAAATGTACAGGCACTCTGATGCTCATTGTAGGTCTTGCCCACTTGTCAGCCAAGTGGCAAGAGTGGGGGGTAATGCAAGGCTCCCCTCCAACCTTTCCCTGTGGTTAGTACCCCCTTTGAAAGGGTTGGTATTGACATTGTGCGGCCTCTGAATCCCAAGACAGCCATGGGCAACAGGTTTCTCCTGGTTTTGGTGGACCATGCCACCCGAAGCTATTCCTTTGAGGTCGATCACTGCCACTGTGGTGGGCCAGGCATTGACAGGGTTTTTACTAGCATGGGGTTCCTCAAGGAAGTGGTGTTGAATAGGGGTACCAACTTCATATCGACGTAAATGAAGTCTCTGTGGAAGGTGTGTGAGGTAATGTACAAGTTCACCACACCTTACAACCCCCAAAGCAATGGTCTGGTTGAGAGATTCAACCGCACCTTGAAGGGCATAATTGGGCCTGTCGGACCCCTTGAGGCAGAAGTGGGATGTCCTTTTGCCATGCCTTATGTTCACTTACAAGGAGGTGCCTCAAAAAGGACTTGGCTTTAGTCCTTTTGAGCTGTTGTATGGCCACCCTGTGAGGGGACCTTTGAGTCTGGTCAGGGAGGCTTTAGAGGAAGCCCCTAGTAAACCCCCCCAGGATGTGTTCAGTTACATGCTGGCTCTGAGAAACCAGACTGCCCGCTTCAGAGCTCTTGCACAAGAGAACCTGGAAGCAAGCCAGGAAGACATGAAAAGCTGGTATGACCAGAATGCCACTCTTGTCGAGTTTCAACCTGGTCAGAGAGTGTGGGTGATGGCGCCAGTGAAGCCTAGGCCACTCCAGAACAAGCGGACTGGACCATTTGAGGTGGTGGAGTGCAAGAGTGAAGTCACCTACCTGGTGGACTTGCGGAATCCCAGGACCCCCTTGAAGGTCCTGGATGTGAACCAGCTCAAGTCACACTTTGAGCAGACTGAATTGTCCATGCTCCTAGCAACAGATGATGGGTGAGCCTCTTCCTGACCTCCTGTCTGCTGGAGAAAAAAGATGGGTCTGTGGAGGGAGTGATCCTCTCCCCCTCCCTGACCCCAGAGCAGCAGAGGGACTGTCGCCAGGTGTTGGGTCAGTTTGTCTCACTGTTCTCCCTGGTCCCAGGAGGCACCCACTTGTGTACACACGATGTGTACACTGGGGACAGTCCTCCTGTTAAACACATAGTTTACAGAGTGACTGACAGGGTGAGGGCTAACATTAAAGATGAAGTGTCCAAAATGTTAGCATTGGGGGTTATTGAGTTTTCCAGCGTCCCTTGGGCCAGCTGTGTGGTTTTGGTCCCCAAGTCCTCTGCTCCTGGTGCCACTCCAGAACTCCAGTTCTGTGTTGATTACTGGCAACTCAGTGCGGCCACCAAGACTGACGCACACCCCATCCCCCAAGCTGATGAGCTCATTGACTGGTTGGGAGCTGCCAAATATCTAAGAACGTTTGATCTTACCTCTGGGTATTGACAGATTACCCTGACTGAGGGGGCTAAGAAGAGGTCAGCATTTTCCACACAAGATAGGCACTACCAGTTTAGGGTGATGCCCTTTGGGATGAAGAATGCCCCTGCCACCTTTCAGAGGTTGGTCAATCAGGTGTTGGGTGGGCTGGATGATTTCAGTGCCACCTACCTGGATGACATTGCTGTCTTTAGTTCCACATGGGAGGAACACTTGCAACACCTCTGTAAAGTGTTGGAGGCCCTGCAGAAGGCAGGCCTCACTATTAAGGCAAGCAAGTGCCAAATAGAGCGGGGATCTATGGTGTAGTTGGGACACCAACTGGGGAGTGGCCTGGCGGCACCCCTACAACCAAAGATTTAAACCATTCTGGAGCCCCCCAAGACCCACACCCTGGTGAGAGCCTTTTTATGTCTCACTGGATACTATAGGAGGTTTGTCAAGGGGTATGACACAGTTGTTGCTCCCTTGACTGAGTTAACTTCTAAAAAGCAGCCCAGAAATGTGATCTGGACTATGTCTTGCCAGACAGCTTCTGATGCCCTGAAGGCTTCCATGTGCACAGCACCTGTGCTGAAGGGACCTGACTATTCCAAGAAATTTGTTGTGCAAACAGACGCCTCAGAGCATGGTATTGGTGCAGTACTCTCACAGCTTAATGAAGAGGGCCTAGATCAACCTGTAGCCTTGAATAGCCGGAGGTTACTTCCCAAGGAACGTAGGTGGAGTGCAATTGAGAGTGAAGCTTTTGCTATGGTCTCGGCACTGAAGAAGCTAAGACCATATTTGCTTGGGACTCACTTCTGGATTCAGACAGACTAAAGGCCCCTCATATGGTTAATGCAGATGATGGGTGAAAATCCGAAATTGTTGAGATGTTTCATCTCCCTACAGGGAATGGACTTTATGGTTGACCACTGCCCTGGCACCAACCATGCCAATGTTGATGGTCTGTCCAGATTCTTCCGCCTTCGTGATGAGAACTCCCATGAGGTTGGGTAGTTGCTCTCCACTTTCAGCTGGGGGACATGTGCTTGGCTTGGGATCATTGGCATGGTCTCCCCTAACTTTTTGCCTGTACTTCCCAGGTTGCTTCTGTGTGCTGGACTCTGTTTTTGCTGTTTTTGTTTGCTCTGGACACTTTACCACTGCTGACTACTGCTAAAGTGTAAATGTTCCCTGCATACATTATATGTGTACATTGACGTATCCATGACTGGCATATATGATTTACTAGTAAGGCCCTAGTAAAGTGCACTAGAAGTGCCCATGGCCTGTAAATCAAATGCTACTAGTGGGCCTGCAGCACTGGTTGTGCCACCCACATTAGTAGCCCTGTAAACATGGCCCAGAACTGCCACTGCAGTGTCTGTGAGTGCAGTTTTCAACTGCCAATTCGACTTTGCAAGTGTACCCACTTGCCAGGCCTAAACCTTCCTTTTTTATACATGTAAGGCACACCCAAGATAGGCCCTAGGTAGCCCCATGGGCAGGGTGCAGTGTATGTTAAAGGCGGGACATGTACATTTGTGCTTTACATGTCCTGACAGTGAAATGCTGCCACATTTGGTTTTCACTGTTGCAAGGCCTATTTCTCTCATAGGTTAACATGGGGGCTGCCTTTAAATATGATTAAAGTGCAGATTCTCTTTGGGAGCAGATAGACTGAGAGTTTGGGGACTCCAAACTCACAAATTAAAAATACATCATTTAGTGAAGTGTTTTTTAGATTGTGTGTTTGAAAATGCCACTTTTGGAAAGTAGGCATTTTCTTGCTTAAACCATTCTGTGAGTCTGGGTCAGTTTGACAGTTAGACAGTAAGGCAAAGAGAGCTGAGGTTTAGCCTGCAAATCCTGATTCACCATCTGGGCTGAGGGGAGGAGTGGTCACTTACACCTGAAAGAGCTGTGCCTGCCCTCACATAATGCAGTCTCCAACCCCCTGGTGTGTGTCTGGGGCCTGGCAGGATCTTGAAAACAACAGAGACTTCCCTTTGAAGCAAGGCAGAAAGCGGTATTAGATGAGCACCCAAAACCCCTGAAAATCAGATTACTTCTGGAACCAAGAGGAACCTCTGCCATGGAGAAGAGCTGGAAGCTGGAGCAGGAGTACTGCCCCTTTTCCTGTGTCTGTGCTTTGCTGGGTTGGCCTGCAGTAGCTGCTTCTGCATGAGAAAGGACAAAGACTGACTTTTGTGTAACTTCCCACTGGTGAAGAATCTCCAAGGGCTTGACCTGAGCTTGCCTCCTGTTGTTGAAGTCTCAGAGACATCAAAGACTTCTCTCTGCCAGGACTTGGGCTTTCTGCTGAGATTCCTGCCTGCTACGTGGTGCCCTAACCTGTCTCTGGGTCCTGGAAAGGTGAAGCTGGTGGGAAAAGACAGAAATCCACGCAAAGACTGCCATGCGGGTAAACTTTCAATGCACCACCCGCCTCGCGGCTGATAAACAACGCACTGCTGGTCTCGCAGCTATTATAGACGCTCCACCTGCATTTCTGCTGGGAGATCGACACAACGCGGCTGGAGAAATTGCACGCAACACCAGCAGTGGCTGCTGTTAGTGACGCAAGTCCCCAGGTAGTGCAGTTTCTTGACATCGTGCGACCGTATTTCGACTAAACATAGCTGGGAGTGGAAAATCAATGTAAAGCCTACCCTGACCCGAGGTGCCCGTCAGGATCGACACATCGCTCACTTGCGGGAGAGAAGAAACAACGCACACCAACCCAACTGGAGGAGGAACGACGCACGTTCTCGCTTGCGAGTCAGAAATTGATGCATTGCTGGCCTTTTCCAACACACACTTACCTGTGCCGCTTCATTTTTTCCACTTCCCAGGTACGTTTGTGCTCTAACAGCATTCTCACTGTTTTCTAAGGACTTAAGACTCTTATCCTTTTTAAAATTCATATCTTGACTTGTGTATGTTGGATTTTGTCATTTTGATCTTGTTTTGTTTAAATAAATATCTATTTTTCTAAACCTGTGTTGTGTCATTTTGTAATGTTTTCACTGATTTACTATGTGTGTGGGAACAAATTTTTTACACCTTGCTTCTGAAGTTAAGCCTGCCTGCTCGTGCCAAGCTACCCAGGGGATGAGCGGGGTTAGCTGAGGGTGATTCTCCTTTACCCTGACTAGAGTGAGGGTCCTTGCTAGGACAGGGGTTAACCTGACTGCCAACCAAAGACCCTATCTCTAATACCAAGGGTTTAGGTTATTCCTACCCGGCCCTCATTTTCTTTTTACTTGGTTTGGGGCTCGGCTGAATCCGAGTGCCAAAATAGCTGCCAACACTTCCTAGTTGAAGTGTTGGCAGCCAAACAGATCTCAGCATGAGATCGCTGAGATCTGTGAAGCCTCCAGGTCACTGGATATACAAATTTGTTTTTTCCTTTAACTACTCCAATACTACTGAGTGGATCTACACCAAATAAAAAAAAGGGCTCTTTCTGCACAAAGAGCTTCCTTTCTGCCAAATTTGGCTTAATTCTGTCCAGCAGTTGAGGCTGTAATTTTGTCTAAAAATCCCTAGGGAAATTGCTTGCGTAAAAAGCTTTTGGGACCCTCCTTTTTCTTAACCTGCGCTTGACAGCAGTTGGTCTGACTGTTGTACTGAAAATTTAGTGAATTTAGTGAAGATTCGTCAAACAGCACCAAAGTTATTGGTAAAACAAAAACTGCTTTTTCTATGGAAACTAGGTCCTAACTATAACTATCTACCGATGATAGCCAGTAGGTAGTCATAGTTATGACTAACTTTTCTCATAGATTAATCATTTTATGTTTTGCTAATAACTTTGGTGCCATTTGACGAATGTTCATAAACTTTTCTGTAAAAAGTGTCCTACTTTGCCTAGTTCTGCATGGAAAGTTATAGAATGATTCGTCAAGGGGGGCCAAGAAAAAGTGGGGGCAAGAGGGTCCCAAAACACTTTTTCCCCATTCTGTGTCTAAAGGGATTTTGCATTCTTTCAACAAGGCTATGGCCCGAACTCCTGATTGGAATTACATCAAATTCAGCAGGAAGCTAGATCTTGCTCCACATATAATGCTTTTTATGATTTGGTGTAAATCCATCCAGCAGATTCAGAGTTATTTTAGGTTAAAAAGTATAGATATATACATTAGCGGACCCTCTGCAGATCCATTCACGCTGGGTCCACGGATCCAGGGAATAAACAAGGCCCTGATTGACTGACCACAACCTGACAGGAACAGTTGCGGCCGCCATTTTGGTTTATGTGAAAAAATTTGCTAATTGTTTTTTTGTCTGATCTGTGAGTCCACCACAGTCATCAGCGAGGCCCCCAGTGCAAATCTGAGGTGGATCCGCAGATCCAGAGAAAATGGGGGAAAAAAAATCCACTGCATTAGAGCCCATGCTGCGCATGGCTTAAGGGCATGCACAGCATCGGTTTGGGTGCATGCGGGAGAGAGTGCCCTGCGCGACACTGGTTATATTAGCGTGCATGCTAAAAAACATAGAAGTTCACTGCAAAAAAAAAAACAAAGGTTACAGGGACGTTATAGTTAGGTTCTGTGCCCTAAGGTACAGAACCTAACTAAATAGTTAGGTTCTGTGCCCTACCGTTACTCATGGCCTTGCAATGCAATGCTAATTACCCCACATATTACATCCCTGATGACACCTTCAATGGCATCATTGATATCATCTTAACACATGTGGAGAGTTTAGGGAGAAAAAGAATAACTCTAGGAGGAACACAGCCGTACTAGTCTCCCTATATATATAACCAAAAATCACACAAAGAAGTACGGGGTTCACTTATCGCTGGGGAGCTGCTAACAGGAGATGTGCTTTATCCCCCTGCCGCTCTTGGTCCTACTAGTTGGATAAGAATTGCTAAATGCTGTGGAGAGTCAGATGTCGATGGAGGGGGAAGTTTACTTTACGGACTAGGTGGTCTCACACACTCTATAGTGTCTTGCTTCATCACTTACCCTTAAATTGTACTTGCCTGCCTCCTTTTTCTTAATGTAACTATAATATTTGTGCATCCCTTCTGCTTTACTTCCCCATCTGACCACCAACAGGTCGCAATGCTTGCGTCCTCACTCTACATATATTGTTTAGCCCCTGAGGTATAGGTTCTGCACCTACTGGTATATACCTTTAAGCAACAGGCTCACCGTAAGGCGCAGGTCACGGCCGGGCACTCGCCCGGTTTCTGAGTCATCCCTCCATATGTATGGACCGCCTTTTCATTTGTTTTTCATTGTATTTAATCCTTATCCTTAGTGTGTGACAATAAGGGGACACTCCCCCTCCTGGATACCTGTGGCTAATAGCCTTCAGGGATAGGGTAAGATTTTCTCCCTTCCATTCAGTTTTAGGTTTGTTTCTTACACGTATACAGTGCATGATCACTTTCTATGTCACATTTGCGTGTGGTTTGCTATGCAGTCTTGTGTTTCACAAACCATTCGTTTGTTTAACTTGTTTTGTTTTCCTTAGGCCTCCACAAGGTAATTCCTTACTTAAGGTATGCCCATTTTCCTTTCTCTCCAACTCTTGGAGTAGGTTCTCCTTTTCTAATTTGAGACTTAGGGATCCAAGGCCCTGACGAATGCCCCGAGACCTTCCTTGGCTCATCACAGAGGGCAGAAACATGTTGGGAACCGACTTTTAGATAGGTGACCCAGTGAGTCCTTGTTCTCACAGAGGTGTTCCATTTTGTGTTTTTAACCACACCAACAGACACCACTATTAAAAGTGTACTTTCACACAGGTGACTATTTAGGTGTTTTTAACTATACCCTAGGTTAGCTGGATCCCACATCTTTCCAGATCAGAACAAAGTTACGCACTCTCTCCTGTTCTTTTAACAGTGAGGTTGAGTCCGCCCAGGTAGTACTGTCCTACCTGGGTGGGGCTAGGTGGTCATATGATGAAGCAAGATACTATATAGTGTGTGAGACTACCTAGTCCGTAAAGGAAACTTCCCCCTCCATCGACATCTGACTCTCCACAGCATTTAGCAATTTGTATTCACCTAGTAAGGACCAAGAGTGGCAGGGGGATAAAGCACATCTCCTGTTACCAGCTCCCCAGCGATAAGTGAGCCCCATACTTCTTTGTGTGACCATTGATATTATCACTGCAACATTTGCAATAAAATTATTGATGAAAAACCTGTGTAAGGCGGGTGCGCGAGTTATAGTTACCTTAGGGTGTGACTTTAGTTTATCCCAACTTCTGAATTTCTATGTTTTTTGTGAGTAAATTCATAACCCAACTATAATGCCACAGCAGCATTTGTTTTTTTTCAGTGAATATATATTTATATATATATACTGCCTATTCTGCATGGTTGTCCCAAACTTTCTTGCCTTCCGCCTCCTGTTTCCTGGCCTTCTTTGTGTTGGCTTTAAGACTATGAGCACTTTACACCTGCTAACCAGTGCTAATGCGCATATGCACTCTCCTCTCTACGTGGAATAATTGGTTTACACCTGTTTGGCATATTTGACTTACTTGTGAGTCCCTTGTAAAGTGGTATACACAATACCCAGGGCCTGTAAATTAAATGCTATTAGTGAACCTGTAGCACTGATTGTGCTACCCACAGAAATAGCCCTTCAAGCCTTAAACTCCCCTTTTATTACAAATAGGTCACCCCAAAGGTAGGCCCTAAGTAATCCTATGGGCAGAGAGCTGTCTAAGTAAAAGGTAGGACATGTACTTTTATGTTTTGCATGTCCTAGTACAAACAAACAGCCTATTTCATTCTTCACTGCTGTGAGGTCTGCTCCTCTCATAGGTTAGCATTGTGAATTTCTTCATACTCTTTTAAGTGGCAATTCCTGATCAGAAAGGGGTGGTTTTGTCATGTTTGACATGTATAGAATACTGGTGATAAATCCTACTTACTGACGTAGTTGGATTTTTCAATACCATTTTAAAAATTTCACTTTTAGAAAGAGGGTGTTTCTTTGAGCTTATACCTATGTGTCATTTGCAGTCTGCCTTCAGTCCATACCTGGCCGGAGTGTCAGCTGACCTTTGCACATACTCTCTAAACAGCCACAACAAAGGAAAGGCTTTGTGTGACAGGGGATACATCTGCATTCATCTGCACACTGATAGTCTTCCTGGGCCGGGAGGGGGAGAGGTAGTTTACACTTACATGTCAAAATGTTGTGCCCTGCCCTGACACACAGGGCTGATTTACCCCCTACTGATGTCTGGAGCCAGGGCTGGGTTGAAAGGGTCTGTTGTACACATGAAAGAGTTTCTTTGAAGTCACTCCTTACATCAAAGACACTTTTGAGTATAAGTACAGTGGCACTGACCCCATGTTTTCAGACACTGCATGTGACTTATAACCAGATGCTGCTGGCTTTACACTCTGCACATTGCCAGGAGGACTGCTGGGTGTCAAGAGAAGCTGCCATCCCTACTAACTGCTTTGGTATGTTGGCCTGTTGGTCTGAAGAGGGGCTGCCACTTTGCAACATATTTGAATGTGCTGGCCTGCTGCCTGCCTACCTGCTTTTGTTCCCTGCTCATGCTCTCAAGGGACAGTTGGAAGGTCCTCTCCCTGATCTTGTTGGTGTTTTGAGAGATTAATAAGGAATCTGTCACACAGCCCACAATCAACCGTGGGACTCGTGAGTCCAGCCACCAACAACTTTCCCTTCAGTGCGTTTCAAGCGCCAGTTTTCGAGAGGTGTGCGTGGAGCACTTCTCATATTTCTCAGAGTGGTGTTTGTCTTCCCCTGAAGAGGGTGCGCAGTGTGAGGCCACCCTAAAAAGCCTGTGCCCTTCCTGTTGCCAGTGCCTCTGGGGAAGGCTTGCCAAGGGAGAGCAGCGCCACCTTTCTGGACGACACACTGCCTGGTAACCCAGGGCAGGCCAGGTGCATGAGGAGAATCATTAGCTGTCCTCACCTTTAGGGAAGTGTTGTGTGCGCCCAGTCCAGCGAGGCTGGAAGAAGCAGGCCCCATTTGCGAGGCCCACTGGCATTTCTGCAGGCATCACAAGTGCCATCCCGGAGGTCTCCTGGGCCGAAAGGGTCACCTCGGTGCCAGGGGACACCTTGCCACATACTGGACACCTTGCCACATACGGGACACAAGATACTGTGCCATCCCTCGGAAGCAGCATTTTGCTTAGGCGGGCCAACAGGAGGGACCACGGAAGGTCTCTCATGCTTGCATTTCTCCTGCAAACCCTGTGACTTCGGCAGCTGCTCTGCGTGCTCGTGGGCAGCTGCACTTGGAAACCTTGCACATGGGGAGTTACAGTGTGTGTGTGTCTCCATTATGTTTGGGCCATACCCAGGGGTACTTACTCCATGGCTCGTTATTGTGGAGCAGGTCCACAACAGAGACCCTGTTTGCCACAGGAAAATGGCTTTGCTTCATTTAGGAACTTGCCCTAATTACTGTATCACCACTAGTAGACGAGCAGGTGATTATGTGTCCTGCAGCTGAGTCTACATCCCCCTTTTCGACCAGATTCTCTAAAATTACTGTAACTCCGCTAATAGGAGTGCTGGGGTCCAGGTGCCTGTGAGGGCTTATTGTTACTGATATGCTGATGGTGATATGTGGTGATGTTTTTACTCACAGTGATACCTGGTGATTTATAAGCTTTGTTCCTAACCAAAATGCGGCATTTCATGCCCTGATGTCATAATGTATATCTTTATGATACTTGGACTGTCAGGATAACGAGTACTATCTCAGGAGCCGCGTTGTATGCACAGTATTTTTGATTCATGTTGTTCTATATACTATATATTTTGATATAGCCTGGTGTGGAGTCTCTTTTGTGGTGTATTAATTATGTTGCTGGGTGAGGGTGTTGCGCAAATGCTTTACACATTGCCCCTGATGATAAGTCAGTCTGCTCTGCACCAAGTTACAAGTGGGTGAGCACCGGTTATCTTTGGTGTGTAACTTACTTGCCCTGACTAGAGTGGTGGGTTCTGTCTGGGTTAGTGGCATATTCCCAAGCCAACCAGAAAACCCTATTTCTAATATCATTATTATTATTATTATTATTATTATTATATATATAGTTAGGACCATGTTTCCATAGAAAAAACATTTTGTGACTTGTCTATATCCTTGGCACCGTTTGATGAACTTTTGCAAAATTTTCCCCAAAAATGTGATAGTGATGATCATTTTTTTTTTTTGGCCTCATATCTCTTTATATACTTCCATTATGATCTGTTCCAGCATCTCCTGGATGAGCCCGAGACAATCAGTGTAAAGAGGTGAAAAACCATAGGGGGTTGATTTCTGAGTACCGCCCCTGGTTTGAAATCATCATTGGACATTGTACGGAGGAAGAAGTACTCAAAGCCAGCTAGTTCACCCAAGGTTGCCAGAGCTTTTGTATATTTTTAACACCAGTTCTACAAAGAACTAACTTACATTTTTTTGCTGCATACACCCAGACAGTGATTATTGGTGTGCATGGAAAGTTTCGGTGTGACCCGTCAAGTGGGGGCCGAGAAATCATGGGGATCAAAAAACATGTGTTTCGCATTTTGATTCCCATCAGGGTTTTGACAGAATTACAGCAAGTTTTGCAGAAAGGTAGCCTTTGGTATGCAGGTGACACTTTTTAATATTTGGTGTCAATCCGTTCAGTAGTTTTGAGAAATTAAATGGAAAATAAATTTGTATATCCTGGGTCGCTGATCCATTGCAACGTTTTCACTGCAATCGCAACCTGACCAGAAAGTTGCAGCTGCCAATTTAGGTAAAGGGACATGGTCCCCACGGCTGAAAAATAAAAGGAAAAGTGGTATAAGGGGTCAGGGTGGAGGTTCCCTGACACCAGGGATGTGAGGGTGTAACGTGACCTTATAATGATTTTTGTTCAAAATGTGCAATATTTGTGAATACGCTGTGATGCTCAGCACAACCCACGTGTAACATTGAGACAAATTCTCAAATATCAGAGAAAATATTTAAAAAAACATTCAAAGACTCATTTATACACTAATTTATTTACTCAGAGATGCACTCAGAGACTCATGCATCCACTAACTCACCAACTCAGACACTCATGCACCCACTCACAGACCCACTCAGACCCTCAGGGATCCACTCACAAACCCACTCAGACACTGACGCACCCACTCACAGATCCTAACACATCCACTCATGGACCTACTCAGACACTGACACATCCACTCACAGACCCACTCAGAAACTCACACACCCACTCACAGACCCGCTCAGACTCTCAGACATACACGCACAGACCCTAATAGATACTCACACACCCACTCAAAGAGACACTCTCACACAGATTGGGTGGTTATAGGTGGTTGGCTGCAGAGCCTGACTGCAAGCCAGGTCCTGCGGCCAACCCCCGCCATGCACCTCATTGGTTGGATTAACATATAATAATGTAAAGGTTACAGGAAGTAATAGTTAGGAAATAGAATTTTTAAAAACCTTAGAAAGACACTTAAAATAAAGGTTACAGGGATGTTATCGTTAGGTTCTGAATTTACTTGCACAAAACCAGAGAAATTCAGCAGTTAAAGTCAGAGTTATTTCAAATAGCCACAACTTGCGGCCTATGGTAACTGTAACTGGCGCCCCCGCAATGAACGGCTAATTAACCCAGATATTACAACATGTTTTCTTCAAATGAGAAATTTAAAGAAAATGCTTGCATTTTTTTTCCTGCTCATCTAAGAGTCTTAGTGGCAAATTCAGCCATCAATTTGAGACTGGATTGCTCTCCTACTTGCTATCTGGATATCCTGGATAGACCTCCATGAAGGTTACAAGAATACAGGGGCAGGCAATAAAATGAGTTTTTAATCTATGAAGATTTGATATGATCTCTGAGGCCCAGTGAACTTTATATTAGCTTTCAGTTTGAAGACAAATTCAGCTCAAGGCTTTATGTTACAACCATAAAGCATTTTAAAGACACTGCCCCACATTCTTTCACAGGCTGCTTTCCAGATACTCAAACTCTCACTCTTTTTAGTCTAGCAGGCTATCTTTTTTGATGGTCCAACACTTTTCAAAAGAAAGGCTGGGCACTCAAGCTTTATCAGGAGTGGCATCCACTTAATGGAATGCTCTGCTACTCAAAATTTTCCAGTTATTTAGAACATCTCTAAAGACTTGCCTTTTCAGTTATAGTTAGCTGAGGTCCATTTTCCATTCTCAAGCAGTTTTAATGCCTTGGGAATCTGGATACGTTTTATAAGTAATCCAGTCATTAATTCAGTGTAGTAGATGAGGTGAGCCATTAAAAGTACAACAAACAGAACCATACCAACATGCTCTTGAGCAAGTAATGAAGGATGCTAGAAGAGATAACAACCGTGCATCCTGTAGTTACCTTAGTGAAAATATTGAAAGCCAATAGTATTTGTAGCATTACTTCAGGCTGTTGAGAGATTTTGGAAGAAAATGATTATTAGAGCAGCTGGAAAGGTGCTTCTGTGAATGTGGTTGAGTAAGTGACGTGACTTGGAGCAATAAAGAATACAGAGAGGGTTTAGCATAGTCAAGAGGTGGAGTGTGGCAGAGCACAATGGTCAAAGAGGAGGACAGTGGGAGATTATGTAACCTTGGTATGGTGGTAGGCATGTATTGAACTGTAGACCGACTGAGCTGATGATAACTTGTTTGTCTGACATCGAAACTGGGATGTAGATTTGTGATGTGGGATGTTGTAGATTGCAGATTTTTCCAAATTGATCACTTTTTCAAAAGCAGAGGATCATTTATTGAACCCTGCAAGCAGCCTGCAAACAGGCCACCTTGCACTTTCATAGAAAATTAGTTAATGGGGGGCATGGGTGAATGGGAGGCAAGAGTGAATCATTTTTTAAAGTTGACACTCTGAAGTATAGCTGTCACTGCTGTAGAGGCTATGAAAAATTATTTATCCTTCCTAGAATCAAAGTGTACCCAAGGTTGTTGGACGCGAAAAAAATTCCACATGACATATCTATGACCAATTCACACCATATCACACCTTGCCACGTCACATCATGCCTCCCCCAGGGATGTGGAATTCCTATCGCCTGGGACATACTGTTTGGGGTAAAGGGCAACACGTTTTCATGTTTATTTTTTCACTTGGGACAAGTAGGCTCAACCCCCTGCATCACAAACTCTTTGGCTGCCAGTTTACAGAGAAGGGAACTGTCTGCAGTTGTTGTAACATGTGTGTCCAAATGCTAATGGTGTTCAAACTTTTATTTATGGTTCATTAATGAAAAAGCCTTCATTATTTGGGTGAGTGCTGTAAATAAACGTTTAAGGTCACACAGCACTACTGACAGTGGTTCCAGTAAAAAAAAAAAAGGGTACCCACATTTGAAAAGTTTAACAATATGAGGCTAAGTATAATGCTCCCAGAATGCTCTCTGATTAGATGCAAGTGTTTGCGAAAGCTTGTAAGCAACAGTGATGATTCATTGTATTCAAAATAAAATGTTCAGAAAAAAATGCAAGTAGGAAACAAAACGTTTTGCTACTATTTTTTTTAGGTGCTGTTTCTTTGAAGCGTCATTTAGTAAAATGTGTTCATGCATGCTAGTATTTCCAAAACATATTCCTAATGGAAAATCACTGTAATCATTTTCAATAAGATTATGGGAAGCATGAAAATAAACAAAGCCAACCGATCCAACATTTTTTTGTAGTCTTTTAGCTCTGTCAATGCGTGTCTTGTTTTGACTTGCCTTTTGTAACACTTTATTGTTGTGGGAGCTGCCAGGCCCTCACCATTGTAACAAGCACTGGCAAAAAGAAAAAACTTTTTCTGGTTTGAAAAAGCACACATTGCCACCAGAGGTGTAACAAAGGCCCAACAGCCCTCCTCTAGGGGGCCTCCTCAGCACAGCACCTGACCTAAGTGAGTACACAGGGGGGGCTTCATGTTCTTTACAGGGGGGCCCCTCCAGTTTTGTTATGCCACTGATTGCCACAGTAATTCCTGGCACTGAACAAAACTACTTTGTGTGCCAATATGCTCCTTGTGGAAAAGCAGAAAGCGATCACTCGCAGTAAAGTGAGCCGATAAATAGAAAGAGAAATATAAGTTTAATAAAAACAAACTCTTTGTAAACGCCAGACCTAATCAGGGACCCAGTTCTTAAAGAAAGTCACAAAAGTGCACCTATAGTATATCTCTTTCAGTTAGTGGCTTTCATGAATTCACAAGAACTTACAGAGGTAGACCAGTAAATCGTATTCCTAGAAAATATCTGTGAACTGTATTTTAGCACAAGCAAATATGCATGTGTAGATCTGCTCATGTGAAACTCTATTGAGCGTTTACAAGTTCACTTTCCCTCCAACAACTTTCTTCCCAACCCTGGAAGAACTTCTACTTCTGCCATTATCAGGAGTACACTTCCAACCATTCTCCTTATGGGAAAAGATTAGAGAAGAGCTGGTGAAAATTCTTCAAACATGCAAGCTAGTAGGCTTGCAGACTCAAAGGCATTCCAGCCCATGAAGTATTGCTTACTGCTTCTTCCAGGCCCGCTATGTAGATGTGTGGAAAGATGGCAAAATAAGAAAATTGCTATAGTAGGGATTGAAATTGCAAGTATTTAAGCCCTACTATAGTAGTAGTAACCCTGGCATAATCAGAGAGGCTATTGTCAAAGCTCTCACATAATGAGATTGCTGCCATAAATTGTTGCCGCGCTGTATGGCACCAAAGGGACAAGTAGACTTTTTTACTGGACAAGTAGATTTAAGAAGCAACTTGTCCCGTGGACAAGTAGATTTTTTATTAAATTTCATACCCTTGCTGCCCACTCGTCTTTACAGTATCACTCACCACTTCATTCAAGATGACACCTTAGAAAACTACACCACACTGTACTATATGCCATATCATGCCAACTACACAGAAGGCAATTTCTATGGTTCTTCTTCGAAAAACAGGATCACTAATATATTTGAACTTTAATACTTTGAGGTGATATCAACTGATTGTAATCATCTCCCCGACTGGCGTTTGTGTTTCCTGGGCTAGGTGGATCTGTCTGGGTGACTCTATCCAAGTGCATCAGACGGTGATAAGACCTTAGTTTACATTTACAAATCCCTTGAAAATCACTGAAAAAAACAAAGGTTAAAATGACATTATACTTAGGCATGATCATATAATCGTAGCTTACATTAAAAAAGACTCTAGAAATGTACTAAAAAAAAAAGGATTAAGCCAAAGTATAGTTAGGTTTTGAAATGGTATCAAAACTAACATTTAGAAAACAAAGAAACACTGAAATTTACCCCTTATAATTTACTAAGCTAACTTAACTTGTTCCCCAGCCCTTCACTGCTTATGGCCTCACATATTACATCACTCATGACTTGTTAAATTACTTAACTTTTGTGGTTCCAACCTAAAGACTTACCACAGGAAGCTAGAGTAGGTTTTCCATGAGGGGGGCAGGCAAATGCAGCAACAGTAAAATGCAGATCTAGATAAAAGATCATGTCAACAACTATTCTCAGTGGCTACCGCCCATTTTTGGGTTACAAACACAGGGAATAAAAAAAAGGTGTTCCAATACCCTCATGGATGCAAACTACCCACACCAACATTTTTAGGACATTAAGTGGAAAGTGAAGAACCACAGTTATGAGCAGATTTTAACCTCCGAGGTAGCATATTATGCATGCATGCACAGCAGCCTATGAGATCCCCGGGATTCCCCGGGGCCATGAGCTCTAGCCTACATACAGATCAACAAGAAAGTGAGCAAGGAGATGAATGCCCCACTATAATGATGCCCTACCACGGCCTGGCTACCACTATAAGAGAGGGCAGTTACCCTAGGCAGGCTTTGGGAGAAATAGCGGGGTGGTGGCAGAGATAAGGTATGAGCAAACTCACCCAAGTCCATATAATGGCCTAACACCAATCTCTCAGTTAAGTACTCTAGGCAAAGAATGATGCACTTTATGTAACACTCCTTAAAAATGTAAGTTGGAAGTTTTCTAAATGAACTGCTAATTGGTTGATTGTGAGTTTCCTTCAGAACAGCATTAAATGAGCCAAATTCCTGAACAATTCCCTTCTACCCTGCTGTAAATCATGCTTTCTTTTTGAAGAGAGGAGCTATGACTGAGAGTAACATCAACATACAACCTTGTGTGATGGGAATCTGATTCTCTGGATTATGTCCCGCTGTTATAAACTAGATAGCACAGTCGTTCATTTCAAATCTGTATATCTCATCTTCAGTTTCTTTTGTTAAATATATGTAGTACAATACAGCGGACTACAAGAGGATTGTGTCACAAGTGTCTGGAACACATTACCAAAGATCAGCTTTCTGCAACACTCTTCTTGAGGTGTTGTGAAAGTGGGTATGCAGACTTTGTCCTGCTTTAATTATTCTAATGGACATTTCACCACCTGCACTGCAGCACTTCATTAAGCAGCACTGCAGTTGTGTGTGGCAAAATGTCTGTGAGTAAAGTGGGGAAGCCAGCAGGGGCAGTCTTACCTTTTAAAGGTTGGTGTTATGTTACAGTTCACCAATTTCAGAAATCATTAAGCCCAGAGTATCTTGTTCAATATCTTGCCATATGAGAGTAGAACTTCATGGGCTGCTCCACTGGGTATCATTTGAACTTTTAGATGTCACAGGTGTTTGTTGAAAGCCACCAACCGATAATGAGTGATGACAACAGACTAATGAAATATATGTATTGTATGTACATGCGGTACAGCTGGGACTTTGGGACTCCTTGTCCCAGAAGGGGAAGGCGTAGGAGAGGAGGCAGAGGGCGGAACCAGCCCCAGTGAACGCTACATAGCGCAAGTCATTCTACCGCCACGTGCGGGCCAACGGCGGGCCTGTCCTTTGCACGTCATTGACTGACAGAGGCCGGGCTGGGCCACCCCCCTTAATTCCTGCATTTAAGGGTGAGTGCAAGAACATTTGTATTGGTTTGTGAAAGTATTTTCCAGTGTCTTTAGGCTCCTCCCTGTAACTCAAAATGTCTGGAATGTAGAACGGGGGAATGTCTAGAATGTAGAACGGGGGGAAATCGTTGGGAGAGGCCGGAGCGACAAGATGTGTTTCACTTCGTGAGATTTCAATAAACCTCTGAAACTTCCATTTATCGTCTCTCTCCTTATATACAACATTTTGGCGACGATTTAATGACGACCTCACGCATGAGCCCAGCAAAAAAATAGAAGATGCCCGCCTGAACAGTTTAGTGCTAAGCAAGCCGTACCTTTGGAGGAAGAAATGCTGCCTGCTCTGCCTTAATACGGCGAATATTGGAAAAGACATATAATTGATTTGAGGACTTTACGGTAAATTATTATTTTTTTATCTTACTGCCTGTTGGTTTAACGGCAATTAAAGACAGTTGTGCAGTATTATATTGAACAACGCGCCGCACGCGCCGCGTCTTTTGTTCTTGCTGAAGCGCGTCAGTTGTTGGAATCCTTGAACTCAGGCGGATTCTGGGCTCTACTAGTGTTTCTTTTCTTGCGGAGGCCGCGCTAATGAAGGATCGCTTACCTAAGTCCTACATATCTGCCTCTTGTGCTGTATTGGTTTGACGGTGGGCGGAGGCAATTTTTTTTTTATGTGAACATGGTGGAAGGACTTTCTTTCTTGTTTTAGTGTCAACATTAAAAGAGGACTGTTCTGAAGTTTTTTTTGCTTAGGCCAATTTTTACATCTGAAAATTTTATTTTTCAGATTAGAACACCTTAGAAAGGTTCAGTTTTTTTTAAAGGAAAATTACTTGTGGAATCTGACATTTATCTTGTTTATTTATTCTTTTCTCCTCACGGTGAAAAGACAGAGACATGCAGTTTGAACCACCAGCTAAATTTTTACAGAGCAAAGGTGATCCACCAATGCACTGGTCTAGGTGGAAGGAGGAGTTCTTGACCTACATGAAAGCTATTGACGATGACAACATGTCACAGGAAAGGAAGAAAAATATTATTTTGCATTGTTTGGGTTCTGAAGGGCAAATGGTTTTTAGAACTTTACCCCTGATACTGGTACAAGATCAAGGTGATGGAGAGGTGGATGTCTTCAAGGAGGCGCTAATGAGGTTGGAGAAGAGGTTAAAACCTACCGCGAGTCAAGCATTGAATAGATTCAAATTTTACACAAGAGTACAACATTCATAAGAGACATTTGATTAATTTCTTACAGCGTTACGTTGTCTATCAGTACATTGCAATTTTGGAAATATGACTGATGAGATGATCAGAGATCAAATTATTGTGCATGTTAAAAGCAGGAAAATCCAAGAGCATCTTTGGGTTATGGGTGATCCCAAATTACAAGATGTAATTGCAACTGCGAAAGCTTTAGAGCAATCCGAACAATGGATGAGAACAGTACAAGATTCTGACAAGGTCAAATGTTTAGAGTCTGAGGTGGTGGGTGCAATGATGGGTAGTAATGTGAATAGTAATGTTGCTGCAAAGCATACTACGGCTCGCAGGAAGTGGGTAAAACATGACAGGCCGGAAAAACCGTCATGCTTTCGTTGTGGTAGTTTGAACTACCTGGCTTCGTCACCTCAGTGTCCTGCTGTTGGAAAAGAGTGCATGAAATGTGGAAGATTGGGACACTTTGCACGGGTATGCAAAGATGTTAAGAAAGGGAACTATGTTGCCAAGGGAAAGATGGCGTGTGTGAGTGTCAAGAAAGACAGTGAAGAGTGTCAGGAGTCTGATGGCGAGGACAGAGGCATGGTGTTGTCGCTTAAGCAGGGAAATGTGATAGGGTATGAACATTTAAGTCAACCAAGGTGTGAAGTGTATGTTGCTGGAAGGAAATTGGAATTAATGGCTGATTCGGGATCTCCTTGGACCATTGTTACACTTGATTATTTTAAACTTATCTTTGACGGAGTATAGAATAAGTCTGATCTAAAAGAATCTGATATTGTTGCAGAAAGTTTTGAAGGGCGCACTATTGAGGTGATAGGTTTTGTGGATACTGATATCAATTTTAAAGGAAGATGTGCGAACATTAAATTCTATGTTGCTGCTAAGGGTGTGAATGTCCTGGGATGGAGAGACCAAGGTAAACTGGGGATAATTCTGAACCCCCGGTGCAGGGAGCCTGTCTTGGTGGTAGAGTCATGAGAAGCAACTGAGTGGGCTACATCTAGATTTCCACAAGTTTTCACTAATAAATTAGGTAAATTAGCCAATTATAGCCATAAAATCAAGGTTAAGGCTAATGCTAAACCTCTGATTCAGAAACTTAGAAATGTTCCCATCAGTGTGAGAGAAGAGTTAAAGCAGATATTGTCAGAGATGGTAAATGAAGATGTGATAGAGGAGATTGAGTCCTCTGAGTGGGTTTCTCCGATTGTTTTGGCACGCAAGTCAGATAAATCTTTGAGACTATGTGTAGATCTGAGAGCTGTAAATGCCAATATCATCGTGAATTGCCATCCTTTGCCAAAGATCAATGAGGTCATTAGTATGTTGGAAGGGGCGAACATCTTTTCCACACTGGATCTGAGATCAGCGTACCATCAGATTGAGTTAACAGAAGACCCTAGGCATTTAACAGCGTTTATCACCCCGCAAGGATTATACCAGTTCAAAAGGATGCCCTTTGGCTTAGCATCAGCTGCGTCTGTCTTCTAAAGAGCAATGTTTCATCTGTTTAAGGATATGGACAAATACGTAAAATGTTTTCAAGATGATGTTCTAATCTTTTTGAAGGATGAGAATGAACATAAACAGAATGTGGAGGATGTGTGTAGAGTACTGAGTAAGAATGGGTTGACCTTGAAGGCGAAGAAATGCAAGTTCTTTGCGAAATCTGTTGAGTATTTAGGTCACTCTATTTCAGGAGAAGGGGTAGTTCCTAAACAATCTCTTGTGGATGCTATAGTTAATGCTCCAGTGCCCGACAATCGGGAGAAGTTGTTGTCCTTCAATGGTTTATGTGAATATTATAGCAAATTTATCAAGAATTTTGCTACCAAGATGGAACCTTTGAGGGAGCTCACACGCAAAGGAGTCCAGTATGTTTGGACTGGTAAACAAAGTGATGCGTTTGAGAAGATCAAAAAGGAAATTGTTGAGGCACCTACGTTGAAGCCTTTCTGTGTGGGAGCACAATGCATTGTGACGGTGGATGCAAGCATGTATGGAATTGGGGGTGTTTTATCTCAGTGGTGTGGGAAGGACAGGTGGAATGTTACCTTTGCATCTTGTACTTTGACTGAGGCAGAGCGGAGGTATGCAGTAATTGAAAAGGAATTGTTAGCGTGCATTTGGGCGGTTGAACATTTCCGGGACTATATCTGGGGGTCTAAATTTATTTTGCAAACAGACCACAAACCTTTGGTTGGTATCTTATCTCCAGGTGGAGGCTGGAATGCTACTGCTCGTATTGCCAGATTAGTCTCCAGGTTGCAGGAGTATTGTTTCAAAAATGAATATGTGCCAGGAAGAAACAATGGTATAGCGGATTGTTTGTCACGCCTTCCCCAGATGGGGAGAGAAGATTATGAGGGTATTTTGGAGTGTGATGTTGTATCTGCTGTGTCGGGTTATATGTCTGCTGAGTTTGGTGGTATAGATGAGAATGAGTGGATCAGGTGTGATAAGGAGGACCTACTGCTCCAAGAGGTAAAGAAATATGTGAGGGAGGGTTGGCCAAGCCAGAGGAGTGTATCTGTTGAAGTAGAGCCGTATGGTAAAGTCAAAGATGAATTGGACATAGAAAATGATATGTTGTTCAAGGAAGGGAAATGTATTCCCCCTAAGGGAATGCAGGATGTGATTTTAAAACTAGCTCATGAGGGTCATCCAGGTATGTCATCCATGAAGAGACTTATTCGTACTTGTTTTTGGTGGCAAGGGTTGGATAAAATGGCGGATAGGGTAGTGAGGGAGTGTGGTGTGTGTGTGAATGGAGAAAAAATGTTGAAGACTGTTCCTGCTCCTCTTATTCCTGTTCCCTGGCCGAGTTCTCCTTGGCAGAAATTAGGATTCGACATTTCGGGCCCGTTCTTTTCTCTTCCAACAGATACACGTTATGCTCTGGTGTTGATAGATTATTTTTCCAAATGGCCAGAGGTAAAGTTAGTTGCCCAGGTGACATCAGCGACTATTATTGAATTCTTTAAGGAGGTGTTTGCTAGAGAAGGGTATCCCGAAGTTTTGATTTCAGATAATGGTATCCAGCTGACTTCGAATGAGATGAAAAGTTTTCTTAGGTACAGTAACATCAAACATGTAACTACTCCTTTATATGATCCTAAAGGGAATGGTCAAGTTGAGAGATTTAATCGGGTTCTTAAAGATAGTATTTTCTGGGCGCGTGGATTTGGTGGATTGTGGAAAGAGAAATTGAGGGAGAAGCTGTGGCATTATCGTATTACTCCACAAAGTACCACGGAGGTGAGTCCGTTTAGATTACTTAAAGGTAGACACCCTGTGTCTAAATTGTGCCCGTGGTGGTTTAAGAAGAAGCAGAGTAGAGACTGGGAGGCTGTCTCAGTTGAAGAAGTTAGAGAGAGGGTAAGAAGGAAACAGGAGAATTTCAAGAAGAGGTATGATGATAAGTGGAAAGTGAAAGAATCTTGTTTTGAGGTGGGTGATTGGGTGAAGGCGCGTGAACCTGGTTTCTTGGTGAAAGGTGCGGCTAAGTTTGGAAAGGCTTTGAAGGTTATAAAAGTGTTCAGGAATAGTGTTGTTACGCAGGATGGAAAAGTGTGGAATGTAAGTAGACTAGCAAAGTGTGCATGGAATGACAGGCACCAGGACAGGACTGATGTTTTAAATCCTTTGATTAGGATTGGAAATGGTATGCGATTTGATGAAGATGGTTGTGATCATCAGGATGTGGTGGAGGATCGATTTGGAGAGGTAGAGTCTGTGCAGACGTGTGACAGTGACGTTGATGTTGGTGTGGGGGATACCTCTGTTGCATCACGAGTAAAGTCCAACTTTAGGGCAAGACGTCAACTAGCCAAGTTCAAGAATTTTGTTTAGGTTAACAGAATGGCTATTAAAATAAAATGGATTCTGTTTATTATGTTTTATTGCAGTGGGTTACCATATTAATTTTGTTAAGTTTGTTCATCATTTTGTCATAGATACATTCTTGTTTTTTTGGTTTTTGTTTAGTTTTGTTTAAAGAGGGAAAGTATGTTACAGAGAATGCCTGGAATGTAGAACGGGGGAATGTCTAGAATGTAGAACGGGGAACGTGGGAGCGAGTGGTGGTTCGGGGGGAAATCGTTGGGAGAGGCCGGAGCGACAAGATGTATTTCACTTCGTGAGATTTCAATAAACCTCAGAAACTTCCATTTATCGTCTCTCTCCTTATATACAACACATTGAAAAAGCAGTCACCCGGCTGTGTGGGCTGGAGAGGCTTAGCCCACCCACAAGTGGACCCTTGGACCCTAGCTGTCTTAATCAACCGAGCAATGGAGCGTTTCTGCATGAGGATGCTCCTAGGGTTCTGGAGAGAGTAATACGGCAACCAGCTAACTATGTAAACCCATGGGCACAGGGCTCGTGTGCGGAGACTGTGCCGGCCCCACCAATTGTTCTATCGTCAGGACCCTCATATTGTGGAACTGCACTTAGGGCCTAATGCTAATGTGAGGGTGGGGACAAAAGGGGACTGTGCATATGTTTTTGAGCTAAATAGGGGTGTGCACCAGGGATCTGTTCTGGCTTCTATCCTTTTCCTTTTGTATACTAATGGATTGTGTGATTCCCTACTGGAACGCTGTAGGGATGCCCCTAAAATTAATGGTACTAGTGTTCCCATATTGATCTATGCGGATGATGCGGTGCTTATAGCCCGCACTATGAATGGTCTCCGAGAAGCAGTCAGAGCCTATGACTCTTTTATGACAGCCCTTGATTTAGATATTATTTGTAGAAAATCTAATTTCATGGTCTTTTGGAAGCCTCTTAGCAGGGTGGGGGAGCTGAGGATTAAAGAGCAAGTAATTAGTAAGGTTCAGGATTTCCTCCATCCAGGGGTTATTTTTTATGATAAAGGCACCTGGAAACCCTGTATTTCTAGAAGAGGGGTGCTCTTTAATGCTACTATTGGTGCCACATTTGACTTTGCCGCAAGGGTGGGAAATAAACCTATCAAGTCTCTGCTTGAAGTTTATAGGCGTAAATGTCTCCCAGTCTTGCTGTACTGTGCTGCACTCTGGGGGTTTACGGACAACAAGGCCCCTGTAGGGGAAAATCGTTTTTGCAGACGGTTACTAGGAGTTGGCCAAAACACCTCTGGTTTTTGCCTTCACATGGAATTAGATCTTGAATTTGTACAATATACGATCCAGCTTGCTCCCTTCTTGTTTTGGATCTCCATCTGGACTAATGAATGTGCCTCTCTCAACAAAGAGATCCTGCGGGACTGCTTGGTCTGTGATCATGTGCAGGATATTCCCTGGCTGATGTATATAAGAAAGGTAGCCTATGAATTGGGGCGGCCTTATATGTTTGAGGCTTCTCAGGGTCTGGCCAGCCGTGATAAATATTGGGCTAAGGTAAATTTTTTAAAAATCCTGGGAGCTAAAAGAGAGGAAGAGGAGTTAAGGAAAAAATCTGTGAGGGACTTTATTATCCTAAAGATGGGGGTGGGCCCGGAGCCCAATCTTTTAGAGATAAGAAATGTGAGGGAAAGGACTCTCATTACGCGATTTCGCCTAGGAGTTATTAGAAGTAACCTATGCTTTCCGCTAGGTCAGTTTGATGACAAATCCATCAGACTTTGCCCCTGCGATGGGGTGTCTTTGCAGACTTTGACTCACTTTACTTTGTTCTGTGATTTTTATGCGCCCTTTAGGCGACGGTTCTTGCTTCCCTAAGGGTTTTGTGCAATATCGCCCAGCTTTTCTGTGGCTGCGTATGGCTTCTGATGCATTGGTGGGGCAGGGGCTGGGGTCTTTTTTGAAGGGAGCTATTACTTGGTGCAGTAATCAAAAGCATTTTTTTTAAACAAAAAAAAGGATTTTACAATTCTTAACTTGATCGATGTATCATCTTTTAATGAATTTTGGATTTATATTTTTTATTTGTTTATACTTTTGTTTTAGTAGGATATGATGAGATTTATATATTGGCCTAATGTAAGCTGTTCTTATGTATTGTATTGCTTTTTTTTTTGTTTATGGTTGATTATCTTCATACCGAATAAAGTGTTTTGATTGATTGATTGAGTATATGTATAATTATTTCCCTATTTTCACTTAATCATCAAGATGAGAAAAATGTGTTCCACTGATATATTTTCTTTGTTGCAACTGTTCTTTGTGGGCTACATAAATGAGTTCCTTTTTGAGTATTTTAATTATGACAATATGGGTCTCTCGTACTAGTATAGATTCCATACTGTTTGATAGCAAAGTGCCACTGCATGACCAGTATCGAGGGTAGAAAGCTGTGGAATGAGAAACAGCCAGCAGGATTCTGACCATCTAAAGGTTGGTAGATTACTTTGGATTTGTAATATTGCCGTATGAAACCGGACCTCTATACTCTCATGAGTATCTTGGATTTAGGTTTGCAATAAGTATTGAATAGTGGTTTATGATCCATACTGACAGTAAGGGGCATATTTACAAGAAAGTGGTGCATTGGTCCAGATGCACCACTGTTTTTACGTTACCCCGCCCCACCTAACGGCACCATGGTTACACCATTTTTACAATATGGTGCATCATGGTAATCGTTAGGACAATAGCGTCAACATATTTGATGCTATTGTGGCTCTTTCCTGCACTAGCATAAAAAATGTTGACGTTAGTGCAGAAAAGCACAGGTAGGCCCACTGATTAAAATGGGTGTGTCATTTTAATGCCTGCTCTGAGCAGGCATTAAAAATGACATAAAAAATGGTGCTGTGAAATGGTAATTTCACTGCATCATTTTTTGAGCCCTCCTGCATCCGACCCCCCCCCATGTATACATTATGCCTTGCGCAGGCATAATGTGGCACAAGGGTTTACAAAGTGGCACAATGCAAGCATTGCACCACTTTGTAAATACGGCGCAGGAGAAAGGCCTCCTTAATGCCGCCGGAGCATTAAAAAACATCATGCTAGGGCAGCGCAAGGTGGCCCTAGGGGCTTGTAAATATGCTCCTTAATCATTTGCAATATAGAATTTTCTGAATGTGCTAAAAAAGCTAACTGAATCTCAGAGTGCGATTAATATGGCTCCAGGGGCCAGATGTAGGAAACAGTTTGCGACTCGCAAACGGCAAAAATTGCCGTTTGCGACTCGCAAACCGGAGTTTCCTATGCAGAAATGCATTTTGCGAGTCGGAACCGACTCGCAAAATGCATTTCAGAGTCGCAAATAGGAAGGGGTGTTCCCTTCCTATTTGCGACTCGCAGTGGGATGCAATTCCATTTGCGACCGCGTACGCGGTCGCAAATGGAGTCGCAGTTACCATCCACTTGAAGTGGATGGTAACCCACTCGCAAATTGGAAGGGGTCCCCATGGGACCCCTTCCCCTTTGTGAATGGACCCCAAAATATTTTTTCAGGGCAGGTAGTGGTCCAAGGGACCACTACCTGCCCTGAAAAAATTCCGAAACAAAAGGTTTCGGATTTTTTTTTAAGTGCAGCTCGTTTTCCTTTAAGGAAAACGGGCTACACTTGAAAAAAAAAAAACTGCTTTATTTAAAAGCAGTCACGAACATGGAGGTCTGCTGACTACAGTAGGCCTCCATGTTAGTGAGTGCCCATAGTCGCTATGGGGCCGCAATTTGCGACCCACCTCATTAATATTAATGAGGTGGGTCTTTGCAACCCCATAGCGACTCGCAATTTGCTTTGTACCTACATCTGGCCCCTAGTCACCAGAGTTTGCACCAACTGTGAGGTCAGTGTGTAACAAGGAGTTCAAATAGCCCACATGATCAGTACTCACCGTTTCATTCCTGACATCACTGAAAACGTCCATGTATGGGTCTCAGTGGAGCATGCACCTCCTAAAGGCCTGTCGGGTTGTAGGTGAGAAGAACAAAAAGTATTGGAGAAAGCCTCGCTTTCAGAAGTTCATTTAGCAGAGCCTGTGTTTTTGGGCAATGTTTTCTGGGTGTCCAAAAGAGATCATTTATCAACCTAAAAGAATTAAGCGCCAGGTGTAGTAAGCTGTTTGCATGGTGCAAACTGCGAAAATCGCAGTTTGCGCCATGTAAAAAGCCTTCTGCGGTGCACATTCACGGTACCGACTCGCAAATTGTGAATGCGACACCCCTTCCTATTTGTGACTCACATCGCAATGCAGAATTGCTTTGTGACCGCGAATGCGGTCGCAAAGCAATTCGCAGTTACCACCAGTGTCACACTGGTGGTAACTCATTCGCAAAAGGGAAGGGGTCCCCATGGGACCCCTTCCCCTTTGTCAATGTTGCCCAAAAAGCTTTTTCAGAGCAGGCAGTGGTCCAATGGACCACTGCCTACTCTGAAAAAACAAAACCAAATGGTTTCGTTATTTTTTTTAATTTGGGACTCGTTTTCCTTTAAGGAAAACGGGCTGCAAAAAAAAAAAAACAGCTTTCTTTAAAAAGCAGTCACAGACATGGAGGTCTGCTGACTTCAGCAGGCCACCATCCCTGTGAGTGCAGGGACTCGCTATGGGTTCGCAAAATGCGACCCACCTCATTAATATTTATGAGGTGGGTCTTTGAGACCCCATAGCGAGTCGCAGACTGTGTCTGAGACACCGTTCTGCATCCGCATTTGCGATTCGGAAATTGCGAGTCGCACAGACTCGCAATTTCCGAATCGCAAATGCGGAAGTTGCTACATCTGGCCCTAAGTGTGTGGCTGGTGTGCCACCACTTCAAATTAAAGAGCATACATCTCCTTTGAATTGGCCTATGACTAAGGGACTAGATTGCGCATCTGAACTTAAAAGATAAATATCTAGTAGTGCCGATCTAGGAGTCACATTTTCATTTTCTGCTGTTTCAATGGGGGAGGAAGATGTGAAAAATGTCCAGTCTGTCATTTGGCTCATCTCCCAATCCCAGGTGTTTCCCAAGCGTAGTGAAACTGATGGCATCCTTTTTGGGGGCAAGAAGGGTAAGGATGACGCTTTATATAGACAACATGTTGTTATTGGTACAGGACAAACGTGTGTTACAGCACCAGATCAATACAACGATCTCATTGCTGCAGAGCGTAGGTTTTGTGAAAAACTAGTGGCAACTAATCATGGACCTGACTCATGAAATCGGTTTTAGGGTCTTAAGATAGATTTAATACAGACAGTTCATAGACTCCCTAGTGAAAATATTTCATCCACTTAGAAGGAAATCAAAAAAGGGTTGGTCAAGACACAAATGCTTTTGAAAGCCCTGTCCAGAATAGTAGGCAGGTTGATGGCATCCATACAGGCAATATAGCTAAGCCCTCTTCGTTATCAAAGTTTACAAAGGATGACAATTCTCCACTTGTGCAAAGGTTTTTCTTATGTAACGAGGTACTATGTTCTCAGGAAACCAAAACAGAGCTGTAATGGTGATTATATCATATGGAGGACAGGAATGGCAGAGTCATCTTTGGGGGCCAAACCAATTAGGATTTTAGACTTGGACACTAGCCACCTGGGCTAGGGAGTGCATGGTGGAGGTGTGTCAATGGAAGGTCAGTTGTCATATCTGGAATCCACACTACAGTTAAAATGTATAGACTATTGGCAGGCCCCTTCGTGGTAAACACCTCTAAAAGAGAGAACGTTCTGTGCTGTCACCTTCTGAGGGCAGACAAGATATTAGCAGTATGATATGGCAATCATTAGGGGGGCCGTAGGACAAAGATTTTGGTCAAATTGATGAAGGAATGATGACAGTTTTGCCTGAATTGTCAGATATCAGTAAAAGTGGAATATCTGCAATGCTTACACAATCAGGAGGCAGATTAGGAGTCAATGCTTCTGCTGGATGCAAGCAGCTGGAAACTGATGCCACAACTAGTTTGACAGTTGCATAGTCATTCGGGTCTCGTGCCAAATGCATCCGGAATGAATGTTCAGCTTGAATCATACTTCAGTTTGGGACCCAACCCAAGAGCCACAGGTACCAATGCATTCCTGCTATATCGGGGAACAGAGATGAATTTTCCTTTTCTGCCTTTTAGAATTATTGTAAGGACTATAATTCGGGCCTGGGCCCAAGCGGACTGGCAAATAGTTCCATTTCACGCCTTGTTGGTCTATGGAAGTATTGTACTGGAATCTATCAGTGGATCACCATTACTTTTGCCTCATTTGCGGACAATTCTGATGAATTTGTCAGGGGAAATTCATCCACAGGTACAGTAAGGCCTTCTTGAGCTGATGGATCTCAGGGAGAGATGGTAGGTGTTGGAAAGTGAATTATTGGTAACGGCAGGTAAGTGCCTACATTTAGCAATAGGCCACTAATCTCCACTTAGGTCCAGTTAGGTCTCAATAAATTAAACCCAGCTCAACCCTTGGTAGTTTGACAGTGAGCGACAAGGCTTAATTTAGGAGACAAATGTGTAAAGTATTTAAAAATCACAAAACAGTAAATAAGTAAAACACAAAGCACAATAAAAATCCAACACCAATTTATAAACATAGATGATATTTTTATCTTTAAAATGACCCCTTACCCGATTTTATGATTAAAATCGGATAAGGGGAACTGGAGCTATGAATTTTAAAAGATTTACTGTTTTCTAGCACATAGGAATGAACAGTGCCAATCTGGTCATCTGGTCGCACCTCGACAGGGGCAAAGTCAAAGTTTAAGGCCTACCGCAATGGAGCCCTACTCGGCTCCAGCAAGCAGGAGGCGCTGGTCAAAAGTTTACCTTCAGACTTAGTCGTTTTCTTGAACATTTTCTTCAGTGGCACAAAGTCGCCAGTCCAATCCGACCTCCATGGAGCCCTCCTCGGATACGCGTTGCGGGAGCCCTCGGTGAAGATTTCTATGTTTGGACTTATCCAATTTTTAGAGATGAAAATCCTTTTACCAGGCCGAACCTGAATCTTGATCTGACGTCCCTGGAGCCCTCTTCGGATACACTGCTCGGGAGGTCCAGGTCAACCTTCTACATTCAGACTTAGGGGGTGATTCTAACTCTGGCGGGCGGCGGAGGCCGCCCGCCAGAGTTCCCCCTCCAGAATACCGCTCCGCGGTCGGAAGACCGCTGCAGTGATTCTGGGTTTTACACTGGGCTGGCGGGCGACCGCCAAAAGGCCGCCCGCCAGCCCAGTGTAAAACAACCTTCCCACGAGGACGCCGGCTCCGAATGGAACCGGCGGAGTGGGAAGGTGCGACGGGTGCAGTGGCACCCGTCGCGAATTTCACTGTCTGCAATGCAGACAGTGAAATTCTTTGTGTGGCCCTCTTACGGGGGCCCCTGCAGTGCCCATGCCATTGGCATGGGCACTGCAGGGGCCCCCAGGGGCCCCACGACACCCCATACCGCCATCCTGTTCCTGGCGGGCGAACCGCCAGGAACAGGATGGCGGTATGGGGTGTGTGAATCCCCATGGCGGCGCAGCGAGCTGCGCCGCCATGGAGGATTCAAAAGGGCAGCGGAAAACCGGCGGGAGACCGCCGGTTTTCCACTTCTGACCGCGGCCGAACCACGGTTAGAATGATCCCCTTAGTCACTTTTTCTGAGATTTTCTGCAGCGGGACGAACCTGCAAGTCAGGCCAGGTCACGGTTGAGGCAAGCCGGCTAGAGTTGCCACAGCGGGTCAGTCCATCTATGGAGCTTTTTCCAAAAAGTTCTCCAATCTTCTCCAAACTTCTAGATATTCTTCCAGAAGGTCTTTTAAGGTTCTTTTGGGGTCCACAACTCACCCAAGGGTTGAGAAGCTCCAAGTTGCTTCTTGAGGGTGCGGACTACAATTCCCAGAATGCACCTGACTCAAACTCCAAAACAGTCAGCTGGTCAGTTTTTTCAGGATCTGAGACAGGGGACTCTGGTTAGCAATTTTTTACCTGTAGCAAACAGGGAGTCCCTCCTTGAACCAGTTGAAGCCAGGCAAAGTCCTTCTTGTGGTGAAGCCCAAGGGTGCAGCTGGCACAGACCTTCAGAGTGCAGTGTCCAGTTGAAGGTTTGAAGGTCAGGGGTCCAGCAGGGCAGTCCTTCTTCTCCTGGTGTTCTTCCTTGTAGGGATCTGAGGTGTGGGTGCAGCTCTGCCATATTTATCCTCCTGAGTGAAAAACAGGGGGCTCCTGGTTCTCCAATCAGACGCAGGGTCCTTCCTCCTGTGATGACCACTTCCTGGTAAGTGTGGCAAAAATGAATCCCAGGGAGCAGCATTCTTAAAAAATCCATCATGGCTGAAACTGATGTCTGGAGGTTACATCTGGCTGAGCCCACCCACTGGTGTGGCTAAATATCCTAAACACACCACTCTCCTGCCCTCTCCTAAACTAATCAAGGGGGGACCTAATTGTCTGGGGTTGCAGGATGTGAGGGAGGTGCTGGGCTGCTCCTATCCTCCAGTTTGGCCACCATCTCCCCTCCTGCTTTCCCATCTGCTGAGGCAGATCTCCTCCCTTAGGCGCATTCCTTTGTGTTCAGCCCAGGCCACTTCACACCTCATCAAGGCAGCATGGCCAGGCTGCCAGAGGCTGGCCAATCAGAGAAGGGCAATACAGAGCTGAAGTTGGCAAATTTTCAAGTAGAGTGTACCTGAACTAGTTATATTAAATCCAGCAATTGTACGTTGTGGGATTAATTATAACAATTAATTTGATACCAAACCTGAGGTATCTGACACTTAAGGGGACTTTGTTAATTAAAATAAAGTCTCCCCATTTTAGCCTATGGAGGCCATTCTGTGAGGAAAAACAAATTTGGCTATTTTATCTCACCAGGGCATATAAAACTATTTTGATAAAGTCCCTGCTTATAGTTACATGGCACCCAACGCTAGGGGCACACAGGGCACACCTTGGAGGTGACTTATATGTAAAAATAAGGTAGTTTAAGACTTAATTCCAAAGTCGAATTTGCATATAATATTAGTTTAAAAGCAGCCAGCAAGGCAGGCCTGCCTTTCAAATGACACTGGGCACCTCAGCAGTGCACCTATGGGGGCACCACTTATGCTGGGGTCCCTAAACCTACATGCCCTACCATATACTAGAGACTTATAGGTAGGTTGACATAGCCAATTATAATTAGCCTAATTTGCGTACTCATGTTACGCAGAGCACAGACCCTGGGACTGGTTAGCAGTACCCATGGCACCACAGAGTCAGGAAAACTCCAGCAAAAAGATAAAATGGGGGCAAAAAGTTAGGGGGCATCTGCAATCAGCCCTGATTTCTCACAGTAGCATTAGAGGCATTTTGGAATAAGCTGACACACTTCTCAAGAAGGCTTTGGCTCCAGCCAACAAAGAAGTTACAAGACAGCTTGGCACAGATGATCCGGTTTGTGTTTGAAGAAACAGCTGCTTCCCCCGTCCGCAGCTGTGATCCTTATGCTAAATTTTATTTCTGATTTAGCGGAAGAAAGTAAGGCATGTAGAGCAGTGAATACATACAGGTCAGCAGTTTCAGCGGGTCATGTTTACAGGAATGGAGGTCTGGTAGGTGAGCATCATTTTATCTGTAGGTTAAGTACGGAAGTAAGGATGCAGTCACCTCTGCAATCTCGTTACAAAAGATTGTGAGATGTGGATAAAGTGTTACAGATATTTTTGGATTGTGGTCGGCTGGTGAAGTTGTGGGATGTAAAAGTATTTCTTTATATTCTTAGCAAGCATGATTTTATTCAAATTGAGGGAAGGCTAAAGATGCATGTGCACAGTGCTTCCTTTAATAAAAATGTCCCTCTAAGATAAACATCTTTAGCATTTCCTCATGCTGAAAAATTTGTGCTCACTCGCTAAAATAAAATTAATATTTTAAGCCCTTCCAGTTTAATACTTCACCAGCCGTCTCCACTGGGTTGGCTAGACTCAGGGTTCTATTTACTAGGTTTTAGCACCGTGTTTGCATCACAATAGCGACACAAGTTGACACTAGTTCTTTTTTTACTAATTTACTTTCCAGCACTAAAGCGCTTAGTTTTGCTCTGCATTACTTAGCGCTGAGGGGGTGTACCGTGGGTGGTGCATGGGCATTTACTAAAAAAAAAAAAAGGAGACCTGGTTTAACGTCAGAAAATAGTGCACATTTCAACCACACGCTATCATGGAGAAATGCTTTCATTTCGCCTTTCTTTTCCCACATTGCACTGTTCAGCACACATGCAAGGCGGGAAAAGGTTTAAAGTCAGTCTAACCATAGTCTTTTGTACTGGAAGGATATCCTTCCAGTACAAAACCTATGTTAGACTATTGCAGATACTCTTGCCTTATGGTGCATAGGTGCGTGTAGTGGTGCACAGCAGCTAATTTCACGGATATTGCAAGTGCTAATGCACCATACATTGTTCTTTAAAATATTCCATCTATACGCACCCTACACACAAGTAAGTGCATTTTTAACACTGGAAGAGTCTCTCACGGCTTGGTGGTATAAACAAATCCATATGCTATGAGTTGTATTTCCATATTTTGAACACGAGATGGCAGTAGATGAACATACATTTCAGTGTCGCTTTAAAGTCAAAACATTTCATTTCCAACCAATTTAATTTTAACTACATCTTGCCTATTAAAAATGATCTTACATTTCACATTTACGACAAATGGTATCACCTGAAAAAAATAATCTCATGATCAAAGTGCAACACGTTTATTTAAAAATTAATACAATTGAGTCGATTTGATAAAAAATAATTAGAGCTATGAAAAGGGAGCATTAATAAATGTTACAAAATTATAGGAGTTGACATCATCTTAATGGAGTCTGCTGTCCTCCACCATGATATAAATAGTTGAAACTATTTAATGATTTCGTTTATGTTTATTGCTAGTAAGATTAATATTAGCAGTCATTATATTGTTGGGAAATCTAATACCTAAATATTCAATATTTTTGGCGCATGTTAATCTGAATCTAATGATTCTTTTGTTTTTATTCTGAAAACAATTGGTTTTGTTCCATTTACCTAAACGTGTTTTTACTCCCTACGGATACTCCTAACAGTAGTCTGCATGATTTTCATTTTCTCTCAATTTCTACTGTCTCCTATCGCTAGGTATTCTACACACCCACATTTCATATGTTTCTTGTTTTCCCACTTTTCACCTTGTCTTTGACTGCTCCAGTTACTCCAAAACGGCATTATTTCATCGTACTGTGGCACTTCTACATCTGGACTCAATTCTCTTCCTTCTGAAGCTCATTTTCCCATCCTTTCTCCTAATAAAACCTTCTTTGTTCTACCTGAAGCACTCTCTTATACACTAAGGCCCAGCCTTACTAGGATTTTGCATCAGGGTTACGCCACTTTTGTGGCGCAGTCCATATGCACAACCTATGTTGGGTTTACCAAATAGTACAAATCAAGATTTGCATGGCTTTGTTTTTAAATGTTATCCCAAAACTAACGTATGCAGCGCATAGGGCTGCTTTGCGTTCTCTTGTGTCAGGGAGGTGTATCTATGGTGAAGCATGGGCATTCCTATGTATGCACCTATATATTTAGTCACAAATCCATATTGACTTATTTCATTAAACAAGGGTTCGTGCCAAAATGCTGTACCTACCCGAGTATGGCATGATGAAGAGAATTAAGTTATATATTCTCATTACTACGTCTCTAAGGGCCAGATGTATCATGCATTTTTGCGATCACATTGCAAAAATGCATTTTGGTATATATGAATTCCAATTTGTGATTTGGTAATGTGTTACCAAAACGCAAATTGGAATTGTGACTACATACCGATTCGGTATTAGGAAGGGGCGTGTCAAGGGCATCCATTCCTAATACCGAATCGCAGCGGTATGTAGGAATGTTTTGTGACTGAAAACTTCAAGTAGATGGCAACCCAATTGCAAATTAGAATGGTAGCGAGAAAATGTTTTAAGAGCTGACAGTGGTCCCACAGACCACTGCCTACTCTTAAAAAAAGAAAAGAAAACTTTTCATTTTTCTTTTTTAAACGCATCCTGTTTTCCTTTAAGGAAAGCGGGCTGCATAAAAAACTTAAAAAAAGATTGCTTTGTTTAAAAGCAATCACAGAAATGGTGGCCTGCTGAGCCCAGCAGGCCACCATACCTGTGATTAGAGCTATTCACAATGACTCGCGAATTGCTACCTATCTCATGAATATTAATGGAGTAGGTGACTTTTGTTGCTCTGCTGCATTATATAAAATAATACTAAATTTGTCCTTTTTTTCTGTTTTGACTGATTCATCCACCATCCCCTCTAGATCAAGGGTGACGGATGCCACAGTCTGTGAATTCTCAAACTGGGCCCTGATTTACTCGCTTTCTCTGGTCATTGCAGTTCTGGAATGGTAACAGGCAGTCTGTGCCCTGGCCAACACAGCTAAAGTGGTCCAAGCCATAAAGGCTTTGGGTACTAAGTCATGGGCAATCAACATGTGCCATTGGCAAGAGGGAGACTCTCATCAGGTTTGAGATACTTCCTCTCAGCCACAGTCCTGTAACCACCTGAACCCCTTAGGGCAGGGACCTTCCTCACATTAATACTAGCCTCAACAACATATCCTATGTGTATTTGGATGGGTCAAGAGCATCTGGGTGCCTTTCCCAGATGTCCACTCCAACTAGGCAGAGTTAAACAGGGCCCTCTTGGGGCTCTTTATCCATAGTTAAAACTCTTGCTATGACAGGTACAGCAGGTAGAAGGTGACCACATTTTTATGATGTTCCTCCTTGTGACAGTTGCAACAATGAATCACTTTGGGCTAGGAAGATCCTTCCTGTCCTTTCTTTTTTTCCTTGTGTTCCTAACTTCAACCCCAATTCCCATTTTGCCCTTGTCCTCTGGTTGTTTCACCGTGGGCTGGAATCAGTCAATAGGGACTTTTCTCTCTTTGACTTATGATGCTGCTCCAGCCCTTTGTATAAATGATAGCAACTTTGCAGCCAGCATTGGATGCTTCTCCGGGTCCTTTTCTGTCGAGTCAAACAGGTATTGCCTAAGTGTAGTAGAACACTCCTACTTTGAGTCACTCTTTAGGAGCATAAAAATCTAAGGTCACCCTCACTCTCGGCCACTATTTCCAATTATGCAACACACCATGAATCCAAGATTCAACCAGAATTCCATTCTCTATCTTATTTTTGCCTTGACCCTATTAACAAGCTCTTTGGGAACCTTTGCTGTTACACCTGAATAGTTACAGAATCACCTTTCAAAGATGTAGCTGTCTCTACTGCCATCCTGAGATTTTCCTACACTAAAGAGACTTTACACCTTTCAAATTCCTTCCCTTTTTCTTTTTCCTGCTTTTTGTTTGTTTTCCATTTCCTCAGCCTTAGCTTTCTAAAGTACTAACTGAAAGATCTGGGTCTAAGTCACACTTAACTCATTCAAGGAAATAACTTGTAGAGTTTGTGACAGTGTTTCCTCTTGAAATAGGGGGATGTGGGTATATTGGAAAAAGCAAGTTTGAGGACACATTTGGGTGTGTCTGTAAAAAACCTGTGTTAAGGGTCGAACAAGGTCTGACAACATAGCACTCAATCCTAAGGTTTCTATCATGGTACCCTCCCAGAAGTCCCTCACAATTTCTTTCCTTTCCTTTTTACTTTCTCAAACTGGTCTTTAACAAAACTAACAAGGCTCCTCCATCCTTATTTCTTGTTACCACATTTGTACAAAGCAGGTATTGCTGTGTTCAAGCTCAACATATTGCTTTGTTCAATAAATTTGGAGCTGGAAGTTGCAGATTTCACATAACTTGCTGCCAATTGTCAGATCTCCTTCAGAGCTGGGGAAGATCATAGGGCAGACAGGGGCTACTGTGCCTTAATAATGGTGGTTTGGGATTTTTGCCACCAATGTTCTGAGCTCTGTCCAACTATGGCTCTGTTGGGTTAGGGTCAAAGGACCTGTCCTAGACCTTGTGCTGTTATGGACAGACCTAGAGCTCTGGGCATACGTGGGGATAGCGTGATGCCAGGGCCAACTTTTTCCACATTAACTCTCAGGGTAGACACGGCAAGCAGTCTGAGGCTTCTCAGAGACGTAATATGGGGGGATGGGCAAGAGCTCAGAACTCAATAATCAACCAACAGATACACATTTTTTCTGTCAAGCACAGCCCTTGCCTTTTTGTAAAAGTAAGTAATTTAATCATACAACTAATTATTGCAATTAGGTTAGCCAATACTGGGGTGTATCCCTAGTTACCTCCTCAGTGCACTACACCCTCCCAGTATTCTCTCCCCACCAGGGTTATACAAACAGTTACAGCCTCTATATTCTGTGGCAGAGGCATGACTTAGCCACAGATGCAAGTTAACTCACTGTTCACCAGAAATGAGTTTACATGCACAACTCAGTCAAAGTTCCTATCCCTAGTTTAAATTGGGCAGGAGGTCTCAAGCCCATGTGCTTGATTTCCATGGAACACGTCCTAGGCCCTTCCTCAGGACACAGCTGATGCCTTACATGGCTTGCTCAGTGATCCCACGGGTTGGGTGATATGATGGCATGGCCCGTGCTTCAGAGACACCTGCAATACAGGATGATTGTAGTGCAGCTGGTGAAAGGTCGAGGCATGACTTCCCCAGCAGTTGTAGCCTGTCAGATTGTTTGCTTCTACTAAGAAGGGACGCATCATTATTGAGCAATTATAGCACTGCAGGGCTGAGGGTTATGGCACAGCTTTTCCAGCATTTGGGACTTACTATGTCCGTTGGCTTCCCTCAGCAACAACATGTAGTTACAGGTGCTCCTCTCAACAGGACAGTCTTCTGGCATCAGAAGTATTAGCTCGCTGCCTGGAGAGACTATCAGTGTCATGTCTACAGTCTATATGGAAAAGTCGTAGAGGGTAGTTCTCAGCATGAACCATGCAGAGAGACCTTGAGACTCACTCGCATTACAATTTACCCCGGCTTTACTCTCCTATACAGTCTGTTTTCTCTGGGTGTTTATCACACCAGAAAATGCTGGGCTTCTCCTCCTTAACAATCTCTTCTCCCGCAGGGCTAGGCACACTCCTTCACTCTCAGCAGGCAGGTTGGCTTCTGTGCACTAGGCAAACCCTCTGTTTCTCCAGTAGAAAATGCAGACTTCAAGTGGTGGCTCGTCACCTCTGGAAGACTAGTTGTGAGACAGACACTAAGAAACTGGATTATTAACTGAGAGGGATAGAAGCCCCACTCAGGCAACAACCACAGTCCTTAACAGGGTGAACCACAAAAGTAACTAAATTAATACGTGCTTAACCTTCTGGTAGGTTGGCACAAAAACAAGCAGTCAGGCTTAACTTAGAGGCAATGTGGAAAGTATTTATGTAGCACACCAGCTTAGAAAAATAGAAAGAAAGTCAGAACTTCAGGCCAACCGCAATGAAGCGCAGGTAGGATACAGGGACCAGGTTAGTCCAGTTGAAGAGTTATCTTCTCAAGTCTGTCACAAACAGTTCCGTTCACATTGGAGAAGGCTGCGAAGAGGAAGCTTTCAGCACGCAGAGCATGTCAAGCTTTGAGGACAGTCATACGGTACCATGAAGATCCATCACCAAAGAAGAGGGTTTACACTAACCCCCACGGCACCTGGGCTACACTGTATGAAACAAAAAACTAATTGGCCTGCACATGGGAACAAATCTACATATATAGTTTCTATAAACCTACCAATAGGTTGACAAACACTTATTTGACTCCATCTGTTAAAAACATTCCTTCAGCAACCCTCTTCACAAGCATAAGGAATAATAAAAATGTTACAATTGAAACCATTAAATCAAAAAGGTGTATAGTGCTATACTTCTTTTATAGTGCATTCTCCCTGTGAAATCATATTTGTACATACATATTCTTAGGCGAAATCATTTTCCAAATGAGCACATCATTTCTATACATAATCATCTCCTTGTCTCTCAGAGTTTAGTTTTGAAAACTATGGTAAGTGCTTTATTTCATCCCTTGATCCACCAGGGGGTAGTCTATATAAAGAACAAGGAAGTCTGTAGAGAAACAGTCTCTCCAAATGAAGCTTTCAACTTTTGTTCGTGTTGTTGATTACATCACATTAATGATCATTATGCTCCTCAGCTAAAAGGTTGATGCATTTCAGTCCCAAATAGTCTTGGCCTCCTCAGGACCACTGAACAATAAGAACGCCAGCAATAGCAAGATTATTCACATTGATTTTCATAAACTTTGTTCCAAAAATGTATATACTGATAACATGAATGATCAAGGGCTTTTCTATAACATGACCTTATTAGCTCTGGGTACCTGGACAATAAAGAAGGATTATGCAGACTTTCATATGAGCATTTTTAGAATGACCTCCTATTCTCTGAACATTGAACTTTCTCAAGTTAGTTCTTGGAATAGCAATTATGTTATAACAAGAATCAATGAACACATTAAGTTTCATAAATGGACTGTGATAGACTCATAAATGATACTGCAAGGTCACACTCTGTTCTGAATTTCAGAATTCAATAGTCAAGAAATTATTATGAACTTTAATACCAAACTATGCATCAAGATTTCAATGCCTAGAAATGATCGCGCACTCTGTCGATCTGAAACACAAGAGATAAATGCCAAGAATGAATCACACACACACTGCTGCTGATTCAACCATCAGAATTTAAATGTCTAGAAATGATCACGCATTCTGCCGATCTGAACTGCAAGGGTTAAATACCAAGAATGAATTGCGCGCACTGCTGCCGGTTCCACCATCAAGGTTTAAATGCCAAGATACGGTTGCGCACTCTGCCGATCTGAACTGCAAGAGTTATTTGCTAAGAATGAATCGCACACACTGTTGCCGATTCGTACATCAAGATTCAAATGCCATGAAATGATTGCGCACTCTGCCGATCTGTATGCAAGAGTTAAATGCCAAGAATGAATCGCGCACACTGTTGCCGATTCGTACATCAAGATTCAAATGCCATGAAATGATCGCGCACTCTGCCGATCTGTACTGCAAGAATTAAATGCCAAGAATGAATCGTGTACATTGTTGCCGATTCGTACATCAAGATTCGAATGCCATGAAAACAATCAAAACTCGAATATCTCTGAAAATGGAGTTGGGGGCTTAACCCAAACTCAGCCTTACCGCCCGCTTGAGTATCACCAAGATAATGAGGACAGGGCCTGGAAAAGCCTAGGTAGGCCTCCGGAACAGGAGATCAGGAAAATGCTGCTACTCTACACCGGGACCTCTGAATAGTGAGCACGTGGAGCTGGGCTGGGTCCGTTAAATAGACCCAGACCCAGCCCACATGCCACACTCAGCCAGACTGCAGGAAAGGATTCTAGAAGGGCTCAGAATAGGGACCACACCCTAACCACTCCCTGTACTCCTGCAGCAAAGCCTTGAAAATGAACAATACATTGCAAACAGTATTTATGACATTTCAAGATAAATCTCTGCACTGCAAAAGGTTAACATACTGCATCAACACACAATGCATTAATTATTACATTGCATAAGGATTGTCTTTTTGCATTACGTCGCCCGTAGAGAGCGCACTGTCCTGATGTTGACAATAAGTCAGTATAATGGGCCTGTCCTCAAGTGTAGCCAAGTCCACAAGGGGTCTGTACAGGGGGTTCATCTTCTCCTCCCATTCATCCACTGCGGTAGGTATCTAAGGGACACAAGAGTGAGTAGGCAGTCACAATTTGAACAATGGAACCCCCACCTCAGTGTACATAGTACATTTATGTGATGGGACAGTGGGAATGGCAAGGTATGTGCAAATCTAGGCAGTGATGCAGTTAAGGTTAATCTGATCATTGTCCTCCACCTTGAAATGGTGACCGCCTGTCCTGTATGTAGGGACAGGTGGAAGTGAGGTAACTCTGCCGATGTTGGGCATCATGGCGGAAGGCGGTCTTGCACCACTGTGCAATTCCTCATTGGAAATATGGGGCTCTATGGAGTACAGTGGCCAATGGGGATCAGCGCTGGCAATGACGGTGTACACCGCCACAGGCATGACCGTCATTTTCTATCTGATTCCTCACTTGTTTCCTGACCTTGAACAGGAGAACACATACACTGCGTGTGCTGCTGTGACCTGTGTGTGGAACCTACCTGTCGTGGGTGTACATGTGGGAATTTATTTCTGTCAATTATATGTGTAGGAACAAAAATGAGTCATGTAATTCTCTGATTTAATTATAATGTTATTTTATTATTGTTTGTTACACTATTGTCCAGATGGCTTTCTTCGTATCTTTACTTTATCTCTTTTTGTCCTCCCTCTCTTATTTGGTTTTAATTATTTCTTCTGTTCTTGTTATTTTTCTCTTCAAGTATGTATTTTCTGTGAATTCTTTCTTGTTTTTCTTCTTCTCCTGTGTAGGTTTATCCGGTCTCAGAGGTTCGTTCGAGAGCTCATGGAGGTCAGAGGAAAGAAAGAAGAAAAATATGGAGTAGGTAAGTAGGTCTCCTCTTCCTCTGTTAGACTACTTACACCCGGTGGGAAGGGAAGGGGAGAGTGGGACTGGTGGGGTTGGTGACTATATAACTTATTTTCTATTCTCCTTTTGTAAATTCAAGTGTTACTGGTGAATAGTAGGATGGCGAGAGGTAAAAAAATGAAAGAAGGAAAAGTAGTAATGCCTCTTCTCCGGTTCATATATCTGTTGTCTCACTTTCCTCCCTTTTCCCCTACCTTGTATTTTTAATGTAGGTGTATAATTGTGGCAATAACGCCTGTACCTGAAGCCGCTACGTCCCTCTTGGGACGTGGCAGGTTATGGCGTCCTTCTCCTGAGTCGGCTCGACTCCGTCGGGAAAATTGGATTCCCTTGTTTCTCTGGCTCTCCTTTCGCCTCATCACTTGACTGGACCGGGGAATTCTTCTCCACACTGCACTCGCCCTTCTGATCTCCATTGTCTTCCTCACTCTCTCCTGTTGCCACGTCGCCCCTCAGGACCCGACGGCTTCAGTTTTCTCTCCGCACGTCTCTTCTTTTTCCGCCTTCCTCTCTGCCCGTCGCTTCCAGCGTCTCTCAGCTTTTCGCTTCCTGTAGTCCCCCGTCACCACTCTCTACTTCTGGGTTAGGATGCTGGCTGTCGCTCCTCCTGGCGCCCGCGGGGTACTTGTCTGTCGGCCCTACTCTATATGTGGGACAGTCTGTATCAGCACACTGTTACACTACCTTGGCCCGTGTGACCGGGAAAGGGCCCCTGCCTTCACTGCGGAGTAGTTGGAGCGATTGGTGAAGGGGTCCTATCGCAGTATGGACTGCTGTATGGGGCTCCAGATCAACAGATGAGTACACCCTGGGCACGATGCATGTGGGAAGGATGCATGAGATGTGTGTGCAAGCATCGTGTCATCGGATGGTGAGATGTCTTGTGGTGGTGTACACAGTGTGCGATGGGCGATGTGTGTGCCAATGGTGATGGGAACGGGATTGGTGGGCCATATGTGTGACAGACTGGATTGTTTGTGTAATAGTGTCCTCCCGTCTGTATCGCCCCTGCATGTCAGTGCCCATAAAAAGAAGGGATTATGGCATGCCATCACCAAGGACTTGAGGACCCTGGGGGTCTATGGCAGACTGTCGGAAACGTTGGGAGGACCTGAGACACTGGGCACGGAAGACCACTGAGGCCCAGCTGGGGATAGCCTCCCAACGAGGAAGGGGTGTCGGTCGGAATCTGACCCCCCTGATGGCCCACATACTGGCGGTGGCCTACCCAGAGCTGGTTGGGCGCGAGAGTGCATCACAGCTGCCACAAGAGGGTGAGTACAGTGGCCGTTACAACAATAATTTGTAGGTGGCATGGGATCCGGGTGGTGAGTGTCAATTAGTGGGTGCCCCTTAATGCCAGGCTAGACATTGCAGCATGATCCAGCTCAAGTAAAATGGTTGAAAGGGAAAACAAGGTAACCTAGCTAGGTTGCAATCCATGTCAGACAGGGGTTATTATCCCCCAGGAGGGGTGCAGTTGGAGGTGGTTGGCCCTCATCTTGCTGTGGCATGTAGCCAATTGCCTGGCAGTGCAATACATAGTGTTCAATCCTGATCCCTATATGTGACAATACTGTGTATGCCTTCTGTAGTGTTGGTGCAGTAATTGACCTAGTGCTCCCGTTCTTTCTCTCCCTTTTTTCTTCTGGCATCCTGTTCATGTGTGCATTAGTATAATCTGGCAGAGGAGCAGGGGCACCAGCGACAGAGGGAGCTGCATCCCACAGGACCCAGGAAGCAGAGTCCACCGATGCTGAGGGAACCAGTGGGACGGAGGGCGAGGGGAGCACCACTGCAGAGACAGGAGGTGACAACACAGACTCAGATACCTCCTCAAATGGAAGCTCCCTGTTGGTGGCGGACACCCCTGTGACCACCCCAGCTGCAGGTACAACTGCCACCCCATACCAGCATCGCCCTCCCACTAGCCCCTCAACGAGTTGCCTGTGCCCACTCAGCCAGGAGGGTGGGCATCTCCTTCACCCCAGGCACCTCAGGCCCTGCCCCAGTGAGCCATGCTACCCTGAGTGAGGAGGCTATTGACCTCCTGAGATCCATCTCTGTAGGGCAGTCAACAACTGTGAATGCCATCCTGGGGCTGCCATCCCAGATGCAGCGATGCAATGCATTCCTGAAGGGCATCCACGTGGATTGGGGGCCCAACAGAGATCGATTCAGGTTCTGGACTCCTCTCTGATGGCAGCCATTGTCCCTGTTTCTACCGTCCCTCCTCCAACTACCACTTCCCAGTCCCAGTCTCCTGAACCCCAAACTATCCCATGCACACATATAGATGAACATGCACACAAGACATCACACAAGAGTGGCACAGTCAAACACAGGCACCACACTTCAACCCACAAGCAGTCACACAAACACCAGACAGTTGCACACACAACCGTATCCACTGCCTCCACTGTCTCCCCCTCCTCCTCCTCCTCCTCCACCTCCCTCACAGTCACGTCCACACTCACACCTGCATGCACTGCATCAACATCCACCACCAGCATCACCACACTGAGCAGCACACACACCTCACTAGCAGACACCTCCACAACATCCATGCACGTGTCCCCTGTGTCCTCTCCAACCCTGTCTGTCACCCCTCCTTAAGGACACAAATGCAAGCACTCAGACACCCTACAGCCATCCACCTCACACGCACACTGCCCATGCACCAAAGTCTGGCAGACATACATCTCCAAAAACCACTCCATCAACCTCCACTCCTATCCCTCCTCCCTCTTCCCACCCCACCATCCCTAAGAAGCTTTTCCTTGCCCAACTGGACCTCTTCCCTCCCTCTGTCCTGCCCGTAAGAGCAGGGTCCCAACGACCCAGCCCAGCACCTCAGCCAAACAGTCCACGCGGACAGTGGATGCACCTGCTAATCGGGAAGGCAAGACAGGGAAGGATCCCACTCTACCAGCCAGGAAGGGTAAGGATCCCACACCCCCTGCCATGAAGGGGAAGAAGCCCTGAACTCCTGCCATGAAGAGCAAGGAGCCCTCGACTCCGGCCATGAAGGGGAAGGAACCCTCGACTCCTGCCATAAAGGGGAAGGAGCCCTCGACTCCAGCAGAGGCTGGCAGGGTGACACCACCACCAGTGGTCACAGAGTCCTCACCTCCAGACAAGGCAGTGCAGCCCACTCCTCCGGCAGAGGCTGCACCTTCACCTGCTGAGACAGTGCAGCCCACACCTCCAGCAGAGGTGGCCCAGGAGACACCTTCACCTGCTGACACAATGCAGCCCTCACCTCCAGATGAGACAGTGCAGCCCTCACCTCCAGCAGAGGGCATGTGGGTCAGCCTCTTGGGACTGCTGTACAAGGAGCCCCCTCCAGAACCAGTGGGCAAGTCACTCACCTGAGCGACTGTGACCTTGCACTCCCCAGCACAGAGAAATGGGAATGGAGCTCCCTCCAGAGCCACTGGGCAAGACACCCACCTGAAAGACTGTGACTTTGCACTCCCCAGCACAGAGAAATGGGCATGGAGCCCCCTCTAGAACCAGTGGGCACGTCACCCACCTGAGAGACTATGACCTTGCACTCCCCAGCACAGAGACATGGGCATGGAGCCCCCTCTAGAACCAGTGGGCAAGTTACCAACTTTGACTGAGGTGCCCCCCACTCCCCATCCCCGTGAGGTGCTTACCCACTTGCAAACTGATGCCCCTACAGAGTTCTGTGCAGATGATTTCAGGAAAAAAGTTGGGCCTTGGACTGTGCCCTGTAGCCTTGTGGGACCTTTGTACTTTGGACTGGGCATTGGCCCTTTGTGGGCATTTGTACATATCTCTTTTTTTTATCCAATTGGTTCATTTGGTGGCTGTTTCCCTTTCAATACATTCCCATTACTGCCTTCTTGTTGTCCTTGCATTATTATGTCGTGTGTCGTGTGCCATTGTTTTTCGTCTGCAGCTGGTTGTGTGTATGGTGTGTGTGTGAATGGTGTGTGTTGTGCGTGTGTGTGTCACTCTCCTTTTCCTCCCTCCCTTCCTTGTGTGCTAGGCAGCTGTACTCACCGTCATCATCTTCGTCAGCGTTGATATTCCAGGTGGAGCATGGCGTAGAAGAGCATCAGGAAGACTTGCAGTTCCGGTTCCATGGCGGCTTTTTACTTCTCTGTGTCTCTGATGGTGAGTCTTTCATCTTCTGTGCAGTGTTTCCTCCAGGCTTTTGATGGCATTGGGTCCGCGCTGGCAATCGTGGTGGTGTACTGTGTCGTGATAAGGTGGGCAGTACTTTGTCTTCCGCCTGGCTGTTGATGGTGACCGCCAGCATGCGTGGTGTTAACACACTGGCGGATGGTGTGGTACATTGGCTGTCTATGGGAGTTCTCACCACCATGGTAATAATTTAGCAGTAATTACCGCCTGCCTGTTGGCGGTATGTCTGCCACTTTATCACTCACCGCCAATGTCATAATGACCACCATAGTCTCAGGTAATGTAGACCCAAGCACCTACAAACCATCACTGTCCCTGACACTCCTGTGGTGCTTCTCACTGCACCATTTATACATGGCATTGTCATGCGGGTGTCTGTTCGCTCTACATCTCCATGACCATATGGGACTGCTTGACACTGTATACTGCATCTGAGAGGCATGCGATGGTTGTTGCAGTGTCTATCCCATTGTGAAACCCATAGCATTTGAGCCTGCCCCAGGTGTTGTAGACATCTACCTCATTGTCGCAGCAAACTGACAAACTACTGCCCAGAGGTTGAGAGTGTATTCCAAAGACATTATTATGCCTGAGATACAAATATACACATGCCAACAATACAGTATATAGGGTGGCCTATGTCCAACACATGGTGAGGCATGTGACAACCATGACAATTTGTACTCAGAGTATGGAGTTGACTAGGACTGCACTGACATCACGTTACCCCTGGCAATTTGTGTGTGCATGTGTGTCCACTGTGTGGTGTGTTGCTGGATTTTACTTCATGATGCTCTGCTACACATGACATATGGTTCTCCTTGCATCTTAGTTGCAGGAGATGCTAAGTACACATGTGTTACTAAAGGTTGGTATATGCTGTGTGTGTATAAAGACATGTGTAGTGTCATTTCTGTGGTGTGTTCATGGGATGTGAAACCTCACATTACTATCTTTGCCACCTATGTTTCCTTATGTTGGAACACATGTGAAGGTCATTTCTTTCGGTCACTTGTTTTGTGATACCTATGCCCTTACTTTTATGCTCGGTTGCCTTTTGTTCAGAATCCATACACATTACCATGCCTGAGCCATTATAGTGGTACGTGTGTGCTGAGATATGTGGTTTATGTGTGCATGCCTCCAACTAGGCACTCACATTTGTCCACATCATGTTTGTTATGACTGTCACATACAATGGCATACCACTGTGTAGCAGTGTTGCAGTCTGTCATAGATACCAGCCTACTCATCATCACAACTGTATGAGTTTGTATGGCAACACAAACCCATGGTTGTATGTGAAGGGGCAGGTTAATGGAGATCCAGTTTACTCAGCCCTCTGTGCACATGCATCAGACCCTTGACAATGTCATACTTTTACGTAGCCAGAGCAGTGGTGTGTGGGTTTATTGAGTGGGGATCTAGACTCTTGATTGCTACTCAGCAGAACTATGCACACTCCCCAGCAGACAGACACATGCACAATTATGATCAAACAGACCAGGATATCACATTTTCCTCTGCGGTACTTGATGTCAGCCTTCCTCTCTCATGTACAGAGGTCTGGGTGCTTGCACATGTAGGACATGTCTCATTATTTGATGTCCTTAGTTGTTTCCGTGGGCAGCTTGTTTATGGGTTGTATATCTGTTGTGACTTCAATTTTGGGAACGTGCCAGGGTACAGATGGTGTTGTCTGTCTCTGCCTCCTGTCATGGTGGCATGCGATAGGCAAATACCAGGGTATGCTAGTGGACAACATGACTGGGTTATGTACTAACCTGGCCACCCTCTCTGTACATATATTAAATGTTGACACGTAGACATTGATGTGTTGTATAGTCAGTATTGGTCTATGTGTGTTCCTTCTCCATGTTTTCCAGCATTACTGGTAAGGTATGTATTGTCTCCTACATTGCTCCCATTCTTTAGGCTGCTTCCAGATTGTACACATCTTCTACAGCAGCATTGTCTGGTCATATATGGACAGGATGCAACATGTGACTTTTGTACGTTGTAGGCATGCTCTTCCACCGTTGTGGGATTGGCAAATGGAGTCATAACACATGGCTGTATGCCATAACCTTGATGAGCTGCAAAGGAAACAGAGAAGATGTGTTGGTAAAGCCTGATAGTGGTTTGAAACGTACCATGACAGTTGTTAGTTGGAGTTGGAGTGGTGACACAGACTTGCGTCTGGTATAGTGTGTGTTCCTGTTCTTGTGTAATGGTTTCATTGGACTGTGTTGATGGACATGACAATCTTAGGTAGTGGCTCAAGGACCTAGGAATTTTCATATTGATCCCAAAATGATGGTTATAATTTAGAACAAATGTGTTGTGTAGCCCATATTTGAAGCAGTGTTCTGTTGTTAGATGGACCCTACCAACTCCTTGCACCACAATGGTTTCAGATGTTGAGACACCATAGTTGCCCTGCAAAGCCAGACTATGTCGTCCATGTTACCATGTGGCACTACGCATGCAGTGCAGCACTTAATGACCCTTTGTGGCAGATGATGGTTGTGCCAACAATCAAGTGTACGAGGCTGTGTATCACACATTAGTAGGATGACGTAATTTGGTGCAGTAGTATCGCCTAGCTTCCAATACATGATTTCTCACAGACACATTCTACACATGCACAGCGTAGGCTTTGGGAGGGGGCACAGCTATTTTTCACACATGGGTCCCTTAGTACGGTGCATGTAAGGTCAGGTATGTCCTCTATACTACTACCAAGTCCTACTATGGCATCCATGATTTTTACTGTTGTTTTCACAAACTCTGCATCATGGTGGACCATTTCTGGGGTACGGAACAGGCATGGTGGTAATTGGGGGCACATGTGAGGTGGCACTGGAGTAAGTGCTGCCACATTTCTCATTATTCTGCCCCATGGTCTTTAATGGCAGGCATTTTGTATCCATATGTGTGCAACACAATGCATCAAACAGGTGTTTGTGCGCACTACAGGTATGTGTAGATGATATGTAGTTGAATATGGCACCACTTAGGTGGCATTTGACTTAGGTTCTCCCAGAGGCTTGCACATCATGATTTACGTGAGACTGTGCCTATGTGTGACTTTCTTTAAATGGCCATGATCTATGCCATTGACATGGCTGGGCTATTCTTTGTTTGGTGTAATGTGTGTGATCTGTATTTAGTTGTCAACCTGGGGACACTTGTAGTGGTTTGTGAGCAGCTTCTGTATGCAAAGAACCTTGGCTCCACCTGTCCGCGCATAGTGTGCCAGTCAGGGTGTGGCTGTGTATTGTACATGTGTGTGCATGTGTTTTTGAAGTGCAATGAATGCTGTGTAGTGTGGCATGTTGCATATGTTTTGTTGCCTGTACATCTATGTACCCCTGCCGATGTGTATTTAGTGTGGTGTTTGTCTTATTTGTCCTAGATGGTTGGTGTGCTGTGTGTATTAAGATTTTGTATGGCGGCTTACCTATGAGTAGACCATTGCCATATTGGCCATCCTGGAACTGCTCATTGATAGTGCAATGGCGGAAATGTATGCATCATGGACTCTGCCAGGATATTTTGCTAGGATGTTTGTGAAGACCCCACGGTGGTCCACAATGGCCTGCATATTGATTGAATGTGTGTCCTTTCGGTTCCTATGTAGGTATTCCGTTGCTGCAGGTGCCACCAGTTGCACATGGGTGCACTCCATTGCACCCTGTACATGTGGGTACCCAGCAATTTGGTAGAAACCTTGCTTGGTCTCCTGCTGCAGATGCTGGGTGTTTGAAAAGCAGATGTTGTGAGGTGTGAGGCGTATGATAGCATCCAGGACCTTAGGTAGGAGGACCAAGAAGGATGGCTGGGACATACCAGCTACTTGTGTACCTAGCATATGGAGGCCAGGGAGGAGTTTGGTCATGGGTGGACTCATAGTGGGAGTTTGCGCCCTTACTGTTATTTGTGGCGCAGTGTGGTGCAGCAGGCGTACAACGGACTACCATTTCAGTCAGTACATCCTAATCACATCTTGTTCCCTGAGGCCAAGAATGGTTGTGTGCTGTTTGAAGATCTTATCCCGCCTCCTACGCTGCCTTTGTGGCTGCTATGGTGGTGTTTGAGGTTGCTATGGTGGTGGTGGAGGGACCTGCTGTCTTCTCTAACGTCTGCAATGTGTGCCAAGCTGGAGCAGTACCACTTCCATGATATTCGGGAGGTTTCGAATACTCCTTCTGTGTGTTTTGCTGTAGTGGTGATTTGTGGACCTCTTTTTAATACCTCATCTGACCAGGAGTTACATTTTGACGCTCATCGAACTTAGTGCAATTTATTTAGGTCTGCTTCCTTGGCTTGCGATGTTTTTGCATCAGTAGTTAATTATGGCGCTAAAGGGCTAGCGGCATTTTTAGCAAGGGAATTCCTACTTTACAACTCATTGTCACAATGAGACGCAAGGTGGATTGGCACTCCCTAAAAATAGTACTGACTCCTAAATTTTGACGCTATAGGGGTCTAGCACCAAAATATAAATATGGAGTTAGATTTGCACTGCTTTGGAGTAAAAAAATAAATAAAATGATGCTAAGGCGGTGTAAACATTTCATAAATATGGGCCTTGGGGGGGCGGCGTGGCTAGCTGCCCAAGATTGCGGCTGCTTAATCGCGGGTCTCCCGACCTGGGCCCGCCAAACAATTAAAATCCGGGAAAAGTGGGGGTTCTCCATGGATGGCTGACCGTTCACAGAGCGGGGGAGTACTCAGAGTACCCAGGGAGCGGATCCGCAATTCCCCGCCAGAGGCATAGAGTGCCGAGAGCGCCGGTTGTGAGCCGGGCCTGTGGTGCGGAAGGAAGAGCGATCGAGAAGCGGCAAGAGACTGAGGTGTATGGCGGTGAGCGGGGGAGGGGCTGCGGCAAGAATTAGGAGCAGAGAGCAAGGGCTGTGATCCATCAAAGCTGCTGGTCCGGGACTTCCCGCCCCCCCTCTTCTCCGCCCCTCCCTCCCTGCTGGTGTGGGTCGGGGACATGAGATGCGACGAGAGAGGGCGGTGGACCGGGTGACCGGAGGGGGGGCTGCGGAGTGAGGAGCGGCCGCGAAGGAGGACAGAATCTGGATAATTAATGGCACACCCCAATAACAAAGTTGCGCGCCGGAACGCTTGTCTACTTCGTGCATCAAGCGGCATTGTGGACCGCGGTGGGTCACCCGCTTTATGTCTCAGTACCCCCCCTTGCGGTGTGGGGGGGACGGGGCAGGGTTGCTCAAGGCGCGCAACAGTAACAGAGCGCTGAGGGTGCGAGAGGGCCAATAACGCTCGAAAAGCGCAGCAACAAAAGAACGCAAACAATGCATCTCCCTCACAGTGAGTGTGGAGGAAAAAACATAGACTGCGTGCTGGGCACAGATCACGCCCTGGGATGACCTTGGGTTCAATACTATGCAGTAAAGGGTCAACCGGGCTACACCTATGCTACAGCATAAGAATCCGTGACGCGGATTTTAAAAATAATATTAGCCCCCAATTGTAGGGCTGGAAAGCATAACCGCCACGGGTCCCCCATCGCTACAACTATATGTTCTGACTCACTGAATTGCTGGGCGGATCCCACACGGAGAAGTAAAATCATGGGACGTACAAAGGGCAAGCAATTTGAGGATGTGGATACTCCAACCCCTGACAGCGTAACTCCGGTGTCATCAGCGAAAGGCCATGCGGACAAGCTTGACATCACCCTGCTGGAGAAGACTCTCGACTAGCAATAGACTGCAGGCTGGGCTCGATCACATCAGAACTGAGTATCCTGAAAGACGACCAGAAGAAATTGTCAGAAATTGTCAGATAGAATGAAAGTGTCGCAGAGATTCTACCGACCCACAGAGAAAACAAGACTGCTATCGAGCTACTTCAACAGCAAGTGGAAGTTTTGCAGGAAAGAGTTGAGGATGCAGAAGGGCGGTCGCGACGCAATAATATCCGCATCATTGGACTTCCAGAGGGAAAGGAAGGGAAAGACCCAACACAATATAGAAGATTGACTGAAATCAATAATCGCGGATCGCCTGTCGGTTCACTTTGTAGTAGAAAGGGCACACTGTATCCCAGGTAGGAAGCCCCCGCCAGAAACAACCAGCACGCCCCCTGATTGCACGAATACTGAACTACAGAGATAGAGATGTCATATTACAGCCGGCGAGGGAACTATACCCCATCGTAGTAGACAACACCCGAATCTCCCTGTATCCAGATTACACCCTGTCAGTCCAGAAACGTAGAGCGTCTTTCCAGGCAGTAAAAAACTACGAGCAGAGGGGATAATTTACGCTTTATTGTTCCCGGCCAGATTGTGAATTCTATTTATTTAAAAATCGTGCTTCTTTGAGACACCTGACCTTGCCTGTGCCTGGCTCGATGAAAACTTCCCACATTCAAAGTCTGGAGAACGAAGTGGCGCTCAAATTTTGGACCAATACCATAAGCCCCGCAGAGACAAGCGAAATAAACCACAATCGATGAGGGAAAAAACAGGCCCTACGTTACAGAAGGCTTTTGGAAGGCAAACATGACGCAATCCAATCGGCATATTCTATGCACGAGGCGGACTCCTCCCTGCGCGGAGCGGCCTCTTCAATGGACAGTACCGCAGCATCTGATTCGGAGGGAAGCATGGCTTTGTTTCCTATGATCACCCCACAGACAGCAAGAGGCCTTTAATAGACACTCCCCGGCACCAACTTTGATAATACACCCATCTTCTGTGGGGCCATAACCCCCTCTTCTAAATGGCGGGCCCGGGTGGTAGAGCCCCCCGGTCCACACTATAGACAGAGGAACCCGTTAACCGCGGGCAAGAACTATTGAACGCACATCTTGTACAGCCCCATTGTGTAGGCTTCTTCAACAATTGTTTGCTTTTTTGTAACATAATGGTTCAGCATTATAGGGAAGTTTGGCAGAGCTGGTTTAGGCTTTACCTGATATTTAGTTTTAGACACAGCATTGTTTATTATTTTCAAACACCAACATCCACATACATACTATGCGTACTAGCTTGTGGGGAATATGGGCCGAAGTGGGTCCTGGAAGTGACAGCTCTATCAACACCTCGGTATGGCTACACAACGTGAGTACAACATTACCACTTGGAATGTAAGGGCTATGGGATCTATTAAAAAAAGACACAGAATATTGGCTCAATTAAATCGCCGAAAAACACACATTGCATACTTACAGGAGACTCATCTAACTACCCACAAGGCGACGAAACTCCACAAAAAGTGGAGAGGACAATTTATACACACATCATATTCAGCGTTTGCACGAGGGGCAGCTGTATGGATAAGGGCTGGGATACCCTTTGAAGTAATACATACCAAGATAGATGAGGAAGGCAGGTATGCATTAATTAGGGGCAACCTAGTTCTGGGCAGCATTTATGCCCTTAATAGTGGACAAGACACCTTTCTGGAACGACTGTCGAGGACATTGATACATTGGGCACACATCCCCTGGGTGCTGGGAGGAGACTTCAATGCGGTGCTAGACGTCGCCTTGGACCGCAACACTCCACCACTGTCTGGAACTAATGCATAGAGACAAGCAGATGCACTGAGAATTTGGCTACAAGGCTGGTCTCTAGTAGATATATGGAGGGCTAAGAATGTCGGCATGAGGGAATACTCTTTTTACTCACACCCACATAAAGTGCATATGAGACTAGACCGCATTGTCTGCACAACATCACTGCTGGCACAGATGACAAAGACCACGTACTTAGGGAAGACACTGTCAGAACACAAACCCTTAGAGTTGGCCCTGATATGGGGACAATTATCTGCACCCATCCCCATGTGGCGCTTGCAGCCATCGGTATTGGAGGACACTGCGGTAAGGGAAGAAATTGCCCAGATGATCACACACTTCTTTGACAGCAACACAGGGTCAGCGTCCTCCCCACTGGTGGAATGGGAGACATTTAAGGTAGTGGTAAGGGGTGCATTGATGGGAGCAGTATCAGGAGTGCGGAAAACTATGGCGAGTGACCTTAAACGAGTGGAGGACCAGATAGGCAGATTGGAAACAGAGTCAATATCCCACCCCAACAAAGTACAACAACTGCAAGAAGCTGAATCTGAACATGCACAACTCATCGAAAGATTACGGAAATTTGACTATGCTAAATACAGGGAGCGTGCACACAGCGAGGGGGCAGGGCGGGTACTCTCCTTGTACACCTCATAAAAGAAGAACTATCCCGACTCCTATCCTGCATGTTATAACTTCACAGCAAGATAATATAACGACACAATTGGAAATTAACGTCGCATTCCGAGACTACAACATTGCACTGTACTCTGCCCTACCAGCAGTGGATCGGGGCAAAAATTGACTCCTTCCTAGCTAACTTTGAACTACAGACACTCCATGAGGAGGCCAGACTGAGATTGGGTGCACAAATAACGCGGGGAGAGATACGAGAGACCATTAAAAACATGCCACGTAATAAAACACCAGGGTCAGATGGCCTCCCATCTGACTTCTATTCCTTATATGATGCGCAGCTTGCTCCGTACTTGGAACGATTATACCAGGCTTCGTTAACAGTGGGACTCCTCCCAGACACTACCAAACAGGCAACAGTGACGTCCCTTCTGAAATTAGGTAAGGATGCAACTGACATGTCATCCTACAGACCATTATCCTTACCAAACATGGAATATAAAATATTAGCGAAGATACTGGTGCAAAGACTCCTCCATTATGTAAACAGCCTAATACACATGGATCAATGTGGATTTTTTCCATCTCGGAGCACCTCCCTAAATATTCGTCGATTATATCGTGTAATGGCCGCAGCTAAGGGACGATACCCGCATGCGGGATGTCTCTCATTAGAGCTACGCCAAGCTTTTGACTCTTTGCATTGGGGTTACATGTTGGTGGTGTTGGAGAGGTTTGGGATCCCTCATGATTATATAAAATGGGTCCATCTATTATATGCGGAGCCAGCGGCTAGAGCGCGCACGGGTCAGAATATCTCTGACCCCTACCCTGTAGGTAGAGGCACTAGGCAGGGATGTCCTTTGTCCCCTCTCCTGTTCGTCCTGGCGATAGAACCTCTGGCACAGCTGCTAAGGCAAGAGGGTGGATCCTGGGGAATTGACATAGGAAATACAAACCACGCGGTTTCACTATACGCAGACAACATTATGCTATATCTCAAAGACCTCCGTCATAACCCCGACACAGTAGTGCACGTGTTCCAGAGGTTCACGTCATTGTCCGGGTTGGCCATAAACTTTGGGAAATCCATAGCTTTCTCCTTCTACCGATCAGACAAAGGTAATGCAATATCATTTGTTGAGCAGCGATTACAAATGGCTACTAATACATTCAGATACCTAGGTATCCAAATCTATCGTACCCCGACGGATTTACTTGAAGGTAACCTAAAAAGAGCTATGAACGCACTCAAACCACAGAACCAGTTCTGGATAACATTACCAATATCAATTGCAGGCAGACTGGCATTGGTCAAAATGGTAATGCTCCCGCCTCTTATACTATTTTACGAATTTACCAGTGAAGGTACAAGAAACGTACCTTAAAGCACTCCACTCTATGTTATTGGAGCTTATATGAGGTAGAGGGAGGCGTCAAATTAGCTTGGCCAAGCTGCAGATGCCTGTGGATCATGGGGGCATGGGCTCACCGGATTTTAAGGCCTATTGTGTGGCAGGCCAACTACAATGGCTGGCATACTGGCTAACCGGCAGAAATCTGCAGGAAATAGAATATACCCCAGTAATGCTGGATAGAGGTAGCATACATTCCTTACTATGTCCAGGAACTAGAGTCCCGGAGAATTTCCCTCTTCTATTAAATGTAGCCCTACAATAATGGAAATTATCTCTCAAATACACACCTACCATGATCCCCTACTCTCCTAATATACCACTGCTGGGCTTACCAGTCTACCTCCTTCGCTTTTCCTCCTGCACGCCAACATCACACATTATGTTAAAAAGCATTGGGCCCCGGATAACTTGGAACCCCTTACGCATGATCTTGTACATACTATACACGCTATAGGCCTCGGTAGGCACTCAATAAAATGGCTCTACAAGGGACTCAGGTCGCACTTGTCGCAGCCTCTGACAGCGCTTAAAATTAAATGGAAATCAGACATTAATACAGAACTATCAGACGAAGAGTGGGCTACCTTACTAAAATACCCTAGTCAAATATCACGTAATACGAGATTTAAGTTTATTCAATATGCCATAATGCACAGAGCATACCTCACACCACATAAACTGCACATATTATACCCTGCAGTGTCATCGGCATGTCCTAGGTGTAGAGTTGCAGATGCAGGACTCCTACACATGCTCTGGAGCTGTCCAGGCATAGCCGTATTCTGGATGGGAGTCAGCACTATATTAAGTAAATAGACAGGTAATACCGTACACTATACAGTGGAGGCATGTATACTCAGCATGCTCCTGTGTCCAAAACCAAATAAAAGGAAATTGCTTCTAAGACTGATAAACCTGGCACTTATACTAGCAAAGCGCCTGTTGACCAAACGCTGGAAGGCCATGGCAGCCCCCACGGTGACACAGTGGAGTACAGAAGTAATAGAATGGTGAAAAACAGAAGGTGCTGCTCTCAGGGGGAAGAGAATAGAGGGGTGAGAAGTCACCCTGTAGCCGAAGGTTGGGATGATCTGATAGATGCCTTTGTGACAGCGAGTAAAGCAGATGACATTCAGATAAGTACGTAGAAGACCCGAGTACTACGGCCATAATGATTAAGTCATGTTCACAAATGCCAATAGACCATCACAAGTAGGTATATACACTGACAATTGACGCATCAGACACGTACAGTAGTAATGGTATGAGCTCCCAACAAACGAAGTACCATAAGGACAAGGAAACAAGGACAGATAGTAATAACTCCAGGCATAATGGCCACTGACCCCCACAAATACATAAACAAGATGTCAAGTTGGTACTACAAGTTGTTCAGAAATGTTATTGGTTAGAGTTTAATTAAGAGAAACTGTCACGATTGAAGTACAGAGCTATTATACCATGTCAATAACACCTAATGCACATATGGGTAACAATGTATGACAACGCTGCAAATGTACAGTAAGATGTTTTGTATATCATAACAATTACTATTGGAATGTACTCAATGACTGGTAATGTATGTTACTACTTGAAATCAATAAAAATATGTTAAAAAAAAAAATATGGGCATTAGGGTTTTGACAGAGGGACCTGTAAAGTAGGTCCCGCTGTCACAATCTGAAGCGTTCATCTCTGTTCCCTGCACGCGTGCGGAGACAGAGATGAAATGCTTCAGCAAGCACAGAGCTGCTGTCAAAGCAGCTTCGTGCTTGCTGAAACAATGGTACATGCAGTGCCGAAAGAGTTTTATATAAAAAAAAAAAAATTATTTAATAAATAAATTTATAGGGACTGCTGGGGAACCCTTGAGGTCTCCCTCTTGGTCTCAGAAAGCACATAAAGGGGGAAAAAAGAAATTGAAAAAACACAAAACCCCCTGAGCTTTGGGGGTTTGAGTCCAGCTAGACTCCTTTCCATTTCTTATTCTTCTAAAAAAAAAAAGCAAATTATAATATTTAAAACAAATCGACATTTTTTATATTAAATTGGAGGCAAATAGCTCATTCTGAGTATATCAGACCTCAAAGCCTAAAAAACTCTCCCTCCCTCTCACTTTTTTTCTCTCTCTCTTTCAATCACTTCTCCCACTCACACACCCACTCAGAGACTCATGCAGCCACTCACATACCCACTCAGACCCTCATGCACTCCTTCACAGCCCCAGTCAGACCCTCATGCACCTACTCAGACCAATTCAGACAGTTATGCACACACTAACTCACAGACCCACTGACACCCTGATGCACCCACTCACTGACCTGCGGGCAACCCCTACTGCGCATGGGAGAAGATCGTGCACAGTGCAAGGTTAGGTGCTTATAGGGAGTTAGTGGCCAGCCGTGCACGGCAGTGGTTGGATTCATGTATAGCAAAGAAAATTACTATACGTTAAAAAAAACATAGAAATTCACTGAAAAAATCAAAGGTTACAGGGACGTTATAGTTAGGTTCGGAATTTACTCTTACAAAACTATAGAAATTCAGCAGTTATAGTTACAGTTCTTTCAAGTAACTAAAACTTGTGCTGTAAGGTAACTATATAACTTGCGCCTTCGCCATGCACAGCTAATTACTTCACATATTTAATCATTGATGACATATTCTATGCCATCTTTCATATTCTCACTGCAAAAGTTGCAATAAAAGTATTGATGAGACAACTGTGCATGCGAGGGTGCGAGTTATAGTTACCTTAGGGCGTGAGTTTTAGTTACTTGAAAGAACTGTAACTATCACTGCTGAATTTCTATGTTTTTGTACGAGTAAATTTAGAACCTACCTATAACGTTTGTTTTTTTCAGTGATCATATATTTATATATAGCCAACTGGCGGTCACCAGTAAGTAGTTATAGTTAGGAGCTGGTTTCCATAGGAAAAGAGTTTGGTGCTTTGCCAATAACTTTGACGCCGTTTGACGAATCTTCATGAAAATTTCAAAACTAGTACAACTGTCCATTCAGCTGCTGTGTTGAAAGTTGTGGGATGATCTGTCAAGCGGGGGCAGAGAAAAAGGGGGGAGGTTTACCATAGATTTTCCCATAGGATCTTTAGAAATGACTACAGTCCGAACCGCAAAACAAATTACACCAAATTTGTCAGGAAGCTATATCTTGGTGCACAGATCTTGCTTTTTGTTATTTGATGTAAATCCGTTCAGTAGTTTTGAAGTTATTAAAGGAAAACAAAATATAGATATCTGAGGAAAGCCTAAGCACAGATCTCATAGTGAGATATGATTGGCTGTCAGCACATCAACCAGGAAGTGCTGGCAGCCATCTTGGTACCAATATACTTAATACCACTCCATTGAGAGGCGTTATAGTAGCAGGTTTCGAGGGTCACAAAAAGGAGAACGTATAAAGGGTAATAAAAGACTTTAGTTACAATATAAATCATTTGTTGATGGTACCATAATAATTTTAGGAATTGTGGTGTGTTCTAAGGTGATTTTACCCTGTAAAAAATCCTTCTGCTGAGATTTCATGAATAATGTTTGATAGAATACTGTTTTCCCATTGAGTTTCTCCAGAAGCTAAAATGAGAGCATATTTTCTGTGAATTCTCAATATCTTTCTCAGCCACATGGGAATGAAGTATGACATTCTATGTCAGGACCGGAGCCTCTGATTATACTTCTCTTTTTCTCTTTTTACTGCAGCCAATCAGATTAACATGAACAAAAAAACTACAACCCCCATTAACCCAAGTTCGCATATTACATGATCCAAACACCAATAACACAACCCCTAACATTGTGTCTAACTTTTGAGAATCACTGTTTTTCTAGAAGACAGGTGCAGCTTGCGTGCGCCTTCTGTAAGCTCATTACCAGTGTTGGGACACACTCACCCTTGGAGCGCCTAACTCGCTTCTATTTTGCTTAATTCTGACAAGTTTCTTCTTTGCAAGGGAGCTCTTTGGCCTCCGAGGGGGTGACTGATCAGTTGTGGGCCTTCTCAGTTGTGGAGCAAGAGTGGGAGCATGCAGCGGCAGATGTTCCAGTTGATTCTTCTGTATCTGAAGATCCAGTCTATGAAGAAAGAATTGAGGTCTGCACTGCAAACCCAGACAATATTGTTGAGGTCAGTAGCTCGGATTGTGGGCCTACTGGCCTCCTCCATCCAGGCAATATTTCCAGGCCTCCTTCATTACATTGCCCTTCATTGTCTCAAGATAAACTTCATAAGGGGTTAAAGTATTCCGAACAGATTCGGCTTTCGGTGGAAGCCAAGTTGGAGATTAATTGGTGGTTGTCCCAAATGGATGCCTGGAATGACAGGGCAATCTTTGGCAGTGCCGCAGACATAATCCTGGAATTGGATGCCAGCAGGTGGGGCTCAGGAGCCAGATGCGGGTCCCTTTCCACAGGGGGGCGTTGGTTGAAGCAGGAACTCCAGCGCCACATCAATTGCCAGAAACGTCTAGCGGATTCCTTTGTTGTTGAGAGCTTATCACCGTCCAAGGCATACTGTTGCATTTTGCTGCAGGTGGACAACATCTTAGCAGTTCAGTATGTCAGCAGATTGGGGGGTATGAAGTCCCAGATGTTGGCGGATATTGCAAAGGACTTTTGGCATTTTCCTTCAACATCAAATTTCGATCATAGCAGAGTATATGGGTCAAAGAATTCTGTGGCGGATTGGTACTCCTGCCACCTTCGAGATTTCAATGATTGGAGGTTGCATCCAAGGTTTTTACTGCTACCTCAATCGCAGATGGGGCCTCTGCTCAGTGGACCTCTTTGCCTCTCAGCTCAATCGCCATCTTCCCCTGTTTTTCAGTTGGTGTCCGGACCCAGAGGGCCTGGCAACAGACGCGTTTTTTGTATGACTGGTCATCTCACCTGAGTTATGCATATCCCCCATTCAGCATGATTCCCAGAGTACTAGCTCAGGTGCGTCACCAGCAAGCCGAGCTTATCCTGGTAACGCCGCTCTAGAGGGCACAGCCTTGGTTTCCCATGGCTTTGGAGATGTCTTGTAACATTCCTCTTCTGATACCGTTGAGACGGAATCTATTGCTGGACCCAGCGGGCCTTCCACATCCCTTGATCATGTAAGATCAATTGAGGTTAGTAGCTTGGAGGGTTTCAGGAAAAGATGGAAATTGCTAGGCAATTCTCCACAGGCTTCTGCCTATATTGACCAGGCCTGGGCATCTAGCACCCACAAACGATACACTTCTGCCTGGCAAAGATGGGTATCTTGGTGTAACGAAAGGGGTGTGAATCCCTCTCAGGTGGATGTCTGCCTCATAATCAACTTTCTGTCCTCCTTGGCGGAATTGGGGTTGGCTTACAGGTCTGTAAACAACTACAGATCCGCCATTTCGGCAGGTTAATGCCCAGGTTAATGGTAAACCTGTTGGTGAGGATCCTAATGTGTGTAAACTGATGAGAGGTATCTGTTTTTGTAAACCTCCCCAGGCTAGATATTCGGCCTTGTGGGACATGAACATAGTGTTCCAGTTTTTTAATTCATGGCCTGATAATAAATACTTATCACATAAAAAATTATAGGCCAAGTTAACTATGCTGTTATGCCTGTTCTCTTGCAAAAGGGTCTCAGACGTCTCAGCCCTGGATATCAGGGGTAGAAAATTTTCCCCGGAGGGCGTATGTTTTTTCATGTCCTGTAGGACAAAGACTAACATTAAACTAGTTTATCTGTCTTTCCCTAATGACAAAAAATTCTGTGTGGTGCAGTGTATTAAGGCCTATGAAGTGGCTACCAGTGAGTTTTGTGTAGATCCTGCTGGACAGTTACCCATCAGTCTCCGAAAGCCTTTTGGGCCAGTATCATGAGCCACCATGGCTAGATGGATGCGATGGCTGCTCTCAGAAGCAAGCATTGATGTCTCCGTGTTTGGGGCTTATTTTACAAGGGGCACTATGGCATAAAAGTCCTTCACTTTAGGATCTCGATTAAAGGACATCATGAAAGCAGCGGACTGGTCCTTGGATCCACTTTTAAGTCATTCTATTACAGGCCGATTGTGGATGTGGCGTTAGTGGTGGTGGCACAGCTTTAAACAAGCATAATCGGAGCCTCTGGTCCTGACATAGAATAAAAAATGTTCTTGATGTCGCAATAAGAATTTTCAATTATAATAAGGACACGGAGGTGAGGATTATCCCACCCTGAGGTTACTGCTTTACTGCGTAAGGTATAAGCATATTGTTTTTCAATACTTACAATGTATGAACTGTTCATTCACACCCGTTTTGACTCAACTTAAACATGCTATGAGTGCAGTTTTTGCAGCTCTGGTTCCTTTCTTTAGGTAACGAGCAAAAGCAACCTTGAATCATTGCTTCGGCTCTAAGGGTTTGGCAGTTACAAAGGTCTTCTTCCGAATGGCATCGTGGGATGCTGAGTTCGGAGGGTTTTGCGGAGCTCCAGGTTCCTGTTTTGTGACCAGTAGAGACTCTATTTTTATTTTTCCTTCGTATTGTGTTTCATTGAGTTAGACCTTTTACTTCAGCCATTGCAAAGAAAGAGCAAGCCAAGATGGTGGCAGTGGCTCTTGAGGGGCTGTGTTATTGGTCATTGGACCATGTGATATGCGAACTGGGGTTCATGGGGGTTGAAGTTATTTTGTTCATGTTAATCTGATTGGCTGCTGTAAAAAATTATAGTAAAGAAAGAGAAGCATAATCCTCGCCTCGGTGTCCTTAATAGAATGGAAAAGTCTTATTGCGACAGCTAGAAAATGTTTTATTCTCAGTAAAACATGTACTTCAAACACGTCAGTTGATTCCCTTGTGTTCACCTGCAGCTTCCCAGAGTGTTCTAAAGAACAACTAGAGTGCTAACAGTCTTATTTATGGCAAATATGATTTAATCAAACTGATAAAACTTAAAACATTTAGGCCCTCATTACGACCCTGGCAGTAAGTGATAAAGTGGCGGTAATACCGCCAACAGGCTGGCGGTAAGTACCGCCAAATTATGACCATGGCGGTGATAACTCCCATAGACAGCCAATGTACCACACCAACCGCCACTGCGGAAGCAACAGTTTTCCGGGGAGGTACCAATGCCAACAAAAGCCTGGCGGAAACAGAGCTCAGAATTAAAAGGACTCACCATTGGAGAAACAAGGAAGAACCACGCCACCATGGAACCCGAACTGCAAGTCTTCCTGATGATCTTCTACGTCATGCTCCACCTGGAACACCAATGCCGACAAAGACGACGACGATGAGTACAGCCGCCTAGCACACAAGGGAGGGTGGGAGGAAAACGAGAGTGACACATACATGCACAACACACCAGACACACACACAACCAGTGGCACAGGTAAACCTATCGCACAAGACACACACCATAATAAAATATGGACCATAATGCTGGAGTAACAACAATGTATTAGCATAGCAAAATCCACCACACAAACCAAATATATACAAATGTCTATAAAGGGCCAATGCCCAGTCCAAAGTCATGAGGGCTCACAAGGCGAGAGGGCACAGTCCAAAGCCCAACCTGTTTCCTAACACAGTCGGAGAGAACGCTGCAGGGGCATCATTTTGCAAGTGAGAAGGCATCTCAGGGGAATGGGGGGCACCTCAGCCGAATAGAGGAACGTCTCCACTGGTTCTGGATGGGGCAACATGCCCATTGCTTTGCCCTGGGGAGTGCAAGGCCACAGTCTCTGGAGTGGGTGACTTTCCCACTGGTTCTGGAGGGGGCAGCATACCCATTGCTTTGTCCTGGGGAGTGCAAGGCTACAGTCTCTCAGGTGGGTGACTTTCCCACTGGTTCTGGAGTGGGCAACATGCCCATTGCTTTGTCCTGGGGAGTGCAAGGACATAGTCTCTCAGGTGGGTGACTTTCCCATTGGTTCTGGGGGGGTGCAACATGCCCATTGCTTTGTCCTGGGGAGTGCAAGGTCACCGTCTCTGAAGTTGGTGACTTTCCCACTTGTTCTGGATGGGGAAACATGCCCATTGTTTTGTCCTGGGGCATGCAATTCCACAGTCTGTCAGGTGGGTGACTTTCCCACTGGTTCTAGATGGGGCAGCATGCCCATTGCTTTGTCCTGGGGAGTGCAATGCCACAGTCTCTCAGGTGGGTGACTTTCCCAGTGGTTCTTGAGGGGGCAGCATGCCCATTGCTTTGTCCTGGGGAGTGCAAGGCCACAGTCTCTGGAGTGGGTGACTTTACCACTGGTTCTGGAGGGGGCAACATGGCCATTGCTATGTCCTGGGGAGTGCAAGGCTACAGTCTCTCAGGTGTGTGACTTTCCCACTGGTTCTGGAGGGAGCAACATGCCCATTGCATTGTCCTAGGGAGTGCAAGGCCACAGTCTCTGGAGTGGGTGACTGTCAGGAATCCCCAGGGTGTATTCTGCATTATCTGCCAGCATTCCGAGGGATTAGGGTTAAATCATATCTCTGTTCTTGGTTAAACCTTCATGTTTCTAAGTAAACATAATGTGCTGTGTTAACAATTGGTTTCATCAATGCTTGATTTACCAATGCTTGTTTGCTAATGTGAGCAAGTGTAAACATGTGCTTCTAATTGGGTGTGGTGTAGACATTTGCTTCTAATTGGGTGTGGTGACTCAACCACATGTGGAAACTCAACTGCTTTCCTGATTGGCTATAGTTAGCAGAGTGAAGCATGTCTCCCTGCTTGGCTTTGTTTTACTTATTGATGTCAGCATATGATTTGGCAGTCCAGCCCCTGCTGTCATCCTCGTATTCAGGACTTTTGAGGCAATTCTTTTCTTCGTTCCTTTACCAGGTGACACCAGGCATTCCTCCAGCACTCCTGAAAAGACTGAAGCTAAGTGACTAGTATTCTTCAGGGAGTTTGCCCATTGCTTTGTCCTGGGGAGTGCAAGGCCACAGTATCTCAGGTGGGTGACTTTCCCACTGGTTCTGGATGGGGCAACATGCCCATTGCTTTGTCCTGGGGAGTGCAAGGCCACAGTCTCTGTAGTGGGTGACTTTCCCACTGGTTCTGGATGTGGCAACATGCCCATGGCTTTGTCCTGGGGAGTGCAAGGCCACAGTCTCTGGAGTGGTGACTTTCCCACTGGTTCTGGAGGGGGCAGCCCGCACAGCAGCCTTTGGAGGGTGGCCTAAATGGCATTCGCTGGTGGTGACGGCTGCACTGTGGTGGTGGTTGGAGGAACCTCCTGGGCAGCCCCTGCACTGTCTGATATCTGCACTGTGGTGGTGGTTGGAGGAGCCTCCTGGGCAGCCCCTGCACTGTCCGATATCTGCACTGAAGTGGTGGTTGGAGGAGCCTCCTGGGCAGCTCCTGCACTCACCGATGGCTGCATTGTGGTGGTGGTTGTAGGAGCCTCCTGGGCAGCCCCTGCACTCACTGATGGCTGCATTGTGGTGGTGGTTGTAGGAGCTTCCTGGGCAGCCCCTGCACTCCCTGATGGCTGCACTTCCACAGAAGCCTGTGGAGAATTGCACAGCACCCTCACACACATGGAACAGGCCTACGCAATATGCATTGCACTACCAGTGATAAGGCTAATCACCAAGGAATGATGAGAAGCACACACCACCAACTGCAGCACACCTGGGACCCACGCAGCCCTGCCTAAAAGTGACTACTAACAAGCTAGGTTACCTGTATTGGCCATGCAACCATTACCCTTCAGAGGACCTGGCCTTAGGGGCACCTACTACCACACAACCACCACCCAGATACCACCCCACCAGCCACAATTTGTAATGATACCCACTGTACTCACCCCCTTGTGGCTGCTGTGATTCCCTCAAGCACCCAGCCAGCTCAGCGTAGGCCACCGTCAATATGCGGGCCATCAGGGGGGTCAGGGTCCAACGGGCACCCCTTCCTCATTGGGAGGCCATCCCCAGCTGGGCCTCCCTGGTCTTCTGTGCCCAGCGTCTCAGGTTCTCCCACCGTTTCCGACAGTGGGTGTTCCACCTGCAATAGACCACCAGGGTCCGCACCTCCTTGGCGATGGCATACTATATTCCCTTCTTTTGATGGGCGCTGACCTCCAGAAGCAATAAAGACAGGAGAACACCATTAAACTAACAGTCCAGGCTGTCACACACAAGGCCCACCAAACCTGTTTCTATCACCATTGGCGCACACATTACCCAGCGCATGACATGTACAACACAAACAGATAATTCCCCCTTACACAATGCCTTCACACACATCTCCATGCATCCATGCCACATGCATCGTGCCCACAGTGTACTCACCTGTTGGTCTGGAGGCCCATACAGCAGTCCGTACTGGGGTAGAACCCCATCCACCAGTCGCTCCAACTCCTCCGAAGTGAAGGCTGGGGCCTTTTCCCCGGTCACATGGGCCATGGTAGGTTCCAGACACAGGTCACAGCTGCACATTCAGTGTAGGTCTTCTCCTGTTGAAGGCCAGGAAACAAGTGAGGAATGATTTAGAAAATGGTGGTCACATCCACGGCGGTGTACACCGTCACCACCGGCGTACATCCCCATTGGCCACTGTACTCCATAGGGCCCAATGTTATCCAATGAGGAAATGCACGGCGGTTCATGACTGCCTCCTGCCATGACACCCAATGTCAGCCGAATTACCTCACTTCCACCTGTCCCTCCACACAGGACAGGGGGTGGCCATTTCAGGGGGGTGAACAGGCCTATTGATAATTGCTGCATCACAGGATAAATAGGCACATACTTTGAAATTTACACTGTCCCAATACACAATTGCACGATGTGGACTTCTGTTGTGATTTAGTTGTTCCAATTGTAACAGCCTACTCACTCTTGTGTCCCTTAGATACCTACCACTGTGGATGAATAGGAGATGGAGACATACCCCTGTGTACAGACCCCTGGTGGACTTAGCTACACTGGAGGACAGGCCCATTATACTCACCTATAGACTGAACAGGGCCACAATCACAGAGCTGTGTGCCCAGTTGGAGCCTGACCTGATCTCAGCTATCCGTCATCCTACTGGGATTCCCCCCACCCCCTTGTGAAAGTTCTATCAGTGCTCCATTTCCTGGCAACTGATTGTTTCCAAGTGACAATGGGCTTGGCAGAAGGAATGTAACAGCCAAAGTTCTCAATCATGCTGGCAAGAGTCTTGTCTGCCCTGGTAAAACACATGTGCAGCTACATTGCTTTCCCACAGGGGGAGGATTTGGCCACTGTGAAGGCTGGATTATATGCAATGGGACATATCCCCTATATTATTGGTGCGATTGACCGAACACATATTGAGTTTGTCCCCCCTGCCAGAATGAACAGGTGCACAGGAATCGTAAGAGTTTCCACTCCAAGAATGTGCACATGGTGTGCCTGGCAGACCAGTACATCTCCCACGTCAATGCTAAATATCCTGGGTCGATGCATGAGTCCTTTGTCCTGAGGAATAGCAGCATCCCAAATGCCAAATGTGATGGCCCAACTACAGAGGCACAGGGTGTGGCTTATAGGTGAGCCTTGGTCCCCACATCGTGTATGTTAGTGTATGCCTCTGCTGTTAACCTAATAGGATAGTGTGTGGCTAAATGTTGTCCCTCAATACCTGCCGGTGACTCTGGCTACCCAAACCTATCGTGGCTGCTGACCCCTGTGAGGAATGTCAGCACAAGGGCTGAAGAACGTTATAATGAGGCACATGAGCGAACCAGAAGGATCATTGAGAGGACCTTTGGCCCCCTGAAGGCCAGGTTCAGGTGCCTCCAACTGACAGGTGGATCCCTGTGCTACTCACCCAAGAAGGTCTGCCAGATAGTAGTGTCATGCTGCATGTTGCACAACCTGGCCCTCAGACGGCATGTACCTTTTCTGCACGAGGAGGAGACTGGAGATGCCCCTGTGGCAGCAGTGGACCCTGAGGATGAGGAGGCTGAGGATGTGGACAACATAACATCAGTTATCTGTCAGTACTTCCAATTACATACAGGTGAGACAGTGCAACTTCACATTTCTATGACTATTGTTTTATTCAGTGTGGCAGTGGCATGTTGGCATTACCCACTTGTTACCTCTACTTCCTGTCACTTATGGATTATCATTTTACAGATGTTGGTGTTATGACAACAATGTCCTGATGTGATCACTATAGCCAGCAAAAGGTCATTCTTTCTACATTGTACAGTACATTTTCAATGGGTGTAGCTGTTTCAATCAATAAAAATGTTCAATACATTAAATACTAGTAGTCGTGTTTTTTTCCAAGGGTGTTTATTGTACTGCTAAGAAATAGAGGGGAAAGTGCAATAGAATGGGGTGGTGATGGAGGAAAGTCCAGGGTATTGTTCCAGTCTATTTGTAGCACAGGTGCAGTGTCCAAGGAGCCACAGGAAGGGGAGCAATGGCAGTTTAAGGCGGACAAGGAGACTGAGTGGGACACAAGTTGGACAATCAGGAGAGTCTCATTTCCTGGCGGTGGTCTTGGCAAGTGTCTCTGGCTTCTGTCTGGTTTGCAGAGAACATTTGTGGGGTGGTTCACCTTCTGCAGGGGTATGGATGCGTGTGGCCTGTGGGTCCTGTGGCGGGGCCTCCTGGCCACTAGCAGCAGCAGAAGTGGACGGCTGTTCAGTTGAGTGGCTAGTGGTAGGGGCCCGCTGATGTGCTGTTGCCTCCCTCATGATGTTGGCCATGTCTGTCAGCAGCCCTGCTGTAGAGCTCAGGGTGTTGTTAATGGCCTGCAAGTCCTCTCTGATCCCCTGATACTGTCCCTCCTGCAACTGCCTGTTCTCCTGCACGTTGTCTAGGATCTGGCCCATCGGATCCTTGGAATGTTGGTAGGCTCCCAGGATCTTGGAGAGTGCCTCCTGGAGAGTCGATTCCCTGGTCCTGTCCTCCCCCTGGTGCACAGCAGTCCTCCCAGTTTTCCTGTTGGCCTGTGCCCCTGTCCCCTGAACGGTGTGCCCACTGCCACTGACCCCATGTCCCTGATTGTCTTGGGTATGAGGTGCGGCCTGGGGTCCCTGTAAAGGTGGGCACACTGCTGATTGACATGTACTGGGGACAGAGGTTTGGGTACTCTGGGTGGGTGCTGTGGTGTTGGTTCCTGATGGGGGAGGCTCTGTGGTGGTCTGTGAGTGGGCTTGGGTGACCCGCTGTCCACTGGTCCCTGTTGAGCCAGGTAGGTCCTCCAGATCCAGAAGTTCAGAGTTACTGTCATCACTGTGGGCCTCTTCTGTTGGGGGACTGGATAGTGGTGGCACCTCCTCTCCACTGGCATTGGATGGGGTACCTGTGGGGATGTAAATGATGTATTATGCTTCAAGTGTTTGACATTTGTACTTTCTATGGTTGGTGCTGCTCTGCCAGCTTTTGTTTGTGTATGGTGATGTATTGTGGTATTGTTAGATTCCCTATACTGTGCATGCTTTAGTGATGGGTGTCCATGCAGGGCTGGGTGGGGGTGTCCATGCATTCTTAGTGCACGCAGGGCTTGGCATTGGGGTTAGTGATATGTGTAGGTGCAGTGTGTGGGATGGAGTGGAGTGATGGGAGTGAGGGTGTGAGATGGCATGCAGGTATTGGGGGGGCTGATAGGTATTAAATATTGACTTACCAGTGTCCAGTCCTCCGAATACTCCAGCGAGTCCCTCAAGATGCAATATTGCCAGTAGCTGCTCCTCCCATGCTGTGAGCTGTGGGGGAGGAGGTGGAGGTCCACCCCCAGTCCTCTGTATGGCAAGCTGGTGCCTTGCTGCAATGGACAATACCTTCCCCCGTAGGTTGTTCCACCTCTTCCCGATGTCGTCCCTTGTTCTTGGGTGTTGTCCTACACCTTCAACCCTGTGGACGATTCTCCGCCATAGCTCCATCTTCCTCGCAATCAAAATCTGCTGTACTTGTGCTCCAAACAGCTGTGGCTCTACCCTTAACTCCTCCTCAGTGAAAGGGGGGTGCCTTTGTGGTGCCATGAGTGTTGTGTGATGTGTGTTGGTGAGCGTGTGTTGGGTAATGTGGTGGGATGTGTGGTATGGAGTGCGTGAGGGGTGTATGGGTGTAAGTGGTGTGTGTGTCTAGTTGTCTCTGTGCTCTTCTCAGTCTCCTGGTGGCAATTGATGTTCGTAAGGGGTTGTGGGTAATGTGGGTGTTTGTTTTATAGAGGTGTGGGTGTGTGGGTTTGGTGTGTTTATGGGTGTCAGGTGTGTGTCTTTAGTATTGCCCAATGCAGTGTTGTTTTGTATGTGGGTGTCCATTCTGAGCGTGACGGTAGGTACTGCCAATGGTTTAGAGCAGTTGAATGTCCGCCGTGGTGATTTGTGGGCCATAATGTGATGGGCGTTGTTTTGTTGGTGTAACGTTATGGATTTTGGGACCACCACTTTATCACTGACCAGGCATTAAAAAGAGGCCCACATACCACCACTCAAGGAAAACGAACAGAAGGAGCATTTGAAACCCCCAGGAGAACATGAAAGCGGTACTGCTCCTGCTTGGCACACGGTGCAGACATCAGGGAAGACAGCAGGTCCCTCCAGCACCACCGCAGCAACCTCAAACACGACCACAGCAGCCACAAAGGCAGCACAGAAGTCGGGAGAGGATCTTCAGACAGCGCACAATCATCCTTGGCCTCAGGGAACAAGATGTAATCAGGATCTACCGACTGAACCGAGAGTCCATTGTACGTCTGCTGCACCACATTGCACCACACATCACAGCAAGGCTGCAAACTCCCACTACGATTCCACCCATGACCAAACTTCTTGCTGTCCTCCATATGCTGGCCTCTGGATGTTTTCAGATAACAGGTGCACAAGTGGCTGGTATGTCCCAGCCATTCTTCTTGGTCCTTCCACCTGAGGTCCTGGATGCTATCATACGCCTCACACCCCACAACATCTGCTTCCCAAACACCCAGCATCTGCAGCAGGAGACCCAGCAAGGTCTCTTCCAAATTGCTGGGTTCCCGCATGTGCTGGGTGCAATGGACTGCACCCATGTGCAACTGGTGCCACCTACAGCAACAGAACACCTATATAGGAACCGCAAGTTCACAAATTCAATCAATGTGCAGGACATTGTGGACCACCACTGGCTCTTCATCAACATCCTAGCAAAATATCCGGGCAACATCCATGATGCATATATATTCTGCCATTGCATCAATGAGCGGTTCCAGGATGGCCAATATCGCATGGTTTACTCATAGGTAAGTCACCATACCAATCATAACACACACAACACACCACCATCTAGAACAAATCAAATGCCACCCAAGTTGTGCCATAACCACCTACACATACCTGACATACCTGTAGTGTGCACATACACTTGTCTGCCACATCGTGTTGCACACATATGAATACAAAATAACCTGCCATTAAAGGTTATCGGCCAGAATGATGAGACATGGGGCAGCACCTACTGCAGTTCCACTCACATGCGCTCCTAGTGCCCCCCTAACACCACCATGTCTGTTCCGTATACCAGAAAAGGTCCACCATGAGGCAGAGTTTGTGAAAAAACAGTAAAAGTCATGGATGCCATAGTAGGACTCAGTAGGAGTTAGAGGACACACCTGACCTTACATGCACCGTACTAAGGGACCCACTCATATGCAAAATCATACTGTCATGTGCAATCCTCAACAACAACTGTGTCAGTACAAATGTCCTCTGGGATGATAAGGTTGATGTCCCCAATGAGGAGGAAGATGATGATGGAGCAAATAATTTGGAGGGGGGGACAACAGAATACTGCTGCAGGAGTTCGCAGGAGACTCAACATTGTAACTTCTACACATAGTCACTGGACTAACAACATCACATTGTAGATAGCACAAATAAAATACTTTGCACCTGATTATCCTTGATCTTCTCATTCTCTAATACATATACCATTGGAATGTGACTCACACCTCAGGGAGCAGATAAGAAACAAAAAAGTTACAAGTATGGTAGCAACATCATTTGTCATGTAAAAGGGTTTACTGCCTCCATCTCACATATCATTGACACCCAATTTAAGGGTTATGTGACTCCTGAAGGCCTAGATCCATGCACTAATGCATATATTGTACCTTCAAGAGGCCATGGTGCTAATTTCTAGCCCAATCCCCACAACAACACCATGCCTAACAGGATGTATGCTATCAACAAATGGATTTTAAGTAATGTTGGAACTGAACACTGACACTACTCATGTTGATTGCTGCTTTGCCTGCACGGTACATGTGTGACAAGGGTGGGACATCATAGGTAACTATGGACCTGCAGTAATTGTCCAGGGATTGTAACCAATGTCAAATGCTGAGCCTGCACAGCGTATCCATGGGATGATGCCTTGGCACTGCCATTGGACACAACTCTGACACATGGTGGACTGTACCTCACGTATGGCATACACACGTTGGCTGTGGAGTGCTCAATGGGTTGTTAGACAAATTAAGCAGCTATGGGTGCAGAATCACTACCTAAACACATGACCCTTTGACAACACAAGTGCAGTTGCAGGTGTAATGTCATGTGTGCGTGGCACTCATTACATCTTACAAATACTGTCACTGGGACAGTAACTATCAAGTAGCCAGTAGTAGGAGATTTGCATATGGCTGGGTCCAAACTGGGGTGGCATTGTGAGCAAAAGAACGATGGATTAAACTCAGATCTGTGACTGGGGGTGAGTGTTTGCATTGTTCAGCACTCCGTCCATCATCCTTTTGTGTTGCTAAAGTTGCCCTAAGTGGGAAGGGTATGCCCGGACGTGGGTCCCTTGCTCACTGTGCCACTGGATTCAAGCTAGCCTGGCTGATGAATGGTGAAACCCTGAAACCGGTCCCAGGATGCTTGTTTCTGATCCAGTGAGGACCTGGCTTGGCAGTTCGGGCTGGACTGGTCCCATGAGGAACAGGGTCAAGACTGATTTGCATATGGCTGGGTCCAAACTGGGGTGACATGGTGAGCAAAAGAACAATGGATTAAACCCAGATCTGTGACTGGGGTGAGTATTTGCATTGATCAGCACTCCGTCCATCATCCTTTTGTGTTGCTAAAGTTGTCCTAAGTGGAAGGGTATGCCCAGACGTGGGTCCCTTGCTCACTGTGCCACTGGATTCAAGCTAGCCTGGCTGATGAAGGGTGAAACACAGAAACCGGTTCCAGGAAGCTTGTTTCCGTTCCAGTGAGGCCCTGGCTTGACAGTTCGGGCTGGACTGTTCGCATGAGAAACCGGGACAAGACTGATTTGTATATGGCTGGGTCCAAACTGGGGTGGCATGGTGAGCAAAAGAATGATGGATTAAACCCAGATCTGTGACTGGGGGTGAGTGTTTGCATTGCTCAGCACTCTGTCCATCATCCTTTTGTGTTGCTAGAGTTGCCCTAAGTGGGAAGGGTATGCCCAGACGTGGGTCCCTTGCTCACTGTGCCACTGGATTCAAGCTAGCCTGGCTGATGAAGGGTGATACCCTGAAACTGGTCCCAGGATGCTTGTTTCCGGTCCAGTGAGGACCTGGCTTGGTAGTTCTGGCTGGACTGTTCCCATGAGGAACAGGGTCAGGATTCATTTGCATATGGCTGGGTCCAAACTGGGGTGGCATGGTGAGCAAAAGAACAATGGATGAAACCCAGATCTGTGACTGGGGGCGAGTGTTTGCATTGTTCAGCACTCTGTCTATCATCCTTTTGTGTTGCTAAAGTTGCCCTAAGTGGGAAAGGTATGCCCAGACGTGTGTCCCTTGCTCACTGTGCCACTGGATTCCACCTAACCTGGCTGATGAAGGGTGAAACCCTGAAACCGGTCCCAGGATGCTTGTTTACGGTCCAGTGAGGACCTGGCTTGGCGGTTCGGGCTGGACTGTTCCCATGAGGAACAGGGTCAAGACTGATTTGCATATGGCTGGGTCCAAACTGAGGTGGCATGGTGAGCAAAGGAACAATGGATTAAACCCAGATCTGTGACTGGGGGTGAGTGTTTGCATTATTCAGCACTCCATCCATCATCCTTTTGTGTTGCTAAAGTTGCCCTAAGTGGGAAAGGTATGCCCAGACGTGGGTCCCTTGCTTACGGTGCCACTGGATTCAAGCTATCCTGGCTGATGAAGGATGAAACCCTGAAACCGGTCCCAGGATGCTTGTTTCTGGTCCAGTGAGGACCTGGCTTGGCAGTTCGGGCTGGACTGATCTCATGAGGAACAGGGTCAAGACTGATTTGCATATGGCTGGGTCCAAACTGAGGTGGCATGGTGAGCAAAGGAACGATGGATTAAACCCAGATCTGCGACTGGTGGTGAGTGTTTGCATAGTTCAGCACTCCGTCCATCATCCTTTTGTGGTGCCGTAGGAGATTTGTACATCAACAAATTACACAAGTCACATGTTGCATCCTTTCTATGTTGCTGTAGAAGATGTGTACAAAGTGCAAGAAGCCTAATGAATGGGAGCAATGTTGGAGACACAACATACCTTACCAGTAATGCGGGAAAACATGGAGAAGTAACACATATAAGTCAATACTGACTGTACAACACATCACTGTCGACATGTGAACATTTAACATATGTACAGAGAGGGTAGCCAGGTCAGTACATAACCCAGTCATGTTGGCCACTAGCATACCCTGGTATTTGCCCATCGCATGCCAACATGACAGGAGGCAGTAACAGACAACACCATCTGTAACCTGGCACGTTCCCAAAATTGAAGTCACAACAGATATACAACCCCTAAACAAGCTGCCCATGGAAAGAACTAAGGACGTCAGATAATGAGAAAACCTACGCTTGCAAGCACACAGACCTCTGTACATGAGAGAGGAAGGCTGACATCAAGTACCGCAGAGGAAAATGCGATATCCTGGTCTGTTTGATCACAATTGTGCATGTGTGTGTCTGCTGCGGAGTGTGCATAGTTCTGCTGAGTAGCAATCATGAAGAATCTAGATCCCCGCTCAATAAACCCACACACCACTACATAAACATATGACATTGTCAGGGACCTGACGCATGTGCACAGGGGGCTGAGTAAACTGGAGCTCCATTAACCTGCCCCTTCACATGCAACCATGGGTTTGTGTTGCCATACAAACTCACACAGTTGTGATGATGAGTAGGCTGGCATCTATGACAGACTGCAACACTGCTACACAGTGGTATGCCACTGTATTTGACAGTCATAACAAACATGATGGGGACAAATGAGAGTGCCTAGTTGGAGGCATGCACACATATACTACATATCTCAGCACACATATACCACTATAATGGCTCAGGTATGGTAGTGTGAATGGACTCTGAACAAAAGGCAACCTACCACAAAAGTAAGGGCATAGGTATCACAAGATCAGTGACTTAAAGGAATTACCTTCACATGTGTTCCAACATACGGAAACATAGGTGGCACTGATGTGACTACACATGCATTTGTCATATGCCAACATGTGTCCATGCAGGACAATAGTACTGTCAGGTTTCACATCCAATAAAACACGCCACTGTGGTCATATGTTACAGAAATGATACTACACATGTCTTTACACACACACAGCATATGCCAACCTTCAGTAACACATGTGTACATAACATCTCCTGCAACTAAGATGCATGGGGGAACTATATGTCACACATGTAGCAGGGCATCATGAAGTAAAACCCAATAAAACACCACAGAGTGGACACACATGCACACACAAACTGCCAGGGTTAATGTGATGTCAATGCAATCCTTTTCCACTGCATACTCTGAGTACAAATTGTCATGGTTGTCACATGCCTTACCATGTGTTGGACATAGGCCATCATATATCTATTGTGTTGTTAGTTTGTGTACATTTGTATCTAAGACATAACAATGTAGTCCTCCTACAAATTAGTATTCATAAACACATGTAAACACATAGCACACAGGTACCAACCTGTATGTGGACACAGTGTAGCTACACATGCACAAGGTTTGAATAATCGCATGCAGCAGACTCATAAACAACCTATGGATTCAACATACCAATTTCAAGTTATGACATTACTGGATATTAACGCACATGTAGCCATACCACATATACAACATTTTAGCACAGACCCTGGTAAGTCAATCAGGGTGCACTTAAGGCCTATAATGCAAAATTCCACGTGTTAGACCTGAACACCTTAGGGTGGTCACCCCTAACGTTTGGCCTACCTCCCTCCACTTTTTAGATACTGTTTTTGCTGTCTTTAAGACTCTGCACACTCTACCACTGCTAAACAGTACTAAAGTGCATATGCTCTCTCCCTTTAAACAGGATAACATTGTATCATACCTATTAGACGTTTCATCCTTGGCGTGGCCTCCATTAACTTTTTGCCTCTGCTTCCCAGGTTGTTGTTGTGTGCTGGACTGTGTTTTTGCTGTTTTTGTTTCTCCAGGCACTTTACCACTGCTAACCCACGCTAAAGTGCAAGTGCTCCTGTACAAAATGTGTATATAATTGGTTCATCCATGATTAGCATACTTAATTTACTGGTAAGTCCCTAGTACAGTGCTCTAGAGGTGCCCAGGGCCTGTAAATCAAATGCTATTAGAGGGCCTGCAGCACCGGTTGTGCCACCCACAATAGTAGCTCTGTAAACATGGCTCAGACCTAAACCTTCCCTTTTCTTTCATGTAAGACACCCCTAAGGTAGGCTTTAGGTAGCTACATGGGCAGGGTGCAGTGTATGTTTAAGGTAGCACATATATTAATGTGTTTCATATGTCCTAACAGTGAAGTGCTGCTAAATTATTTTTTCACTGTTGCAAGGCCTGTCCCGCTCAGAGGATAACATGGGGGCTGCCTTTAAATATGATTAAAGTGTAGAGTCCCTTTGGGAGCAGATAGACATGTGGAGTTTGGGGTCTATGAGCTCACAATTTAAAAATACATTGTTTAGTAAAGTTGATTTTAAGATTGTATGTTTGAAAATGCCATTTTTAGAAAGTGAGCATTTTCTTGCTTAAACCATTCTGTGACCCTGCCTGTTTTTGGATTCCCTGTCTGGGTCAGTTTGGCAGGTGGGCTGTTTGCACCTCTCGCTAGACAGTGACAGAAACGGAGCTGGAGTGTAGCCTGCATATCCTGATTAGCCATCTGTGCTAGGATGGAGGGGAGGGTTGGTCGCTCACACCTGAAAGGGCTGTGCCTGCCGTCACACAATGCAGTCTCCAACCCCCTGGTGTGTGTCTGGGGCCTGGTCTGGGCAAGGCAGAATTTCACAAACAAGAGAGACTTTCCTTTGAAGTAAGCCTACTTCAAAGGGCAAAATGGGTATAAGTAGGGCACCCAAAACCACAAACTTTAGATCACTTCTAGAAACCAAGAGGAACCTCTGCCTGGAGAAGAGGTGAAGAGCTGAGGAAGAAGAGCTGCCCTGCCTATGGCTGTGCTTTGTGGAGCTATCCTGCAGTTGCTGCTTCTGCCTGTGCAAGACGACAAAGACTGGACTTTGTGTGCCTTCCTTCTTGTGAAGAACACTCCAAGGGCTTGAAACTGATCTTGTCTCCTGTTTTTGAACTCTCATGGACAGCAAAGACTTCTCTCTGCCAGCACCTGGAGCCTCTGCTGAGACTCCTGCCCTGCCAAGTGGTGCCCCATCCAGTTTCTGGGGCCTGGAAAAGGAGAAGCTGGCAGGCCAAGTTTAAGAAATCCACGCACAGACCGCCGTACGGGGAAAATGTCAACGCAACCTCCGGAAAAACAACGCGCCGCCGGCTTCGAGTCTGAAATCGACACTCCGTCTGCAGCGTGGCTGGGAGATCGATGCACGTGGCTGGGGTAACAACGCGCATCATCGCTGGCGGAGGCTGGTGCGATCGCAACCTACACTGCGTGATTTTTGGATCACTGTGCAGCAGGATTTCTGACGCAAACATCGTTGGGTGTGTAAAAACGATGCAAAGCCTGCCCGGACCCGAGAGTGCTTGTCCGGATTGACATATCACTCTCCTGCGGAGAGAAAAAACGATGCACGCTGACCCAACTGAAGGAGAAACGACGCAGAGTCTCGCTCGTGAGTGATATCGATGCATCGCAAGCTTCTTTCGATGCACACTCGCCCATGGGGGGTTATTTTTTGACACGACCCAGGTACATTTTTATGCTAACAGCGTTAGCATTGTGTTTAAAAGAACATGAAGTCTCTTTTTGAATGAATACATAAAATAACCAACAGCATACAAGAGACACATATATACATAGTTGTCCAAAATCACACACTGATAGTCTCTGCCATGGCTTTCTTCCGTACTACCGACTGTTTAGATCTGATCCATTTACCCAATACTCCCCAGATGGCTTGTCCTTTCCATTTCCCTTCCCTCCCTTGCGTTCATACGAGTGTACAATGAATTTACTGAGAGGAGACGATCTAACCAAGATTGAAATACAGGGGGTTGCTGATCGAGCCATGCGGAAGCAATACAGAGTCGATATACAGCCATAGAGACAAAAATAAACTTAGAGATCTGTGGCCAAGCTACATCAGATACCCCAAATATTACAACCCCGGGAGTTAATTAAAAATTTTGCTTAACTACTTCACTTAAAAACTGCCCGATATCCCGCCTCAAAGCTTTTAATTTTATACATGTAGCAAACATGTGAGTTAGGTTGGCGCCAAGTAACTGACATCTTGGACAGTGTGACCCCTCTGTCCTACCCCACCTAGCTATTTTCCCTGGGGTGAAGTATAAATCAAAAATAGCTTTGTAGTGCTGTGCCTAAAGTGCTGCAGAGATCAGAATACTGTGCCCCAATACGAGTGACTCGTAAAATTCTGCCTCTCTGATGCTTAGTTGAGCTTCCCACTTCTTGCAGTGTTTCTCCACATCCCCTTTCTGCTCATCATTCAGTCTGGCATACACTGTCCTTATAGTAATCCTTACACCGGTTACCATTATCTCCATCAATGGAAATTTCACAAACCCTGCTGCCCCCCATTTTCCTATGCATAAAGTCCCTAACTTGTAAATATTTAAAAAATCCCCTTTGCTCCAGACGGAAATTCTCCTTCAATTCTCAAATGTATTCTACAAAAAATATCCTAACCTTTGTACCTCCTGACGGCTCCATTTCACCAAGTAGTTATCCCTAAATATCTCCGGAGAGATGGGCTATTTGCGGTCAGGGTGTAACAATTAAATCTACTGAGTCCCATTCTTTTCCGCAAGGGGTCCCAGCATTTAAGCGCGGCCTCTAAAACCTTAAATTGCGTCTTCTTATAATAGCTAGGTTCTATAAATGTCAACAGCGCACCACCAACCGCATGCCCAATTAACAGTTCATAAATATCCGAGACATACCCTTCACCTCTCGAGGATCCTCTGCTATTAAACAGGGGGCCCATAAACTGTAGGGCAGCCGCCAACTCATATAATTTAAAATTTGGCAAGGACCAGCCCCCCTTCTCACTTGATAGAGTTATATAGTGGAGAAGTGTGGCACAATGGTTAGAGCGGCAGACCCTGATGCAGAGATCTGGCCTGGGACCAGGGTTCAATTCCCACCTTGGCGGGTCTTGGGCTCAATTCCCTTGGACCAGATAATTCTTGCCTCTGTGCCTAATCTAATTAATAGGACCCACTCTGTAACTCTGGGCAATAGCTTGCTTAATCTCCACAACTGCCCTGACAGTGCTTGGATGCCTGGCTTCACCTTGGGGGTTGCCCAGGAGTGGGTGCCTCACAGGGAAAAGCCAGGAGGGGTTCCATAGTGGTATGCATACAGCGCCTTGAGACCCTAGCGGGTGAGTAGTGCGCTATACAAATGCAAAGTTTCAGTATATATCTCCTAGCCCTCCTAATCTTGCCGTATGACCAGATAAACCTCATCACGAGATGTTCCAGCATATTAAACCAAGATTTCCCAAACTCTAGCAGGATAGCTCGGAATAGGTATAAGACCTTGGGGAGAAACATCATCTTAACCATATTACACCGTCCCATGATTGACATATGTAAGTTGTTCCATCTGCCAAAATTATATTTGGCTTTTTTTATAATCGGTATTAAATTAAACTGAACAATCTGCTCAACATCAGGTCTGATATCGATCCCTAAATAAACTGCATGGTCGACCATCCGAGTATCAGTTATAACACCATACTTGTTTACCACTATCTGGGTCTTGTCTTTATTTAGTGAGTAACCAGATACAATCCCGAATCTACATGCTGCTTCTTCAATTTCCTTAAGGGCCAGATCTGGGTTGGCAGTAACAACTGCAACATCGTTGGCACATGCTAATATCTTCGTATCCCAACCAAAGCGGGTTACCGGCTGAATTGCTATATTCTTTTCTAGTTGTCGTAAAAATGGGTCTATATATAATACAAATAGCAAGGGTGAGCACGGGCATCCCTGTCTTGTATCACGTTCAATTTGTATCTCATTAGAATAGCCACTGAGCATTTGAATGCGAACGCTTGGGTGCTTATATAAGGCCTTAACTGTTATGATAAAGCGGCTTCCCAATCTGTATTCCCCTAGTGTTTCCCACATAAATTCCCAATTAACCCTATCAAATGCTTTTTTGGTGTCCAGCAGAATCATTGTCATAGGCTCCTTTGCAACATGAGTGGCATCAAACGAAGCGATGGCTCTTCTGATATGGTCAGTTGTATCCCTCCCTGGAACAAACCCATGCTGATTCGGAATCACTAGATTACAAATATTGGAGGACAAACGTGTCGCAAAGATCTTAGAATAGATCTTCGCATCACTATTCATAAGAGTGATAGGTCTATATGCACCCAAGCTAAGCGGATCTTTGTCCTTCTTCAATAACACCACTATATTGGCAGTACCCCAGGATGGAGGAGGATTGCCCCCTTGCTGTACTTGGGTGAACAGTTCTAACATCACCGGGAGCAACAATGTCTTAAAATGCTCATACAATTCAAACGGGATACTGTCCGTCCCTACGGCCTTCCCGCTTGACAGTACTCGCACCGCCCCTTCTAATTCCTCCATAGTAACCTCTTTCCCTAATTCCTCCTGTTCTTGAGGGGTGATCCTACTACTCATTACCTCGCTTAACCAGCCGCAACCAGCCTGTACCGCACCCGTGGGGTGGCCTTGTATACCTCTGCATAATACTCCCAAAAGGCTTCCCTAATTCGGTCGGGGTCTGTAACTACCTTCCCCAGCCTGTTTTTGATCTCCGAGATTGAACCAGATATAGCCTTCTGACGTGCCCGTACCGCTAATAAATGACCCACTTTCTCGCTATATTCATAGCCCTCCTTCCGTCTTGCCAAATATTTTTCTGCCGCACTTTCTGCAGACCGATTACCTATTAGCATTTTAGCTATCTGCTGTAATGCATTTTTGACATCCAAACCACCCTCAACTGCTGAGATAAGTTGTTTTTCTGCATTGTGGAGCTTTGTAAATAATTCTAGGGTCTGGTCTGCCGCTTGTGTCTGGCGAGTAATACTAAAGCTGAGCGTTTCCTCCCTTATGCCCACTTTTACTGTGTCCCACACAATCTCAGCTGGGGCGGATCTCCTATTAAATTCCAAAAACTCCCTTAGCCATGTTTTCATGTTGCAAATATGTTGGATTGTTCAGCAACCCTCTCTCGAATGTACAAATCTTCCTGTAGCTCCGACCACCCACACTCTTAATCTCCAGAAGTAGAGGGCTATGGTCTGACATAAACCGTGGATATAGTTTCATTGCCATACCATCCAAAAATTCTGGTGAAATAAGAAAATAATCTAATCGGGCCAGTTTCCCATGAGGAGCTGAGAAATATGTACATCCGGGATCCGGCCCCTTCAGGGCGGGCCATGCATCTACCAATCCTACTTCCTTTTGCAAATTCTTAATGGCCTGAAATACTCTGGGTTTGTGCCCCAACTAGCTTTTACTGTTAACATCCATTAGATTTTGTAGTCCATCCCATGACCCATTAAAATTCTTTTTGCTTTTTAATTGATGACTTGTGTATGATGGATTTTTGTTGTTTTGGTGTTGTTTTGTTTAGATAAATATTTTCTATTCTTCTAAACCTGTGTTGTGTCCTTTTGTAGTGTTTTCATTAAGTTACTTGGTGAGTTGGTACAAAATACTTTACACATTGCCTTCTAAGTTAAGCCTGACTGCTCAGTGCCAAGCTACCAGAGGGTGGGCACAGGATAATTTCGATTGAGTGCGACTTACCCTGACTAGATGAGGGTCCTTGCTTGGACGGGGTAACCTAACTGGCAACCAAAGACCCCATGTCTAACAATACCCAATTGGATTATTTAATTTACTTATATGTCCTTAGTAAAGTGCACTATATGTGCCCAGGGTCCGCAGCACTGGTTGTGCCACCCACTTAAGTAGCTCCTTAACCTTGTATCAGGCCTGTCATTGCAAGACCTGTGTGTGCAGTTTCACTGCCAATTCGACTTGGCATTTAAAAGTACTCGCCAAGCCTAAAACTCCCCTTTTTATACATATAAGTCACCCCTAAGGTATGCCCTAGGTAACCCATAGGGCAGGGTGGTGTCTAGGCAAATGGCAGGACAGATACCTGTGTAGTTTACCTGTCCTGGTAGTGTAAAACCCCTAAATTCGTTTTTACACTGCTGTGATGCCTGCTCCCTCCATAGGCTAACATTGGAGCTACCCTCATATACTGTTTGAGTGGTAGCTGCTGATCTGAAAGGAGTAGGAAGGTCATATTTAGTATGGCCAGAATTGTGATACAAAATCCTGCTGACTGGTGAAATTACTATTTTAGAAATGGCACTTTTAGAAATTGAGCATTTCTCTGCACTTAAATCCTTCTGTGCCTTACAATCCCTGCCTTGCTGAGTTCAGTTGACAGCTCCCTTGTGCATTCACTCAGACATACCCCAAACATAGGATACACAGCCTTACTTGCATACATCTGCATATTGAATGGGTCTTCCTGGGCTGGGAAGGTAGAGGGCCTGACATTTACATGTCAAAGGACAGTAGCCTGCACTCACACAAAGGACTGTCACACCCCCTACTGGGACCCTTGCAGACAGGATTGAACTGAAAGGGGACCTGGTGCACTTCTAAGCCACTCTTTGAAGTCTCCCCACTTCAAAGGCACATTTGGGTATTTAAACAAGGCCTCTGCCCCTACCAACTCAGACAATTCCTGGAGAAGAGAACTTGAACCAGAACCTGCATCCTGCCCAGAAGAACTGCCTGGCTGCCCAAAGGAGTCGCCTGACTGCTTTCTGTGAAGGACTGCTGCTTTGCTGTTGCCCTGCTGCCTTGCTGCTCTCTGGCTGTGCTGAGAAGTGCTCTCCAAGGGCTTGGATAGAGCTTGCCTCCTGTTCCCTGAGGTCTCAGGACCAAAAAGACTTCATCTCTGTAAGAAGGACTCCTTGTGCAGCTAAAATCAACGCACAGCCTGCCGGAAACGACGCTCAGCCTGCATCACAGTGAAAAATTCACCGCATGCCGAACCAGAATAACACAGCCCGACTTTGCAATGAGAAGATCTATGCAGCGCCAGCATAGCGACCGGTAATTTGATGCACAGCCCACTGGATCGACGCACAGCCGAGCCAGAATGACGCAGCCTGACTTCCAGAGAGGAATCAACACAGCGCCTGCCTTGCGGTAGAAATTTCCACGCAACACCCACTGGATCGATGCAGCCCCTGTGACTTTGTCCTGTCAGTGCTGGAAATCCATGCATCGTCCCCAGGGCGTCTGAAAACCCTGCAACCCGAAGAGGATCCACGACTGAGCATCGACACACAGTCATCCCTGCGTGAAACCTAAATGACGCATCACCTTGTGTGGCCCGAGAAATCAACCCACACCTTCCTGTTTTCTAGGCACCTCCTACTCTGCGGTTCTTTGCGGAGATTTTGAATGCAAACCAGGTACTTTGTGCTTGAAAGAGACATTGATTGCTTTTAAAAGACTTAAGACACTTTGGCCCTCATTACAACCCTGGCGGTCCAAGACCGCCAGGGCTGTTTTGGCTGAAGCACTGCCAACAGGCTGGCGGTGCTTCAGAGGGGATTACGATCGCGGTGGTAGCGCCGCGGTGGCACCGCCGGGGCCGGCGTTTTGCCGCCACATTTGCCCAGGTGGTGAAAATCCGCCAGGGCAGCGCTGCGAAGGGGATTACAAGTCCCCCTACCGCCAGCCTTTTCCTGGCGGTTTGAACCGCCAGGAAAAGGCTGGCGGTATGGGGAGTCGCGGGCCCCCTCACAGGGCCCCGTGCAGCTTTTCACTGTCTGCATAGCAGACAGTGAAAAGCACGACGGGTGCAACTGCACCCGTCGCACGGCCGCAACACCGCCGGCTCCATTTGGAGCCGGCTCACATGTTGCGGCCCACATCCCCGCTGGGCCGGCGGGCGGAAACTCTGTTTCCACCCGCCGGCCCAGCGGGGATGTCATAATGGGCACCACGGGAGTGCGGCCACACGGCGGTTACAACCGCCGCCCGCCAATGTTGTAATGACCCCCTTTATATCATTTTTCAGTGATATTTCAATGTATACTTATTGCATTTTAATCGTTTTTGACCTGCATTTTTATCAGATAACTATTATATATTTTCTAAACACTGTGTAGTGTATTTTTGTGGTGCTATACTGTGTTTTTGCATGATTTATTGCACAAATACTTTACACATTGCCTTCTAAGTGAAGCCTGACTGCCCAGTGCCAAGCTACCAGAGGGTGGGCACAGGATAATTTGGATTGTGTCTGACTTACCCTCACTAGAGTGAGGGTCCTTGCTTGGACAGGGGGTAACCTGACTGCCAACCAAAGGCCCCATTTCTAACACCACGCAATTCCGTCATGCATAAAAAAAATTACATAAACGCATCAAATCCACACTCTGCAACGTCAGTAAAATGACGTCTTGACCCTAAGCATCATTCACCTGTTTGCACGCCTTTTAACACACCATGGTGCAAAATCAACACATGACCGTCATTCGTCAATATTTTTCGCACACACCAAAATTCCTCTAAGCTAAAAGACGCCTAGCCCCTGAATGTCTATCGCATTTCCACAGGCAATTTCTCGCAAAATGGGAAAAATTCAATGCATGACCATCATGCTTTTAAAAAAAACAACACATGACTGGAAACATGATGCACAGGCCCAGGAATTGATGAAACAGGAAATCCTGCCTGCAAACATGATACACTGAGTTCACTTCCACTTCCACTTCACAGTCGTATTGTCTGTGACCCTGTGTGGGTGTGCGGAGCTGGTGCTGTAGAAGTTTTGGAGTGTTTTGAGTGTTTATTGTGCTGTGTCCTGTAGCTGTTGTGTTATATTTGTCTTTAAACCTGTCTTTTGTATTGGAAGTGTACTGTTTCTGTCAGTGTATTGTGGGGTGTTTGTCTCGGGTAGTATAGTTGTTGGGGTAGTTGGGTTAGTTGTTTGGAATGTCTTTTTTTGGGGTGAACTGTATTTGCGGTGCAGTATGTCTGGAAAAGGGAGGATGGCGAGGATGTCGCCCAATGAGCTGGGGGATGTTATATGGCTGGTACAGCACTACCTCCCCATGATGCTGGAACTGGGTGGTCATGTCATTCTAGGCTACCCCACAAAGGCAAGGAAGCTGCAGTAGGCCAAGATGATTCACCACCTAACAAGAGTCTTTGCGACAGGAAGGAACTACCACCAACAAAAGCACTGCTGGGCAGACCTCATTACAAGGGAGCAAGTTCTGCTGGATCACCTGAGATTGGTGGAGCAGTTTGTAAGTCTCCCATTTCAATACAGAGTCCATTTTGTGCATGTGCATGACAGTTGCAGATACGGTTGAGTGCTGCATGTAATGGTTTTGGATGTGGACATGTTGCATGCTACCTGTATGAAGAGCCCAGCGCCACCTTAGGCCTACAATTCAAATGTACAATAATGAAGCTGTGGCATGGCAGATGTACCATTTTTCCTGCCAAACCATTACAAAGTGTTGTGATGCATGCATAGGGCAACTCGGTATTGTGTGGCACAAAATGAGGCCTGCACCATGCATCATGTATGGAAGGGGGTCCCACAACCTGTTTGGGAGGCAAATGTATAAGCCACTGGGAAAAATGAGAAATACTTAAATTCCATATTTCTTGCACTCTGAACAGCTGCTGAGAGCAGGTGTGATATGGGGGCCTATAAATGTATGTGATGGGCCCCCATGTACTCAGCAGGAGTCGTGATGATCTGTTGTGTTGCAACTCCTGCTGAGTACTTCATTTACCTACACATAAATCCATGTGGTTGGACCCTACCTGCATCATGCTGTGCCTTAATTCTCATTAGGCGCACAGTTGGCGGGGTAGTGGGTGCACTGAGGGCCACAAGGACTGCATTGATGCAATAGGTGCTGCACCACTGTTGTTCTATCTGCCCCTTTGTATCATTGGACAAGGCCATGTAAGAGAGCTTGACCATGCACCGGGTCCAGAATACTAGCACTTTCCTCTTCCTGTACATTGTTTATCACATACAACCTATACGATGTCTATTACCACAGATACATGTGCTGAATCAGTTCCACAGGCCTGTCGCTTTTCACTGACAGTATAGGACTGCCTTGCATCTGCTTCATCAGTGGCACATTACTCAGTAACCTGCAACAACAAACGCATCCTTGGACCACAGAGCAAGTGTGTCTGTGTTGAGGCATATGTCTATGCCTGTGTTCTTATCCCTCCATGGACAAATAATGGTATACCATGCCAACAATGGCTGGCCACACACTTTTGGCAATACATCCATGATTTCAATCAGTCAATGTGAAGGTAGGTACAACTATTTTCACATGAGTAAACTCCCATAGCATTATTGACTGTAGGCGTGCCTTGTAATGGCACACACATATTACTTACTTCACATAAGGATGTATCACAGCATTCCTCAACACTTTGGAATACACACACAACCCCTGGGCAGTAGTTTGTTAGTTTGTTTTGACAATGAGGTAGATGTCTGCAACATCTGGGGCAGGCTCAAATCCTATGGGTTTCACAATGAGATAGTCACTGCAACAACTATTGCATGCCCCTCAGATCCAGTAGACAGTGTCAAGCAGTCCCATATGGTCATCGATGTGTACAGCTAACAGACACCTGCATGACAATGCCATGCAGAAATGGTGCACTGAGAAGCACCACATGAGTGTAAGGACAGTGATGGTTTGTAGGTGCGTGGGTCTATATTATCTGAGGCTATGGGGGTTATTACAACTTTGGAGGAGGTGTTAATCCGTCCCAAAAGTGATGGTAAAGTGACGGATATACCACCAGCCGTATTACGAGTTCCATAGGATATAATGGACTCGTAATACGGCTGGTGGTATATCCGTCACTTTACCGTCACTTTTGGGACGGATTAACACCTCCTCCAAAGTTGTAATAACCCCCTATGTGTGATTGACTGATCATAGATGTTTGTCAGTTGCTCTGATCTTCCACCACTAGGATGACTTGCTCACTCAGCCTAACAAGCTGACAGTGAACAATGTTGTCCATTAACTGATATGTACAAATTACACTAAGCAAAGTTTTCCATTCATGTCTTGCAGGTGGACCTCCGCCCTACACTGTAGGTGAGATGGCCCGATTTGAAGACCCGATGCAGCCAGTAAGTGTCATTTTGTGCATCATGTGTGCCAATCCAGGGTTTGATGACAGTCAGTCTGAAATGTGGATGAAATATGGTTTTGCCTGACCAATGATATGATATAATTGGAGAATGGATGATGACATCATGTCTGTTGGAATGTTGTGCAATGAGAATGGCTTGCTAGTAGCTCAAGGAACAACATGTGCTGGCATGGGATTGTGTGTAATAGCAATTGTAATGGCTGGCCACTTATTCATTGATGTTTACCATGATAGGTGTCAGGGCAGCTGTTAATGTACATAGCATGCCTGTTGACAACCACTTTGTTACAGCACTATTGTCAGCAGTGTGTGCCACACACAGCTTACAATTACTGACAAGACGGTACAGATGTCGGTTATATCTGCAGAGGTCTCTAAGGGGCTTATGTAGGAGACACAAGCACCACAGGTGCCTCAGTACCCTTCAGATATAATGAGGCTGTAGTAGTGCAAGGAGACATAAACTACAGTCAGTAGTGTACACAATTAGTAGACAACTCAGCTCCAGATGGTTGTGGGAAAAGTCCATGATTCTTCCCACACTAGACCTCAGCAGTTTTCACAATATGGTCCTGCCATCATGATATTTGTGAGTGATGTAGGTCACATCACATATGCATATGATGAGAATGCTGCGTGCGTACCTGATACTTTGATGATTTCTGACATGCATATGCAAATGATGTACAATGTATCAGGATACTGTTGCAGCACAAAGTACAGTGTGGGCCTAAGGGCACCCACACAGCCACCATGTTTGTGCCATTTAACACATGTAGCACAACATAGCACAGGGAAGATGGCTTCAGTTCTGTAATGTGTAGACAACTTTGATGTGCAGGTCAGGCTTCGCCCAAACTTTCTGGAGACATTGCATCAGTTGTACATGTGGGCACATCATGGGCAATGCAATGCAATGGCATAATGTATGCTCAGGCCAGGTCTTACACCAGGACACATGAATGATGATTTACCAAACCTTAGAATAGCCAGTGTTAAGTTACCAGACCCCTATCATATGGCCCCCCACCTTGCATCCATGATCACTGGGCAAGCCTTGATGTTTCACCAGGGGTGTTGATGTGATGAATTACATGCACAGCCCCTCTTATGCGCAGGGACACAGGAAATCCAGACTTGTTGGGGCACGTGATCCTCACAAGTTTGATGACATAAATGTTGATCATTGACTATTTTGTCTAATCAGCTCTGTGCCCTGTTGGTTAACAATGGATAGCCCCCATCCCAGTGACATGCACATGATACTGTTGATGGCTGGAAGGAAATAGTCATAGATGAGGAGTAGGTCATTGTTGAGGAACGTGTGGGTGACTGTATGTGTTATCTGAAGTTGCAGTGTACATATTATGTCTGTACAACCTCCACCCAGTGCTGAAACTGATGCTTGTTTCTCCTCATATTTCAGCTGCCAATATGACACAAGACCAGAGGCGCGCTTTTCATAAGAGAGCCGATCGCTCTTTGCACATAATGGAGGTTGAAGCAGGATACCGCCAAATGAGAAGGAGGTTCCGCAGTGAGAAGGCATCTGAGCAATGGCGTGTGTTTGCACATGGTGGACCTCCACTGCAATACCAGGACCCTGGTGCAAAAACATCAGGGGTGCATGGGGCTATAGCCGGTCCAAGGTCCTCCACGTCAGCTGCACCAGTCATAAGCCAGGCACAAGTTCAGCCACCTACTGCAGTTGTTGCTAGCCAATTTGAAATAGACATGACACTGGACATGGCCAAGATTTTAGCCAGACTTGAAAAACTGGAGGAAGAGAGTGCTGAAAACCAGAGGATGTTGCGATACATCACAAAGAAACTGAAGAAAACAAAGAATGAACTTATAGTGTTCTAGAACCTCCCAGTTTTACCCCTCCCTTTTAATGTTTTACACAGTTGTAGTATAAAGTTAGTGTAGGGTATGCATAGGTTAGATTAAGTATAGTAGGGGGGTTCTACATTTTTATTGTTGGGGGTTGGGTGGGGTGGTCATGTTAGGGTATTTGTGTACAAAAAAAATAATAATAATAAAAAATAAAAAAAACATATATATTTGTTCAGGCCATAGGTTGGGTTAGTACATGTGTAGTCATAGTTTATGTTGTCCTACTTATATCTTGTCCCTTAACGGAGGGGTCAATGTTTAGCGTGTGGTATTACATGTGTAAGATGAATTTAGAATAGGTTAGATAGCTGTAGTTGTTGGTTAAGCTTAGTTAGTATAGGTTAGTTTTGCATAGGGTAGGTTTTAGGTTAATTTTTGGGATATGGTTTTACAATAAATCCTGTTTTTCTTAGCCTAATAATTTTGTGAGTTGATTGAGTGTCTGTGGGTTCGCATGAGTGCACTGTTGGGGGAATGGCCTAGGGAATGCTTACTGTGTTGATTTCCTAGGTATATCATGCCCATCCCCTATGACCAAGGAGCTGCAAGAATGGCTGCTACATACAGTCTACTAGTGCATACATTTGCCATCCAGTGTTCCAGCCATTCACAATGTGTATGTATATTTTATTTTGGACAGGTAAATATGGTACTTCACCTGTCATTGGTGGGATCCTGCAATTCCATTGTTAACAAGTGTGGCACATCTGACAACAGGCAAATTTGGAACTGTATCCTTCAACAGTGACAGGCGACTATCACTGATATTGTAGGTTCTCCTGTACCACACAAATACGTTGTACTGGAACTCTCATCTGGGTAAATTACCATTGAATTGGTTCAGAGCCATACATGCTGTATGTCTACTTCAAAGGATATCAGTTCAACATTTATATAGAATACTCAGTAAGTTGGTTGTAGCCGACAAAACCATTATTCACCTTTCTCATGTTAGGATCCGGTTTGTGACTTTGTGTCAGACAGTCATGCACTCACATACTTATGTTCTATACACATTGACATGGATTGACACACTGCTATCTTTTAGTTGAGTAGATGGATCACAGTAAACGAAGAAATCCTACATGTGTACAAGGTGCTTTATTTACAGTTGCAGTTGTATTTGTGAATTCTATACAATGTCCATTTCACAGACCCCATGAGTGAATGTTAGCCATATGTAGCACAATCTGAGTTTAGGGTTGAGGTACATGTCAGGAGTCATGGTTAGGAGTAGTGTGGATTAGCGAGGAGTTAAAAAATTGCCTGTTGGTATGAAAGAGACAATGGCAGCACATAGCAGACAAATCAACAGTGGTTGGGTGAAGAGAGCACATTTCCTACTGTCACAGCACTGGCATGATCTTAAGCCCAGAAGTAAGGAGAAACTGTCCATGTGGCACAGACTGGTGCTACCGGGTGCTTTTCTTTGTGAATGTTATTCCTTCCACATCTTCATCCTTTGATGTGTGTGGTGCCTCCTGAGTCATGGCTGATGCTGTTGTAGAGGTAGATGGGGCCACACACACTTCAGGGGATAGAGATGTGGAGTCAAAGATCTTGGCAGCTGCCATTTGTGGCAACACATAAGGCATCACTGCAGCAAGGAGGACCTGCTGATTTTTCAACACCGCAGCAACATCATGGTGGTAGGCAGCCATGTTTTCCCTATGGGAGGCCACATCCTACTGTATGGACTCCAGGGTATTCTGCATAGCCCCCAGCCTGTCTGTTATGCTGCTGCCAGTTTGGGAGGCATTTGTTGTAGCCTCTGCCTCATGAAAGTAGCTATGTGGGCCAGAGACTGCTGGAGTCCATGTAACGGGGAGTAGGTGTCTCTGATGGCAGCTGAGTTGTCCTTATTTGACTGAGGCATGTCTGCACTCCCTCTAGGCTGCCTGCCATGGTCTCCATCCCCAGCCGCATCTGCTTGTCCAGCTCCCGCTGGACTACTACCGCTGTACTCTGAAAGCTGATCTCTGGGTCCTCAGAGTCCAGGGCTGTGTGAGTACTGGCAGGTGGTGTGTGTTAATGTGGAGACCCTGCAACACTGTATGTCCTCCCTGCGACTGGAGGTGGTGACTGGAGTGATCCTACGACATCCTGGGGAGTCTGCTGATTGATGGTTGGCAGCTGGTCATCCATGTTGTAGGAGGCTGGCTGGTTTGTGGTGGGTACCACAGGTACTTACACCTTATACCAGGTCCAGTTATCCCTCATTAGTGAAATGTAGGCAGTGTCTAAAAGCCAGCCTGTCTAGAGGTAGCTGTAGGCAGAGCAGCCAAGGCTGAACTAGGAGACATGCAAAGCTCTTGCAATACCACTGTAGTCACACAGTACTTACATACAATAAAGACAATACTCAGTATTACCAAAAATAAAGGCACTTTATTTTAGTGACACAAGGACAAAAATATCTTAGAGGCTATACTCCCCTAGGAGGTAAGTAATATACACAAAAGATACACTAGTAACCAAAATCAGGTAAGCAAACCGTCATAAAATAGTGCAAATAGTGAAAATCATTATAGGTTACAATGGGCCTAGGGGGAATACAAACCATATATTTAAATAGTAGATTGTGAATGTCGGTTTCCCACCCCCCTAGGCAAGGGGGTGCTGGGAGTTTAAGAAAACACCAAAGGGAACTAAAGTACCCCACCCTAGAGCCCAGGAAAGCAGGAGTAAAGTACACCAAGTTTCCTCAGAACACACTAGAAGTCATGATAAAGAATTAAGCAAAAACCAAGCAAGACTGCAAGATACCAACAATGGATTCCTGGACCCGAAGACCTGTAGAGAGAGGAGAACAAGTCCAAGAACAGCTGATGAGTCCAGGAGTAACTTGAGCCCCTGTTAATCCGGATGAAGGTGCAAAAGTGGATTCTCCACTTAGAAGAAAAAGTCAGAGATGCAACAAAGAAGACAGCTATGGGTTCCTGCTTGGTGCAAGAGATGTCCCACTTCGAGTAGAAGGATTCTGGCTGGTTTTCGTCGTTGGATTCCGCCAACAAGCCTTGGCTCACGCAAACATGTTTGGCAGGAAAAGGTGCTACCTGGACCCAGGAAGGACCTGGGGTCTCAACTTGGACTGAGGAGGCAGAGGTGGCTCTCAGTACTTCAGAGAGCCCCCAGAAGACCAGGCAGCACCCACAGGAGTCCCAGGACACGGGGACAAAGGAGTTGCAAATCCTGGTCATCACAGCACTACACAAAGGGATCCTACGCCGCTGGAGAACAACTCAGGGAGCTGAGCATCACAGGATAGAGTGCTGGGGACCTGGGCTACACTGTGCACAAAGGATTCCTTGTAGAAGCACACAGAAGCCCTAGGAGGTGCAAAACACATGGTGCACAGCGGTATTGTGTGGCTCAGGGAGGTAACCTGTTACCTCCACCAAATTTGGACAGTTGGACCTTTGGACAGTCTGGGTCACTTTGGTCCACCACCTGTGTTGCAGGATCCACACTCGTCGTCGGGAGACGGGACCCAGAGTACCAGTCGTTGCTGCAGAGAGGTGCCTGCTGAAGCAGGGAAGTGATTCTGTCACTCCACGGGAGATTCCTTCGGTCCTTCTGGTGTAGGATGAAGACAGGCAGACCTCAGAGCATGCACAACCTGGAAACTGTTGCTGGCAGGAGTTGAAGTTACAGAGTTGCGGTAGCCTTCTTGGTTACTTTGTTGCAGTTGGAGAGCTCCTGGAGCAGTACTGCGGTTGATCCGACCGTAGAAGGAGAAGCAGAGGTTGCAGAGGATTCCTGATGGAGTCTTGCAAAACTGCATCTGAGGAAACACCCAGAGGAGAGACCCTAAATAGCCCTCAGAGGGGGATTGGTCACCTAACCAGGTAAGCACCTATCAAGAGGGATATCTGACGTCACCTGCTGGCACTGGCCACTCAGATGCTCCCAGAGTTCACTGACCATCCTGAAAACAAGATGGCAGAGCCCAGGAACACTCTGGGGGAGCTCTGGGCACCACCCCTGAGGTAGTGATGGACAGGGGAGTGGTCACTCCCCTTTCCTTTGTCTAGTTTTGCACGAGAGCAGGGACTGGGGGTCCTTGAACTGGTGTAAACTGGATTATGCAAGGAGGGCACCGTTTGTGCCCTTCAAAGCATCTCCAGAGGCTCTAGCAGGATACCCCTCCCATGCCTATAACACCTATTTCCAAAGAGAGAGGGTGTAACACCCCTCTCCTAAAGGAAATGCATTGTTCTGCCTTCCTGGGATTGAGCTGCTCAAGCCCCGGGAGGGCAGAAGCATGTCTGTGAGGTGACAGCAGCTGGGGCGCCAGTGGAAACCTCAGAGAGCTGGTTTGGCAGTATTAGGGGTCCATGGTGGAGCCCCCAGGGTGCATGGAATTGCCCCCCATACCAAAATTGGATTAGGGGTACAATTTCCAGTTCTTAGACACCTCACATGGCCATATTCGGGGTTACCATTGTGAAACTTCATATATGTATTGACCTATATGTAGAGCATACTTATAATGGCGCCCCCACACTCACAAAGTCTGGGAAAATGGGCCTGGATGACGTGGGGCACCTCTGCTAGTGCAGGGGTGCCCTCACACACAAGTACTATGCGCCTAGCCTTCAGGACCTGAAGGTTAGATATATAGGTGACTTATAAGTGACCTGGTGCAGTGTAAATGGCTGTAAAATAATGCTTACTCTATTTCACTCAGGCTGCAATGGCAGTCCTGAAGAAGTGTTTGTATGAGCTCCTTATGGGTGGAAAAAGAAATGCTGCCGCCCATAAGGATCTCATGGAACCCCAATGCCCTGGGTACCTACGTACCATATACTAGAGACTTATAAGGAGGGTCCAGTATGCCAATTTGGAGTGAAATAAATAGTCACTAGACTATAGTGACAAATTTGGAAACCGAGAGAGCATAAGCACTGGAGTTCTGTTTAGCAGGACTCCAGTGACACAGTCAAGCATACTGACAAAACAGTAAAACATACTGACATGTAGGCTACCAACCATAAACACTGGGGTCCTGACTTGCAGAATCCCAGTGACACAGTCTAAACACACTGACAATCAGGCAGAAATTGGGGGTAACATGCCAAGAAAGCTGGTAATTTCCTACACGACAGGCAGATCGGCAGCAGGTAAGACATCATCCTGTGCAATGTGATAGTGTAAAATCAATATTCAATTGTATTGGCTGTTGACATGGAACATTAAGTATTTGCCCCTGGAGCTCAGTGACATGTTACTGACCCTAGGTTGTGGTTGTACTTATGTGTAGCATTGTGCATCACACATGGGTCAAGCTCACTAGGTATTTTGGGGCATATGTAGGTGCCCCAACCGCCACCTAAGTGTCACTTTTGGTGAGGCTCAGGTGGCGCAATGCCCTGCCTGTATGTACAAGGTGGCATTAAGCCACTTTTTGTGCCTTGACACCACCTGGTGTAAATGGTCCCTTACCACCCACCACCTTGCGTGGAGGGTGTGTGCAGTGGGTGTTGCTGTGGGCGTACCACAGCAACACCCATTGCGTTTTGACACTGCCTCAGATTTTGTACTATTTGTATACCGGACACTGGGCCAATATCTGACACCCACGTAGGTGGGTTTAGCATGGCAAAATCTAGGAATAATGCTTACATTTCTACAGGATTTTTTGCTTTATCTATGTGTGCTGCAGTCTGCTGCACACAGAGTAAGAGAAAATCGCACAAGCTTGTTGTTGTGCAGGAAGGTGTTCCTTCCTGCACAAAAACATTCTCCCCCTCAATACAGCCATCCTTGCACTATGGGGCATGGGTGGCTGCATTGGTGCACAACATCTAATTTCCACTTGCGCAAGGGGGTACGCAGGGGTGTGCTGTATTCTTATGTATATGGCACATACTTGCGTTTTGAAAATGACGATGCATGATGCTGCCTAATTTGGCACAGCAGCATGCACCATGTTTTTCTGATGATCTATCCCTATATCATGTCAGAATATGAGACTGCAGCCACTTGTACAGCTCCACGCATGATGTTCACATACATGCACAATGTGTTGTATGTATTTTATTTTGTGGCTATTCCCATATGGCGCATACGGTTGTGTGTGAGTCGTTGTGGGTTCACCCTGTATGGGTTGTGTTCCACAGGTTGCAAGCTTTAGGGCAGATTTTTCTCATTTGTCATGGCTCAGGGCAGCTGTGTTGCAGTACACTGCAGCAGTTTAAATATGCAGTGATGTGCCATATTTACTTGAATACAGTACAGCCCTGCAATTCCCCCTGCGCCTGCACAGATTTGTTCTCTCTGAACCAACACAGGCATTGTTTCAGCATGATGACGTGGTGCCTGCCTTGAAGAGATGGTTTGTTCATGTGCAGGGAGGTGTTCTTTCCTGCACATGTACAAGCTATTTTTGCTGACATGACATTTCAATGAGTGCTGCAAGATACAGCACACATGAGTAAAGGCAATGCAACAATGAGGAAGGGAAGCATTTTGGCCAGAGACACCACCCCTGGGGTGGTATTGACTTCCATCCTAGTCTCTGATGCCTACTTTGTGTTGGTACAGGGACTTTGACTATATGCAATGGGTGTTGTAATGGCACAGCCACACTATTTGCACACGCCTACCAGGCAATGTGGTGCAAACTTTACATGGTGGAGTATAGCCATAGTTCCAACATGTTTCCGAAAACCATATTGGTAGGGGTTCAAAATCTTGTTACCCTCCACCCACTCAATGATTTTGTTATATGAAACCCTACCGAAGATTTTAGCTGGGATATCTATGAAGGAGCGGCCTATGTTGATGTAGTATATATGCTGGAGTGCATAGCATAACCAAAGTGTCAGTACATGTGTGGCTTGATTGGGGATGGTGCATCTTGCTTCAGGGCCTATGTGTCCTGATGCAACCCTTTAGCACGCATTGAGTGTGTCCGATGTGCTTCCCCTTCTCCCATTAGTGCAGTTCCAGATATCCTCCCTGCAACTTACTCTGCATTTGTGGTGGTTCCTGGTAGTCTGCACTGTCCTGAGATTCCAGTGACCAGCTCCTCCGGAATGACCGCTGCAACCATCTTCTCCAGCTCATCCAGGTCCTCCCGTGGTGTTGGACTTCCTGGCGAGTTTCTCCTTAGTCCTGCTCTTGCAATCATGCCAGCGCTTTTCGACCTTAGTTACAGTCCTCTTCACTTCTGCGCCGCTGTTGATTTTGTCCACTTTTGCCTGCCATATTGCGTCTCTCCTACCAACTGGCAATTTGGAGGTGATGAAGAGCTGGTGTTGGTGCTCCATCACCTCTCTGATCATGATGCCATGCTCCTCCTCGCTAAAGAGACACTTGTGCTTTCTCTTCTCCTTCTCCTGGGACCTTTCTGGACCCTCCTAGCTGGTAGTTGGGTGATTGGGGTCTCTCCTGGCCTGAGGATTCCTTCTTCTCTTGCAATTGCAAACTTTCCTGCTTGTGCATTTTGTTTTGACACTGATGCGTAAACAAATGGCGCTAACCCTTTTGCAACATGTTTACGTGCCGCAAAACGGTCTAGCACCACTTTTGCAGCACTAGCGCCATTTTTCCTTACAGCATGTCGCAGATGTTAGCGTCATTTTTTTTTCACACTGACCATTCCTTAACGCCATTCTACGTCATTGAGTGTGTCAAGCATACAGCAGCCCGTAAAAACAAACTCACATTAAAAAAAAAGCAATGAATGGGTAGAATGTGTTAACTTTCTGGACCTAATGAAAGGTAATAATTTTTTTAAAAATATTTCTGATAAAAAACCACCAAAAAAAGATAAAACATAACATCGACTGTTTAAAAATATTATTACATGGACATGTCAGTGATTCTGAGTTATGCTGAAAACCTAATGGGAAGCAAAGTAGATATTTTATGGTAACTGCCCGAAATCAATGGCATTCGAGATTCTTTTACACAAGCTAACCATGGGATATAAAGGCCTTTATCGTAGTCCAGTCTATTGTTAAATCCTGTGTAAAATACGCCTCCTCATTTTTCCAAATTGAAAGCAATAACAGCAGAGGGCAGATTTGAATACTATCACTTATATAACTTAACTCCAGCTCACTATGACAAATATAATGTGGGTTGGAGAGAGGAATGGACGAGAGCTTTCGGCAGTAGTGATTTTCCTCTGTTTGAATAGCGGAGGAGTCTCTAATGCCCCAGACTCCCGCCCCCATAATTAGCTACAGGTACACATTGCCTGGAATAGATTTTTAACATAGGAGCGAAAGCTCTACCCCTGGGGTGGGGTTATGTAGGGGGGTTGGAAGGTAAACTAAAGAGTGATCCAACCACCTAGATAGCTTGGTTCTTTGCTTAACTGTGTTAGGTGTCAATGACCCAAAGGAGCTAAAAACCACCACAAGCTAGGCGAATGTGTTAACATTGAAGATTTGATTTTTCTCTAGTGGGGATGCTTGTCAATGGAGTGCACTTTGGACTGCAAGCCATGATGAAAGATTTGGAGAAATGTGTCACCAAGTCAAGAGTACCCATGAATTCCACATATGAATGGACGAGCAGTTGCAGAGCTCTGGGTGTGTGTCACAACACAACTGCATCATCTGCATATAACACTAGGCATGGAGTACCAAGCACCATAGGAACATCTGGTGAGCATGCTGTTAAATGAGTGCCCAGTTTATTTATATACAAAATGAACAGCAAAGGGGCAAGCATGCATCGGTGTCGCACCACACACCCAATATGAATCTCACTTTTAAGCTCTCAACTTTGAGCATCTTCACTCTGGCCCTCATATTTATGTGCATAGATTTCAGGAGGTGTACGAGTGTCTACTCCATCCCCATTCCCAATAACATTTGCCATATCCTTGATCTGTTGACACAATCAAATGCAGTGCTAAGATCCATGAATGCTAAGTACATGGGAAAGCATTTTGCCACAGTAAATTTACCCAGATTTAAATTTAAGCTGAGATTCAAATACAGCTCCTGCGTTCCAACATGTTTCCGAAAACCGTATTGGTAGGGGTTAAAAGTCTTGTTACCCTCCACCCACTCAATGATTTTGTTATATAAAACCCTACCAAAGATTTTAGCTGGGATCTCTATGAGGGAGTTTGTCAGTAATAACTAGGTGAAGATCGATCACCCTTTGAATGGACGAGCGCGAAGCGCTATGTCTCATACTGTGATCCCTCTTTGGGCTTCCAACCACGCCCATGTCATGTCAGTCACTTTGACTGGTTTGTGGGCTTGCCTTTTAAAATCGCTTGCTTTCATTTGTGAAAGGCATGCATACGTCATATCTTTTCCGGTGTTTAGCCCACCTACACAGCACCGGTAAACTACAAAAAATCATACGAGGCTAGATGTTTTCAGCATGGATTCCGGACTACTTTTTCTGTTTATTTTCCATGCAGCACAATCGCGCTGCATTTCTTTCTTTTAATTTATGTGGCAAGAAAAGTCCAGTGCCTTCCACGCCTCACTGCTGATGTGACACCCAATTGGCCTCCCCATACTATTGGGTGAAATCATGGCTGAAACAGAGTCCCAAAAGGACTTACTGTTCTTAGTGATCGCTGAGTGTGCTAGACGTTCCCACTGCTGGATGGTCACCTCAGCCTTCCTCCTGCCTTTTGGTTACTATTTTGTACCTTTTATGCAGGCTAACCATGGCTAAGGAATCCCGAGAGCGAGCTGTTAAAGCCTTCCATAAGGCTTGGTTGGCCACCGAACATTCTCAATCAAAACACCTTGGGGTTACTAGCGCATCATTTGATACCTTTGTCGGCTTAGAGAGATTTTCTTTGTTTGCAATTATTTTTTTTTTAATTCATTTTTAAGGTAAGAAAGATGATTTCTAATGCCGGAACAAAGAGCTACAAATATGCTTACTATCATCTTCTTCCCCTTATGGCTAGCTTCAGATAAACAGCCTAAAAATAGATCTAAATTATTCTTAATAATTTTAGTACGTGATTGCATTGGATTAGGAAGTTTGCAACAGACTCTTAGGTTATCCACAGATGCTTGTAAATGACAGAGCCCAGGCTGGCTTTTAGGGTCCAATCTAGATGTAAAGATCAAAACAATTTCAATGGGATTATGATCTCCAGACTTCATTCAGACCCAGACACCAATCGACCTAATAGATCAGCAGATAAAAAGATATGATCAGCTACAGAGTGGCAAGCACGGCCCCTAAGGGCTGGCAATCCAACTTCTCCTGCTCTCGCAATAATACGTGTAGATCCAGGGAGGCCAAATAATGTTATAATTCTTTATGCCTCTGGTCAAGCCTATTATCAACTAGCGACCAATTGCTCCAGTCGGGGCGTGCCAATTTGGCATTAAAATCCCCTGTTAAACCCAGATGGGCTGGTCTACCCTCACCTGTAACAGGCCCCACAATTGAATCAATAGATTTGAACAAGTCTAAAACCCTGCGGTATTGGCTATTTAAGAAATCATTATACAAACAATTATTAAAATACACCAAGGGGTTCCCCTTGTGAAGCACAGCCTGGTCCTATAGCATCTAAAACCTCAGTACTACCACTTAAGGATAGATTTATCCAACAGTATTTGGCCTCCAAGTGATTAAACAACTCCACCACCCCACCCCTGGCACGACCTGAGCCAAACTGAATGGCCGGTGTGTGAAAGCAGGAATAGCCAAAAAAACATTGAACATTATAGGGTCAATCGCCCAGGTTTACTGAAACATAATGACATTGTAGACACGTATCAGAGATTGCCAATCCATAAAGAGCATTTTCGATTGTGAGCCTGCATTGTTTCAACCCAATACTTTCATTATGTGCCCCTTATCACTACTTGTAGGGCCTAAAAGAGGTAGGACTTGAAGGGTGAGTATGCTGAGGTATGTCAAAGCGATGGAATCTTCTTGCTGGGCTCCACAAGCTCGTTGCTCTATCATCGAAGGAGGGGTAATTGATGGGCCTGGCAGGGGAGTCGATTCTAAAGAGGTGAGTTAATCACACGATTTCAGATCACTCAAAGGTGCCAGCTTATTTCCTAAAGGCAACGAAGGGTGTTCAAGAGGAGCCGTAGGGGTCAGGTACTGTGAGTTAGTCTACCACGTACTGGAAACCACGCAGGGCAGTTCACAAGCTCTGGCCTATAGAAGAACTCCAGGGGGTAAGCCTGGATGCCAGTTAGTCTAGTTGCGTTTGGTGGAGCCAGTGTAGTCAAAAGGTGTGCAGCAATAATTGAGCTATTAAAATTGACTATTACACAATCCCCCGCCCATGTCTTGTTGTCTGGGTCAAGCCAATCAACCCTCCTTACCATAGTTAATGAGTTGTGGATTTCCATGCCAATGCTAGAGTGTGTCCTGAACCAATGAACAACCTTGTTTTTGAACTCTCCAAATGTTTCGGCCACAGGATTGTTATGTGGAGGTATGTTCGATAGGACTATCACTTAATGGGTTGACTCAGGAGGGAGGGTAATCACCTTGCTCGTCAGGATGGCCACGGGCTGTGACACTGTAGAATGGTGTTTAGGGTGTGAAATATCTGACTGTGTAAGTGATGTTATAGATGCCAGCGAGGGGATAGCAAGATTCCTGGGTGACTACAAGTGGTGAAATTGTCTTAGAAAATGTGTTTGCGCACCCTGAACCTGTGGTGGATTTACATTTGTGTTTGCATTGGAGTTAATAGTGATATTACTTGGCCCTGCACCAACTGTAAAAAAAATTTAACCTTCTGTAGCATGACTATCCTATTCACTGCACCATTAATTCTGTGATGCTTCTTCAATTTGATCCAATCTTGAGGTAATCAGTTTAGAGTTCTCATCCCCAACATTTACTTCCTGAGAGGGACTATGCACTAAATGATCAATTAGAGGCTCTGTCTGTAGCCCCATTGTCACTAAATTTCCCTTTTTCTACGTCGTGGCCAGACGTCACCTCCGCTTATTACTGGGGCTGGTAGTGGTACTTAAATAATAACTCGCCACCCTAGATCCTGAATATCACCCCTCAATAATAGGGGCAAAGCCCCTCGGTCTCTTCTAAAGCAACTCTACCTCAGGCCTCTTATCAAGTTCAAAATGTTGGCAAGTTTAGTACATTGGATCATAAAGGGCAGGAGGAATTGGTTAGGGACATGGAGTCAGATAACAGAGGGCAGGAGGGAGAAGGGCAGGGACACCAAACTGACTTTACAGGGTGAGCATTAGGGGTTGCAGCAGCGCAATACACCACACAGGGCAAGCGGACAGCAGTGCAGTACAATGGACTATGGAAAGCAATAGGAGGGGGACAGGGTGATGCACATGGACAACAGAGAGTAGAGGGGAAAGAGGGAAAGGCAACAAGCTGACCATACTGGACAGACAGTAAGGAAAGGTGCAGCATAACAGTTCATGATGGGCAGGAAAGAGGGGGCAGTGGCAGCACATCGGACCGTGTATGGCAGGAGGGAGGGGGCTAGTGGATGGACTCGGACAAGAGAGGGTAAGGAGGAGGTGGAGGTAGCAGTGGCAGAACAATGGCCACACAGGGCTGTAATTAAGAAGCTAGGTCCTGGACTTGGGCAATGGATGGCAAGGAGGAGGGGGGCGGGAGCAGCAAGTTTGGGTGGGGGCAGCAGAATGCCAGGTCAGGCCCTGCGTTCAACCCCACCACCGTGCATTGTGATGGGCATCTTACTTAACGTTAGACAAAACATAGCAATTCACAAAAAACAAAGGTTACAGGAACATTATAGTTAGGATTTTTTTTTTTAAACCTTAGAAACTCACTAAAAAAACTAAGGTTACAGGAATGGTATAGATGGTATAGTTAGGTTCAGAATTTACACACACAAAACCATAGAAATTCAGCTGTTATAGTAAGAGTTATTTCAAGTAACTATAACTCGTGCCCTAAGGTAACTATAACTCACATCCTCACCGCACACCACTAATTACCCTAGATATTACATCACTCATGACATCATTTGCAGTAAAAATATTGATGAGAAAACTGTGCATGGTGAGGGACACACACACACAGAGACTGGTGCCCACACTTCATCGTCAATTAGACCTGAAAAAACTTAAATAACAGACCACATTTCATCAAGTTCATTCAGGCCAATGGTAGATGTATGAAATTTCTCAATCAGCTTTCCCTCTTGTTTTAAAAAAAATAAGAAGTGCCGAACCCTTTCTCCTGTCCAGCTGGGTAACAAAGAGAAGCAACCATTGTAAATCATTCTCTGAATAGTTTGACTCTTTAAAGTGTTGTGCCAAAAGTCTACTCGCTATGCATCATTTTATCCTGGACCTATGTTGCAGTATCCTGGATTTGACTGCCTTGGTGGTCTGACCTATGCTAACTTTATCACATGGGGACTTGATACAGTAGACCAAATGTTTTGTGTTACAGTTTAAAAACTCTGTTTGTGTCCACACTATCCCAATGGGAGAAAGAGTTTTGGTGTCAGAGGTGAATTTACATGCTAACCAATTATAACATCTAAAATGTCCCACTGGTTTTGGGAACCTTAGTATTTGCTGGAGATTTTTTAGTCTGCTGTGGTCAAGAAGCTTTAACTAAAGAACCTCTCAAATTGTTGCCTCTCCTAAAGAAAAAAGAGGGGCTGGTAAATCAGATCCAGAAAGGATTTTTGTAAGGAAATGCCTCCTTGGCATGGTTACCCCCTGACTTTTTGCCTTTGCTGATGCTATGTTTTGAATTGAAAGTGTGCTGAGGCCTGCTAACCAGGCCCCAGCACCAGTGTTCTTTCCCTAACCTGTACTTTTGTATCCACAATTGGCACACCCTGGCATCCAGATAAGTCCCTTGTAAGTGGTACCCCTGGTACCAAGGGCCCTGATGCCAAGGAAGGTCTCTAAGGGCTGCAGCATGTCTTATGCCACCCTGGAGACCCCTCACTCAGCACAGACACACTGCTTGCCAGCTTGTGTGTGCTGGTGAGAACAAAACGAGTAAGTCGACATGGCACTCCCCTCATGGTGCCATGCCAGCCTCTCACTGCCTATGCAGGTATAGATAAGTCACCCCTCTAGTAGGCCTTACAGCCCTAAGGCAGGGTGCACTATACCATAGGTGAGGGCACCAGTGCATGAGCACTGTGCCCCTACAGTGTCTAAGCAATACCTTAGACATTGTAAGTGCAGGGTAGCCATAAGAGTATATGGTCTGGGAGTCTGTTTTACACGAACTCCACAGCACCATAATGGCTACACTGAAAACTGGGAAGTTTGGTATCAAACTTCTCAGCACAATAAATGCTCACTGATGCCAGTGTACATTTTATTGTAAACTACACCCCAGAGGGCACCTTAGAGGTGCCCCCTGAAACCTTAACCGACTATCTGTGTAGGTTGACTGGTTCCAGCAGCCTTCCACAACCGAGACATGTTGCTGGCCCCATGGGGAGAGTGCCTTTGTCACTCTGAGGCCAGTAACAAAGCCTGCACTGGGTGGAGATGCTTACACCTCCCCCAGGCAGGAGCTGTCACACCTGGCGGTGAGCCTCAAAGGCTCACCCCTTTGTGCCAGCACCGCAGGACACTCCAGCTAGTGGAGTTGCCCGCCCCCTCCGGCCACGGCCCCCACTTTTGGCGGCAAGGCCGGAGAAAATAATGAGAATAACAAGGAGGAGTCACTGGCCAGTCAGGACAACCCCTAAGGTGTCCTGAGCTGAAGTGACTCTAACTTTTAGAAATCCTCCATCTTGCAGATGGAGGATTCCCCAATAGGATTAGGGATGTGATCCCCTCCCCTTGGGAGGAGGCACAAAGAGGGTATACCCACCCTCAGGGCTAGTAGCCATTGGCTACTAACCCCCCAGACCTAAACACGCCCTTAAATTTAGTATTTAAGGGCTTCCCTGAACCTAAAACTTTACATTCCTGCAACTAACAAGAAGAAGAGGACTGCTGAGCTGAAAAACCCCTGCAGAGGAAGAACAGAAGACACCAACTGCTTTGGCCCCAGACTTACCGGCCTGTCTCCTGCCTTCCAAAGAAACCTGCTCCAGCGACGCTTTCCAAGGGACCAGCGACCTCTGAATCCCCTGAGGACTGCCCTGCTTCAAGAAAGACAAGAAACTCCCGAGGACAGCGGCACTGCTCCAAAAGAACTGCAACTTTGTTTCAAGGAGCAGATTTAAAGACCCCTGCAACTCCCCGCAAGAAGCGTGAGACTTGCAACACTGCACCCGGCGACCCCGACTCGACTGGTGGAGAACCAACACCTCAGGGAGGACCCTCCGGCGAATCCGAGACCGTGAGTAACCAAAGTTGTCCCCCCTGAGCCCCACAGCGACGCCTGCAGAGGGAATCCCGAGGCTCCCCCTGACCGCGACTGCCTGAACTCCATTTCCCGACGGCTGGAAAAGACCCTGCACCCGCAGCCCCCAGCACCTAAAGGAACGGAACTCCTGTCCAGGAGTGACCCCCAGGAGGCCCTCTCCCTTGCCCAGGTGGTGGCTACCCCGAGGAGCCCCCCCCTTGCCTGCCTGCAACGCTGAAGAGATCCCTTGATCTCTCATTGAAAACCATTGTAAACCCGACGCGTGTTTGCACACTGCAGCCGGCCGCCCCCGCGCTGCTGAGGGTGTACTTTTTGTGCTGACTTGTGTCCCCCCCGGTGCCCTACAAAACCCCCCTGGTCTGCCCTCCGAAGACGCGGGTACTTACCTGCTGGCAGACTGGAACCGGGGCACCCCCTTCTCTCCATTGAAGCCTATGTGTTTTGGGCACCTCTTTGACCTCTGCACCTGACCGGCCCTGAGCTGCTGGTGTGGTGACTTTGGGGTTGCTCTGAACCCCCAACGGTGGGCTACCTTGGACCAAGAACTGAAACCTGTAAGTGTTACTTACCTGTGAAACCTAACAATACTTTACCTCCCACAGGAACTGTGCACTGTGTCCACTTTTAAAACAGCTTATTGTGTTTTATGTAAAAAGTATACATGCTAATGTAATGATTCAAAGTTCCTAAAGTACTTACCTGCAATACCTTTCAAATGAGATATTACATGTAGAATTTGAACCTGTGGTTCTTAAAATAAACTAAGAAAATATATTTTTCTATAACAAAACCTATTGGCTGGATTTGTCTCTGAGTGTGTGTTCCTCATTTATTGCCTGTGTGTATGTACAACAAATGCTTAACACTACTCCTTTGATAAGCCTACTGCTCGACCACACTACCACAAAATAGAGCATTAGTATTATCTCTTTTTGCCACTATCTTACCTCTAAGGGGAACCCTTGGACTCTGTGCATGCTATTCCTTACTTTGAAATAGCACATACAGAGCCAACTTCCTACAATTTTCAAGTGCTTTTTAGTGATCCCCTAGATTTTATAAGCCTTTGGATTAAATGTAAGTAAACATCTCAAAGCCATTGTCTTTTGTCTGGATTTGGGCACTAATAGTGTCCCACCGGTGGGGGTAGGGCATGCTTGTTTTATTGCAGATGTAACACGTTTCTTCAGATATCCTCTTGGTATCAGCTTCAAAACAAGGAAGAGCAGTTTCTCCAAATTCTCAAAAATTAGGCACAGGGTAAATTCTCCTTCAATGACCTGGGGTGACTGCTCGAAAAAAGAAACAGTGTGTTTCGGTCTGTTGGTTTAGTATATAAGTTCACTATTAGAAGGTTCTCATGTATTTGTACTGTCAGATCCCATAACCTGATCTTAGCTGAGTCGTATGTCATTTTAAATCAGGTGTACGATGGCCATAATCTTATTTTGGGCCTGTCCGCAGCATAAAGATATCATCAATATATATCAATACCACTTCTTAATATAAGCCTTGAAACTGTTGTTTTCTTCATCATATATCAGTCTAATAAAAAAAGAAGGACATAAATCAATTAGCTCCCTCTGGTGCAAAGCTGCAGCCCATCACAACTCTTTTTAACTTCTTTCCCAAAATTGAAAGTTATTCTTAAGACAGATAGAGGATAGTTGTACAATGAAGTCTGTAGGGCCTTTTGCTACTGTATTCTAGAGTCAAGGACTACCTTAATAATAGAAATAGCTTCATCTTGGGAAATATTGGTCTATGGGGCTTCTATGTTGAAGGTTACTAAAACTTTGGTTCCTGATCAAAATTCTCCCCTTCACTTGTGCTAATGAAATCCATAGAATCCCATAAGTAAGCAGTAGTGGAGCTTGTCTGCATGTGAGTATGCGTGTTTGGATGGGTGTGAGTATGCATGCTTGAATGCGTGTATGAATGTTGAAGTGAATGCATGTATGAATGTTGTTGTGAATGCATGTTTGTATGTGTGTGTGTGTGTGAATGGGTGTATGTATGTGTAGGTGAATGGGTGAATGCTAGGTGTGTGTGGGTGTCCGTGTGCATGTATGCAGGGAGGGGTGCTGTGTCTGAAGGGGGATGAGGGGCTCTGTGTCTGAAAGGGGTGGGGGGAGGGGGTGCTCTGGCTGGAGGAGGGGTGGGGGTGCTGTGTCTGAAGGGAGGTGGGTGTAGGGGGATCTACTGCTTGCTTGAGGGGGGAGTCATCTACCGTGACAGGGGAGAAATTCACTGGTAGCCTTTCCGCCATGGTTTTCGTGGCAGTGCTCCCGCCGCCGAAACCTTGGCGGAAAGCCGGCTCCTAATACCGCCAGCGGTCTTCTGCGGTCCGATGGGTCAGAGATGATCATCTCCGGCCTGGCGGCTCCAACCGGTGTGAGTGAAGATGTGGCGGGTTGGCAGAGACCAACCCGCCACACTCATAATGTGGCGGTCTGCACCACCAGGGTCAAAATGACGGCCTACTTTTTTTAAAACGGTAACCTGTAGCGGTAGCAAAGAAGTCGGGGACAAATGGAGGATCTGTTTTTAAACCCTGTTTTATTTTCAGTTTCTAAAAGTACAGTATCCGCAAAAAAAAAGAAAATTAGACAGTTGTGTCATAAAAATTGTAATACTTCTTTTTTTTGTCTCAACAGGGTCATGAACTACTGTTGGCACAAATGAAAAACCCTTTTCTATTACTTTCACTTCTGACTCAGTCAGTTGTACTTTTAACAGATTGTAGATAAGGATCTACTCTCTCAATGTAGAATCACTCTTGTCTACCTTCTGCAAGTTCTTCTCCTCGTTCTTGTGCTCATCTGCAACCACCTCCTCTTCCTCTCCTGGGAATTCTCCCTAAAAAGTTTTGATCCCTCATATCCTTGACTTGAGTTGGACGATGTTTCTGAAAATGTGATAAATCTGTACCTTGACCTAACCGGGTCATGAACCCCAGGGTTTCCTGGATTGTTTTTCTTATAATAATCTTCTTTCAGATGCAGAAATACATTTTCTGTGTTGAAATTCCTTACATCATGTGCCAATTTTCAGTTTTTTGGACCACAATAGATGTTTTCAATTCAGAAATTATCTTCTCTACTTCTATAACCAATTTGTTTGGATCTTGTAAGGTAGAGTCCTGTGCAATTTCTTTTTTTAGAGCTTCAATTTCTCGTAGTTCTTGTTCACTGATGCTAAGGGCAGTTTCCAAAGATAAAACTAACCAGTCCCTCAAGCATTTAGTGCCTCCCGACTAAACTGCAAAAGATAACGTTTGTCATTGATGAAAATGACTGAGACATTCTTTACTTGACGGCCAGCAGGAATCATGTTATTTTTTAAGTGTTCTAGGAGAACCTGTGCATGAAGTTGAGTACAAAGATGACATGTTTTGAGTTGTTTTCATTTCTCAATCTTATCTACATTTGTGTTGGATGCTGTTTCCCAGTCTCAAAAGCAATGGATTTTCTTATAACCTACTTACTGATCCGTTCATACCTGGAGCTTCGCATTGGTGGGTTGTTGTGGACAATGTCTGTCAGTGTTAAGAGAAGGTCTTGCATTGTCAGTCATCGTGGATGTTCACTGTCAGCAGGAAGAGCAGGTCTCACCAAAGCTTTGCTTTGGTGGTCGTCGCAGCAGAGTTTTGACGCAAACAAGCCATTCTCTGTCGTGAGAAGCCCAACCTCTGGATTTTCATCTTTTTCTTTTTGGAGGAGTGTCCACTGCTGCAGGCCAAGGGACCAGGACCTGGGGGCACCTCTTGGGGATCAGGACTAACTTCAGTGGAGGCCAGCAGTAGGACTCAGGCAGCTACAGTTGGAGCTAGTCAGTTGCAAGGAAGCCTCTGGAAGCTTGTTGGGTCTCTGTAGCTTACAGAGGAGTTCAGCCAACTGACCCTAGAAGTCACTCTGGGTGGCCTGAGATTAAGACAAGCAGGTCCAATCATCCTTCCTCAAAAAGCAAGACCGTTCTTCAAACATCAGGGCAGTACTTCTGGCAGCATGGCACTAATTATTCTAAATATTGCAGAAGTCCAAGAATGTTCAGAAGAGTGGTTCTGAAGGACTTATTTTTATACCAGCCCAATTGTGGTTTGTTTCCCTGACTGTTATAAAAGGGGTCTTTAGTTGGCAGTGGTTTGCACCTTATCCAAGTAAGGACCCTCACTCTAGTAAGGGTAAGGGAGACACACAGCTAAGATAAACCTTGCTCACCCCCTTGATAGCTTGGCACGGGCATCCAGGCTTATCTCAGAGGCAATGTGTAAAGTACTTATACACCCACACAGTAACATAGTGAAAACAACACAAAGGTACTCCACACCAGTTTAGAAAAATAGCAAATTTTTATCAGAGTAAAACAAGACCAAAAGCCAACATACGCATTCAAGGATGTCACTTTTAAAAGGTTTAATGCAATTGCAGTTCCTTGAAATCAATGAAGCTCTTGACTGCGGCAAAGTACTTGAGACGCGTCAAAAACAAAGGCGATGTGGGCCGCAGAGGAGGTGAAGCATCAAAAGAGTCAGAGATGTGTCAGTTCCTTACTGTTGCAGGGGAGGTGACACCTCGTTCCCTTACTGCTAGGCAGGGGAGATGAAGCACCGGTTCCTTACTTCCACAATTTAGGTGCTGCGTCGTTTGCAGCACGAGGCATTGGCTCCTTACTGCGGTGAGGTGTCGATGAAGAAAAAGGTGCCCAGGGACAATGTGTCAGAATTCAAGCTACGATGCATCGATCTCACAGCAATGAAGCAGGCGCTGCATCGGAGTCAGGGAGGTGTGTCACGGACCACAATGATGCAGTGCCCGAAACTCACACAGAAGTGGTGCCTCTGACACGCTGTGATGGAAAGCTGGGGCCTGTGTGAAAACCATGGTTGTTGCATCAATTGGGGACCACGCTACAGCGCAGGGAGCAGCGATACGTCAAATTCTTGCAGCGATGCATTGGTTCAGAAGGACGCAGTGGGTCGATGAGTAGATTTTCTTCTTGTAGCACCAAAAACCTCCTTCAAGGGCCCATCCTGGATTTGGCACCACTTGGGAGGACTGGGCTCTCACCAGATGATCCTAGGTGCTGGCAGATGAAGCCTTCGGTGTCCCTGAGACTTCTTAACATGGGGCAATCTCAACTCAAACCCTTGGAGAACCTTGGAAAGCAGGATGTAGAAAGCAATGTGCAGTCCTTCATCTCCCAGGACAGGAGCAGGCCAGAACACCAAAGCAACAGGCAGAGTGGCAGTCCTTCCTACAGCATCCAGCTCTTCTACCTGGGAGAATGTCCTCTGTCCAGAAGTGTTCTAACTTTTTTGCGGTCAGAGGTTCAGTAGTTATACCCATTTCCTTTGAAGTAGGCAAACATCAAAGAGAAGTCTAGGTAGTGTACAATACCCTGCATTTCCTGCCCTGGCCCGAGACACACTCCAGGGGTTGGAGACTGCTTTGTGTAAGGACAGGCACAGCCCTATTCAGGTGCAAGTGTAAGTTCCTCCCACTACTGTAGCTAAGGAAGACCCATCAGGATATGCAGGGCATACCTCAGCTCCCTTTGTGTGACTGTCTAGAGTAAATTCACAAACAGCCCAACTGTCATCCTGACCCAGACAAGCGGAGTCACTGAATGGTGAGGTTTTCTAAGAGAGGCATTTTCAAACTTACAATTAAAAAACAACTTCACACAGAGATGTATTTTTAAATTGCGAGTTCAGAAACCCCAAACTCCATAGCTCTATCGGCTCCCAATGGGAAATTACACTTAAAAGATATTTCAAGGCAATCCCCATATTACCCTATGAAAGAGATAAGCTTTCCAATAGTGAAAACCGAAGTTAGCAGTATTTTACTATCAGGACATGTAAAACAAATCAGTATATGGCCTACCTTTTAACCTCTTCTGTGCCGGGGACGTAATTGTTACGTCCACCAGCACAGTGCTCCTGTGCCGGAGTGTGCTAGCGCTCCCTCCTTGGGCTTCCCTCCCACCCTGCCAAGGCAGGGATGGAAGTGAAGCCCTTCCCCTTCCACCCCTAGCCAGGGGATGGGGAGAGAGGCCCCCTGCAGGCGCTTGCGCTTCCCCTGATGGCCCCTAACTGGACATAACGGTTATGGCCTGGGCACCCGAGCATTGCTGCCTAGGACGTAACCGTTACATCTAGGGCGCTCAAGGGGTTAAGCTGTAATCAGGGACATACAAAATGGCCAGCCTGGAATAGAAACTTCCTCCCTTTGAACAACAAAAACTTTAGTGCCACCATACACATCCTTTCCATCTACAAAACCACAGTGCTCAGAAAGAACTGAAAAGCACCCCCTTCCTAGCAAAATATTACTGGAATTTGTAAAGGTAGCCCTGTCTCCATTCTCCTCACTTTACTGTCTGGATCTCCACCCACCAGCCACAGAAGTCCAGGTAGTATATATCCACTGTCTGGGAAAGCTGTCCTTATCCTCCAACGTGTACCATGCTGAACAAGGGAATTCAGCTGACAACTGACTTAAGTACAAAGACTCATAAGCACACAGGACCCTACTATGACACACAACGGAGGCTCACTGTACATGCATTTAACATAGTCACAAAATGTTAGCGCAAGGTTCTGGGTTTCATATATCAGTGGAACTTTACACCACAGATGCCAGTAGTCCACACTTTCACAGACACAGGTAAAAATGTCTGGTCCACAATAAATAATACGCTACCACTATTGCTTTATGTTCTACACCCAGGACAGGAGCAGTACTTTACGCCTCCTATGGCTGCATGCATTGCACGCTCCTCCAGGTCCCTGACAGGCCCCGGCCTCTGGGTTAATGGGATGAAAGGGCTAAAATAAAAGTCAGGAAAGCAAAATCAGAAGTATAAGGTCTCTTTGGGCAGGGGAACACCTCTGTCTAACATGCAGGGGACATTCCTGTCCAAACCATGGCTCAAAACCTGAAACAAAATGCAGAAAGTTGAAAGAACAATATATTGAATTTTCAATGCATACATTTAATTCAGTATTTGCACTTCAATAAAAATGTTCTTACAAGGTTCAGTCTTTTTCTCAAATGTGGTATGTAAATTAAAAGAGTGAGTGTTCTTCTTCATTTCCTGTTGTATATATAGCACAACGAGGTAATTTTGTGAAATCAATAAAACATTAAGGGGGTTATTACAACTTTGGAGGAGGTGTTAATCCGTCCCAAAAGTGACGGTAAAGTGACGGATATACCACCAGCCGTATTACAAGTCCATTATATCCTATGGAACTCGTAATACGGCTTGTGGTATATCCGTCATTTTTGGGACGGATTAACACCTCCTCCAAAGTTGTAATAACCCCCTGTGACTGTAAAACCTTTCCCTTACTGTATTTAAAGTTAAAGGTTTCTGTGGTGTTCAGTGTTAAACTCGACAATTTATGCATAGCAGGAATATAATATTCGCCATTCATCACAATTATTCGGCCAATTCACAAAAGCATTTATGAGTACTGTAAGTAGTACTACGCTACATATTCTTACATGCCTTTGTGAATTGGCCCCAAAATTGCCATCTCCTGAATAATAAAAATACAATCAGGATAAATTTTTTTCTATTTGAACTAACTGTCTATAACCTTTCCCTGAATATACTCATTTTATTATTGTTTTGGATACTTTGGAGCAATACATGTGCAATGGAAACCCAAGAATGTGGGAAATCTGAAGCAAGCTGAAAGCGTAGCAGAACAGCCCACCAGTGCCAAAAAGATGTTAGTTACAAAGAACTTTCCAATACCGTTCAATACCAACAGAGCAGTTGTTAAATCACACAATTATCACCATAAGCAAGACAAAGGCAGCAATTAAGCCACACAATTAGCACCATAAGCAAGACATTAAGGAAAAGCACTTATCTGACTGCTGAGCAGCAAATAAAGAGGAAGTGCTTTTCTTTGATGTTGAATATATGGGACTTACTCTATGGTTATCATGTTGACATTTCAAGCAAAGACTCAGGGGATTTGTAGTCTTTGATTATAAGGTTATTATTAAGACTGCTGAGTAATAAAAAATGAAAGAGAAATGAAAGAGAAAAGCATAATCTGAGCCTCCGGTGCTGATACAGAATTATTACTTTCTTATGGACTGGGATTATTTTTGTTGTATGACTATCGAGCAGGCTTATCTTTGTTCTAGACTAGCTCTATTGGAAGGGTACATCAATTTGTCAGAACAACTACAGTTACTTATGGACCTTTTGAAGACAGGCTAATCTCTCTTTTTTATCCCATTGGTTACATTTGGCGAGTTTTCACAAAAAGTTACTACACTAAATATTCCTACACTGCAATAGTATTTCCCATTGCAATGCACTAATTTTGAAGTATCCACGGACTGGAAAGAATAGTACATTGACCATCCAATCAAGCAACATTTTGCAGAAAGGAGGACCAGGGGAGACTGGCTCTGGGCGCATGTGGGCAAGCTTGCAGTCACAATAGACCTCATCGAGTCCCAGCTGGATTTTTTTAGCAGACAGAATGGCTCAAGGTGATCAGTAGACCGGTGCTCATGAGGGCTTCCTTACATTGCTGAAGAGTGCTATCATGGGACTGTCCACCTTTTGAAATCTGCGTTTGAGAGTCGTCAGGACCAGGTAGGTTGGCCATGCCAGAGAAAATGTTCATATCCTTGATATACCAAAAAAGCCAAGTGGAATCTTTCTTTGAAGGTCTTATCAGGAACCTCATTTCTGAGGCAATGCTTTCTAGCATCCGAAAAATTGAAATGGCACATACACTTGGCCCTTCCCTGCCTATATGCTCCAATCCTGCTTCTAAGCTCAATAACTGCAACCAGAACGATACGCTGACTGTTGCCTGGGCTATACACAACAAATTATGCTGGGTTTGTTTGTATCCCAACTTCACACTAGCAATGTATTGGGTTAAAAGGTTCTTCAATGTAGTCAAGGCAGCACATCATGTTAGTGGAGTTTAGTAATCATGAAGGGAGACTGGATTGCGCTCATTTTTTACTGATCCAGAGACTCCTTGGTGTTTGCGGAGACATCAAGTGGGTCGTTTTTGTGATCCGCACCATCCAGTGCTTCTTCTGGAGCTGTTTGTCACAGAGGGAAGGCATCAGTGAAACTGAATAATCTACTTAGACTTTGACTGGTTTGTGGAAATGTCCCTTTGGTCCGTTATTGTGAGGGGTGATGATTCCTTCTAGGCCCTGTGTCTGCAATATCTACATGGTGTGGTTTTTGTTTTCTGGTCGCCCTTTGTGATTGATGGATGTTCCTGGTTGTTGGACCTGGCCCTTTCTACAGGGTCATTCTTCAAACATTTTTGCCTCCTCCTCCTAATTTTTCTGACTTTTTGTGGGTGACGTTATGTCTCTGGACACTTTACCACTGCTAATCAGTGCTAAAGAGCATGTGCTCTCCCTTGTAAACTTGGTATGATTGGTTAATACCTAATTGCCACATTTAATTTACCTATCGGTCCCTTGTACAGTGGTATCTCTATACCCAGGGCCTGTAAATTAAATGCTACTAGTGGGCCTACAGCGCTGCTTGCGCCACCCACTCAAGTAGCCTTTCAAACCTGTCTCAGGCCTGCTGGCGAAGGACCTGCGTATGCAGTTTGCTGCCAAAGAGACCTGGCATCTAAATTTACTTACCAGTCCAAGAACTCCCCTTTTGCTACATGTAAGTCACCCCTAAGGTAGGCCGTAGCTAGCCCTATGGTCAGGTTACTATGTATGTAGAAGGCAGGACATGTGCAGGTACTGTGGCCTGCCTAGCAGTGACAAACAGCCTATGTGGTTTATCACTGCTGTGAGTGCTGCCTTCTCATAGGACTGCATTGGAAATGCCCTGCCTTATGTTTAGGGGGTATTTTCTGCTTTATGAGGGGCAGCATAGGCATGTTTGGTATGGTTGTAATGGTAGTGAGAAATGCTGCTTACTGTTGTAGGTGGATTTTTGATTATCATTAAAGAAATGGCACTTCTAGAAAGTGAGCATTTCTCTGTGCTTATGACTCTGGTGTTTTGCATCTTGATTCCAATCCACATCTGGGCAGAGTGACAGTTGGGGTTTGTGCAAACTTCTCAGACATCCTGTACACAGGGAGTGTGTAAGTGTCACAAAGGTGCATCTGCATGCTGAATAATCTTCCTGGGCTGAGAGAACGGGGAGGCGGGGCACACATGCATCCGTAAAGGCTGTGCCCTGGCCTCACACAAAAGGGTTGTTTACCCCCAACTGATGTTTGGAGCCTGTGATGGAGGAGAGAGGGGACACTCCTAGAGACAGTTGTAACTGGTTGAAACCCCCTCTCCTTCTCATTGAAAATGATTGAGTATAAGTACAGGGGATTTTTCCCCACAATTTGGACACAGAACACACTTAACGCTGCTGGATGGACTCACCAGGAACCACCTTGGACTGCTGCTGTTGTGATGACCCATGACCTGCTGGGTCACTAGGAGGATCTGCCACTATTTGCAACCCTTGTGCAGGCCTGTTTGTTGGGCCCTACCGCCCTGTGCTCCCTCCTTTTCTGACCCCAGGGGCTGGGTGCTGTGGTCCCTGCCCCCTGCATCTACTTGATTCCCAGTGCCACGACAGTGCTCTATCTGAATATTCCTGTAGTGAGTGACTCCACTTCAGTCATGTGTTCTACTTCCCAGCGTGAGAGGAGCACTTCCTTTCCTTGATTCAGCGTGTAAAAAGCGATTTGTTTTTAGCGCTCTTCTGGATTCTCCTGTTGCGAGCACTCTTCTGTGTTTCGCCAAGGAGAAAAGCATTGTCGTACCCGGGACGCATCAGAGCGCACAAAACGTGCCTCCCAAAGTGCCCCAGGGGCATGGGAAGACAGAGACAGGAGGAATCCCATAACAATGGTGCCCCAAGGGGACTAGGGTGCTTCCAGGAATGCCCCCGGGGCACTTGCAGGCACCTAATCGGGTGCAGCCTCAATGCGGCTCCAGGCCAGGACAAAGGAGGGCCAGGAGTTGTGCTACAGCTTTCCGGAGCATCCTGCTATCTGTGGGATCTGGAGTTGGGGAGAGACCTCAACAGAGGTCCACTGCTCCTCCTTTTCGGGCCCCCACTGAGGTACGGAGTTCTGCGGCCGGGGGGAAGCCTCATCGGAGGTTCCCTGGCCTGCCAGGACCCTCCACGAATTGGGCTTCTTCTGCCCGCAGACAGCGGGAGAACATCACCGGTGGCCCCTAACTGGTGCTAGATACCGCCAGTGCCCATAACGGAGCAGACGAGCTCCCACGCACACATCAGGGGCTGGTGTTACCACCCCTAATATAAGTTAAGTGAGGGGGGCAATGCTGCTAATGCCAGGGTTTTTCTGTTGATAATATGAGGGTTTATCAAGTAAAGGTTTTTACCCTAACCTAGGCATCCTGGCTGGTGTGTTTATCCTAATCTCTCTATCACTGGCCACACTTACTAAACGTTCCTCTTATGGACATTTATGATATATTTTATGACAAGTGTATTACTTGAGTAATGTGATTCCTGACTACTGCTTATTTTGCAGAATAAGTAACCTATGTGTTGTATGTGACTACTGCTGGTTTCTGCAGAGTAACTATTTTGTAATGTTCTGACAACTGCTAAGGGAGTAAGGTATTACTGACATGTTTGTTTGGTCGAATTATGTTTTGTGCGATACAGTTTATTTTTATATAACTTGGTGTAGTTTTCCTTTGTGGTGTATTTAATGCATCACATGTGTTGTGTGTGTTGTGCAGACGCTTTACACATTGCCTCCGGGTTAGGCCTGACTGCTCATGCCAAGTTACCAAGGGGGTGAGCAGGGGTTATCTTGGATGTGTAACTCCCTTGCCTTGACTAGAGTGGGTGGGTTCTACCTGGCTTATGTGCATACCTTAGCCAACCAGAAACCCCATTTCTAACAGTGGAGTTTATATAATTTTTATAAACCAGGCTTGCTTGTGGATTGTGCAAAGCTCTCAAGTGTAGCTGTACTGCCTGAGTTTGTCTATTTTCCACAGACCATTTTCTATTCATCTAGGGTAATAGGTAAGAGTGAACTCAAATTTTTGTACTTGGTGGGGAGTGGGTAGAGGTTCCCTAGTACTCAGGACAGCTGGTATATCAAATGATTGGTTGGCTTATTTCTTCCACTCTGCACATGCACGTTGGTGGAGTACCAAAGTTTTAAAACTGATTTCAGTTGTGGATAAGTGCAGTACATGAAATATCTAAAGGTCACAAACAATATGACAGAAAAACATATACAAATATTTAGGACAAGCAGTAAATTTACATGAAGAAATAAAAAGGTTAGTTAAGATATTTATACAGTACATTAAATAGATGTGTGTCAACATTTTTTATTTTAAAGCAGCAAATCACTGTCCACCATTTTGTGGTCGCTCATCCATAGACCTCTGAGCAGAAAAGAAGAATGTCTGTGCACTATGATTCTGTCACAAAAAATGCCACCTATCTACCACACAAGGTAAGCGAGGAAATGATTAAAAGGAACAATATAATTAATTAATCTCAAACCCACTATAAAAAAATTAAATACTTCTTTCTTTTTTGGAGGCTGCATGCAGTCATTTTTTGTGGTGGGAAGATACTTCTATCACAAGAACATTTTGTGAGACAACTATTTGGGACAAGCTACTTCAAAGAATATTGGTGGTCATTATGAACATGGCGGTGTGGCCCACCATGCCAGCGATGGCGGGAAAACCCACCAGCCGGCATGGCGGGCCACATCGCCACATAATGTACCCAGGCCCTCACTCACCGCCAGGCTGCCTCCGTCAGGCAGCCTGGCGGCGGTCGGTATCATTATCCTGCCATTACCAATACTAACATGAGACTTTTTGGGGGGTTTCTATCAGGCAAGCAATCTTCAACATATCATGTGTTCATTTGATAAAATATTTTATTAATTTTGTGCATACCAGTTAAACTAAAACACTGTCGAAAAACAAAGATGTTTTTTCCACAAGGTAGTACAAAATGAAAACACCTGTTGGGACGGTAAAGTCCCTCGCATGGTGGTGGATGTGTACCCCTGCCCGAGTGCCCCCAACTGGAATGATGTCTGTATCCCTTGTGCTGATTTTTGTTGTTATAGGTGAACACGGATCAATCATGCGTATGTGCAGTGAGATTGGCCTGTCTCACAGACTGCGGTCTGTTTAGACCGGGACAGGCGCCTAATGCGCTCACAGTGGTAGAAGGTGTAGGAAGTTGGCTCTGTATATACTATTTCAAAGTAAGAAATAGTGTGCACAGAGTCCAAGGGTTCCCCTTAGAGGTAAGATAGTGGCAAAAAGAGATAATTCTAATACTCTATTTTGTGTTAGTGTGGTCGAGCAGTAGGCTTATCAGAGGGTAGTGTTAAGCATTTGTTGTACACACACAGGCAATAAATGAGGAACACACACTCAAAGACTTACTCCAGGCCAATAGGTTTTTATATAGAAAAATATATTTTCTTAGTTTATTTTAAGAACCACAGGTTCAAGATTTACAAGTAATACTTCAAATGAAAGGTAATTCACTCAGGTATTCTAGGAACTTTGAATAATCACGATAGCATGTACAGTTTTGACAAAAATGACAATAAGCTATTTTAAAAGTGGACACTGCAAAAATCAACGGTTCCTGGGGGAGGTAAGTAATTGTTAGGTTCACAGGTAAGTAAACACTTACAGGGTTCAAAGTTGGGTCCAAGGTAGCCCACCGTTGGGGGTTCAAGGCAACCCCAAAGTTACCACACCAGCAGCTCAGGGCCGGTCAGGTGCAGAGGTCAAAGAGGTGCCCAAAACACATAGGCTTCAATGGAAACAGGGGTGCCCTGGTACTAGACTGCGAGCAGGTAAGTACCCGCGTCCTCGGAGGGCAGACCAGGGGATTTTTGTAGGGCACCGGGGGGGGGGACACAAGCAGGCATAGAAAGTACACCCTCAGCGGCACAGGGGCGGCCGGGTGCAGAGTGCAAACATGCATCGGATTTTGTATTGGAATCAATGGGGAGACTCGGGGGTCTCTTCAACAATGCAGGCAGGCACAGGGGGGTCTCCTTGGGGTAGCCACCACCTGGGCTGGGCAGAGGGTCACTCCTGCACTAGAGTTTGGTTCCGGGCGTCGGGTCCCTTGTTACAGGCAGTCGCGGTCAGGGGGAGCCTCTGTATTTCCTCTGCAGGCGTCGCCGTGGGGGCTCAGAGGGGTCATCTCTGGTTACTCACGGGCTCGCAGTCGCCGGGGAGTCCTCCCTGAGGTGTTTGCTTTCTGCAAGTCGAGCCGGGGGCGTCGGGTGCAGAGTGGAAAGTCTCACGCTTCCGGCGGGAAACATGGAGTCTTTAAAGTTGCTTCTTTGTTGCAGAAAGTTGCAGATGGTTGAACAGAGCCGCTGTTCACGGGAGCCACTTGGTCCTTTGGGTGCAGAGCAGTCCTCTGAGGCTTCAGAGGTCGCTGGTCCCTGCTGGATGCGTCGCTGTTGCAGTTTTCGTCAAAGTAGGGAGACAGGCCGGTGGGGCTGGGGCCAAATCAGTTGTTGTCTCCGTCTTCACTGCAGGGCTTCAGGTCAGCAGTCCTTCTTCTTCTTTAGGTTGCAGGAATCTAGTTTCCTAGGTTCTGGGGGCCCCTAAATACTGAATTTAGGGGTGTGTTTAGGTCTGGGAGGGCAGTAGCCAATGGCTACTGTCCTTGAGGGAGGCTACACCCTCTTTGATCCCTAATCCTATTGGGGGAATCCTCCTTCTACAAGATGGAGGATTTCTAAAAGTAAGAGTCACCTCAGCTCAGGACACCTTAGGGGCTGCCCTGACTGGGGGGTGACTCCTCCTTGTTTTTCTCATTATCTCCTCCAGCCTTGCCGCCAAAAGTGAGGGCAGTGGCCGGAGGGGCGGGCATCTCCACTAGCTGGGATGCCCTGTGGCGCTGTAACAAAGGGGGTGAGCCTTTGAGGCTCACTGCCAGGTGTTACAGTTCCTGCAGGGGGAGGTGAGAAGCAACTCCACCCAGTACAGGCTTTGTTCCTGGCCACAGAGTGACAAAGGCACTCTCCCCATGTGGCCAGCAACATGTATGGTGTGTGGCAGGCTGGCAAAAACTAGTCAGCCTACGCTGGAAGTCAGGTATGTTTTCAGGGGGCATCTCTAAGATGCCCTCTGGGTGTATTTTACAATAAATTGCACACTGGCATCAGTGTGCATTTATTGTGCTGCGAAATTTGATACTAAACTTCCCAGTTTTCAGTGTAGCCATTATGGTGCTGTGGAGTTCGTGTTTGACAGACTCCCAGACCATATACTCTTATGGCTACCCTGCACTTACAATGTCTAAGGTTTGGCTTAGACACTGTAGGGGCATAGTGCTCATGCACTTATGCCCTCACCTGTGGTATAGTGCACCCTGCCTTAGGGCTGTAAGGCCTGCTAGAGGGGTGACTTACCTATGCCACAGGCAGTGTGAGGTTGGCAGGGCACTTTGAGGGGAGTGCCATGTCGACTTAGTCATTTTCTCCCCACCAGCACACACAAGCTGTGAAGCAGTGTGCATGTGCTGAGTGAGGGGTCCCTAGGGTGGAGTAAGACATGCTGCAGCCCTTAGAGACCTTCCCTGGCATCAGGGCCCTTGGCACCAGGGGTACCAATTACAAGGGACTTACCTGAGTGCCAGGGTTGTGCCAATTGTGGAGACAAAGGTACAGTTTAGGGAAAGAACACTGGTGCTGGGGCCTGGTTAGCAGTGTCCCAGCACACTTTCAAATCATAACTTAGAATCAGCAAAGGCAAAAGGTCAGGGGGTAACCATGCCGAGGAGGCATTTCCTTACAGAAGGCTACTGCCTTTGTCAGAAGTTAAGCAGCACGAGCATGGTGCTGGCAGCATACCATGTAGGGATCAGTAGAAGTGTACCTGCCTTTGTATCTGTGTTACTGAAGTGAGGCCTACAGGCTCACTCATGTAAAGTTCAGCTGCTGTCTGCTTAACTCACCTTTGGCCTGCATCAGGTTAACATGTAGTGCTGTGCAGTGTGTGTGGTATATGCATGTGCTGGGTGTATGTGCGCCTGTGAATGGTACGATAAATGGAGGATGCAGTGCTGGGCAGTGCGTGCATGTATGTTACATTCATGTACTGGGTGTCTGTGATGTAGTGCTGTCCAGTGCATGTAGGTTTTATTCATGTGCTGGGTGTAATTGTGTTGTGAATATCACAATAACTAGAAGATTCTGGGTTCCATTTTGGGAGACCCATGGCTAACTGGAGGAGCGTGAGGTTGTAGAGGAATCCCCCCTAGAAAGATTCTTGGATTGCTGCATTCGTGGTAGCTGGCTGGGACACACTGGAGGAAGGAAGGAGAGCCAGGTTCTTCAGTATACTTCAAAGGGGGCTCTTTGACTCACAGAGAGGTCACTGGAAAGTGGCCGAGCACATCCCAGGAAGGAGATGGGGCTGATAATGGAATCATAAAGAGAAGAACTGCAGCCCTTGGGCAACTTTCTGATACAGATCACAGTGACTGACATCCAGGTGTGGACCTCTAGTTATTCCCATAGCCTATGTTGTGGTGCTATCAGATTTGAAGCGCTCTTGCTGTGACAGACTACTTCCTAAAGGAAGGGCAGAGGAGAGGTGACTTCAAAAGGAAGCAGACCCCCAACATAAGCTTCAAAGACTCAGACCCTAAATCATATTTGATGTCCAGAAAACTGTGAATTGTCAAGAAGCCAGTCAGGCGCTGCAAGACTTCTGCCTGTGATGAGGGCTGGAAGCTAAGATCTGCCAGTCTATCATCTGGGTGAAAGGGCATCACCCAGGGAATCCAAGACCACCTGACCCTGGAGCAGCAGTACCTACCTTCTTGGCAAGACCAGTAACCCCTATGAGGAAGAGGAGAGCATTGGAGGGATCAAGGTCCAGTGGGAGATGCTGGTGATTGGATCTCTGAAGCCAGGTGTGAGCAGACTGCTTCTATACAGATCTGGTCACAACCCGTGTACAGGGGGAAGACTGATACCCTGTATGCCGAGTTGGGGTCACCATGAAAAGTGCTGTCATGCTGATCAAGCCATTGCTGTTGTGCCAAGTGAGAAGGTTGACCCCGTATGCCAGATGGGGCCAATGGGAAAAAGCCAAGGCCATGGCCTGGTCAAGACCGTTGTTGAGAGGAAAGGGCCCCCATGGTAACCCGTTCAGGCCGAATCCCCGGCTGAGGATCTGTATCAGGAGCGTTGAATTCCCCCATCCCCAACTCTGTGGGGAGGATTCAAGGAAACTCACCAGCATTGGGGGAGCGTCTAGGACACCCAGCCGCTGCACCCACAGGATTGCTTGTGCATTACTTATCAGAGACAGACGCCGCAGCTTCAGCACGCACTGGTGAGCGAGGATGGAGACTTTGGTCTTGCAGGTCCTGGTAGTGCAGGTAAGACTTATTAATGGGCCAGAGGGCCCCTGGGGAACATATAGCTTTCAGTGCTGGAAAACCTTTGACTTTAATTTGAGCTGGAGTGGTACTCCTGAGTCTTGGACTACTAGTGGCTCTTAACCTGAATGTCCTCTATAGTGAATGAGGAATAACCACTACTACTAGCAAGATGGGAGTGAGACACTGATTGGAAGACTAGAGCTCTGACCTCAGGCATGGTGGTATTGTTTGTGAATGTTGTATTTTACTTTGTCTTGGTATATAAATAATACACTTTTCATAAGAGCATATATTTGACTGGGCAATCATTTATTGCTGCTATTAAACCTATTTCAAGTTGTGACCCTCTGTTCACCCACCACCCTGTGTCTCTCTTCCCCCTGAGAAACCTTGGACTGCTCAGTCCACGCTACCACTGAGAGTCAAACTCTGAAGGGGTGCTTGGCCCAGTTCCTCAGGTTTTATAGAAAGCCTGGCCAGGGACACCAGGAGCAAAAGGCCTTAACCCCCAGAGTTGGACCCAGTAGCTCCCACGGCCCTCTGAACAGGGTTCGGACATCACCCATGGCATGGTCAGTAGAGATTTCAGGAGTTCTACATACCAGCAAACATGGCTGCATTTATGGTTTTCTTATTTTATGCCTCTGTCCTCACAGCCTTCATTTTACACTAGCCAAGGTCTGGACCTTCCTGGATTTAATGTAATCCCATGGTAATGGGTCTAGTCCTTTCAGATTTTGTAATGCTTCTGTTTGCACCCACTAGCTAAATGAATAGGTCACTCGAGGATCATGATTGATCCCATTCTTTTCTCTATTCCTCCAGTGTCGGAGGGTCAGCCTCCCTCCGTGGACGAGCAATGTCTCTGCGATGGGAAGCCCAGCCACAGCTAGGCCAGCTTATATCAATATCTTGGGGTCAGCAGGCAATTCCCAACTCCAACTCGCACTACCTAGAAGGGGGTAATCACTCTACAACCCCATACTGCCTGCATGAGGTCACCAATATGCGAAGTGCATATCCCTGGCACAGTGGTGAAGACATCATACTAAACTTCTGCAACCTTTTCAGTGTAAACTATGCATGATGTGGGTACTTTAGTTGGATTAGATAGTACCATGATGCAAAGGTAGATGCTGGCACCTCATTCCAGTCCTCTTCAGAGGTGGACAGAAATCACATTCATCAGGCCTGGTGCAGCAGATCAAAGGACGCTGGGGCATTAACTAGTGAGCAATAGATCTGTGTTTTCTTATGTTCCTTTAGTTCTCCCAACAATATTTTCACCTCAAGAAGGCTATAATAAGATAGCTCTCCCAGGGCAGACACTTAGGGGTTGATTGCATGATGGAGCAGTAGGTAGTCAGATGCAGATCATATTCTTCTTGCAAGTCAGCAAATTATTTCAGTATAGTTCCTGACATCACACCCCCATATGGGAGATCCCTATAATATCCCATTGTTTGACTCACCCTAATACTGTCACTTGGCTCAGTCTTCTCCTAACCCAAACTGGCATTTCTTTAGTTAGCCTCTGTCTCCATCCCAATCCTTTAATATTGTCTTTCCAGATCTTTAACATAAGTCAGGATGTCGTGGGAGTGAGTGATCAATCGCCACACCATAGAGAACATGTAATATTTGAACTCCTACACCACATACGTTTCATATGTGAAGGCTGTGTTCCCCTGTGTAGTAAGGATCATTAACTGGGAGGTTCTATAATGAGACATAATATCCACTGCTGCCACCCCACCCCATAAGTGGATTTAAAGCATTTAGCTAAATATATTCTACGCAATCCCTAGATCCATAGGAATCTCCTTAAAATGAAGTTGATTTTCATGAACAATGTACGCAGTAGCTCAACACAGAAATTCTGAAGTTGATACAGTAAGTGCTGCAGTGCCACTATCTTAAAATTCACAGATCTGCCCAACAGCAATAGTGATATTGTCACCCAGAACTTCATGTCTCTGATCAATTTGTCAACTAGCAGTTGAATATTCCTGTCCCATGCCAACCTAACATCCTGTGTTACGTGAGCCTCAGGAATTTGAAACCTTCTTTGGTCATTTGTAGATCTAGAGCCTAACTGTGAGAACCCCCTAGGTACGTAAGAAACTTGGCTCTGTTTATGTTGAGTCTAGTGGCGGTACCAAAAAAAAACAAAAAAAAAACAACTTGGTAGGGCTCTTCGGTCGGACCATTCTGGCTGTCACGAATACTAGAACATCATCTGCATACACTGCCACGATATCTGCAACACCCCATGTCCACTCAAACCCCTGCATCTTTCCACCTACCCTAATCAAATCCGCTATTGGCTGAACTGCAAAGGGACAGCGGGCAACCCTGCCTGTTGTATCACTATATCAAGAACAGATCTGATACCTCCCGCCCCACTCTGACTCTCACACCAGACAGCATTCCAAGTGTCTCCAAAGTCTCTTCAGAGGGTGCCTTCAACACCCTCAGTCCCCAAATGGTGGATGCAGTTTAAAAAAAAATGTAATGTACAGGGTTCAGTAGACCCCTCTCCCCTAGTGCCAGACTGTACCGCTGGATGTCTCCGCATTTTCTCGAGGTGGGGGTCCCAGATGATTTTGTTCTCAGAGTGGTGGTTGTAGTTCCAGTAGCTAGTGGGCTTGTTTAGGGTCAGTCAGTATTTCAGGTGGTGGAGTCCTGAAAAAAGGAGGGAGAGCCCCATCCCAATCTATTGGCACTCATCCACAAGCAGCCACTGAGTGCTGGCCCCATTCCGAGCTCCTGAGGCAGTCTGTTGTGCTTTCAGCCAAGACACAAGGAGTAGGCCGGCACTTCGCTCCCAGAGAGGCCCCCTGTTGGAAAGAGGCTCTTTTTTTTTTTGTCCTCATCCCGGTAATCCGTGCCAATAAAGAAAGGATCCATTACTCTTTGCCTCAGGTATCTAGCCCCCTAATATCAACGAGCCATTCCACCTGGCGTTCTTTTCCATGGATCCCCCTATAACCTTGGCAAATCCTTCCCATCTCTGCCTAGTATCCTAGATGGACAATAGGACTAGATGCGCAGAAGGGGGATCAGATATAATCATCGGACTTCATAACCAAGCTAAACACCAATCAAGTAAGAATTTGACAAACATTTTCCCATCCCAAACAAAAAACATCTCTTTTACTAATAGGCCCGGCTCTGTCCAACTTATATAATCGATCTACTGAGTTCTGCCACTTCTGCACTGTAGGAGGTTGTGAGCGTACCCAATTATGACAGATTTGCCGCTGAGCAATAAGCATCAAAACAAACAAAAGACGTTGCTGTGATTGGTCTCTCAGATCACAAACTCCAAATAACACTAGAGCGGAATTCAATGTTATTTCTTCATCAAATATCTTATTTAAGACATTCTGCACAGCTTCCCAAAAATTAGCTAAGCCAGAACAATTCCAGAACATATGGATATCATCCGCATTTGTGCCATCACATCGTGGACAATTTTCTGGATTTTACCAATACGGGATAGCCTTACTGGAGTCCAATACACTCTGTGCAAAGTAAACAAATGATTCCTCCTCATTGCCGCTGATTTAACAGTGGTCCAAAGAATTGAACATGACTTTTGCCACATCGATATTATATCCATGTTTGGGAAAACCTCTCCCCATTTCTGGAGCGGGAGAGGGGGATCCTCCTCTACGGCCTCCAACAAGGCTTGATACCAAAACGCAATTTCCTTAAGTAAAGGTCTCTGAATTAATTTCTCATCCCAACAAGATCTACCAATTTCTCCTTCTTGTAACAATTTAATCCAGCTAGCCAACTGATAATACTTAAATTTAGAAACGGACCCCCCGCTCTCTCCAGAAATGTAGCCCGTGGTATCAAGTTCACACCCTCTATAATCTGTCCCCACCGTAGTACCCCACTCACTTTCAGTGGGTTTGATAGTTTATCAAGGAGACATACCGGGGTAGCAGGTGAATCCCAAATTGGAGCTAGTCCAGAATAGTAAACTATCCCCAGTAGATTGCGAATCTGTAGCCAGATCTTACAGGCCTGCTGTAAAATCTTAAGTCTAACTTTTTTAAAGAACCTTGGGTGACCAAATTTGTAAAAAAAAAAACTCGGCCCCTTCCTCATTGTGTGCAGTCCACGCTTCCCACATTGGGGCATATTCTGACTTTTTGTTTAAAAGAATTCTACTATTCTTAAACTGAAAAGCCAAAATAATACTTATAAAAATCAGGTGTTGCTACCCCCCCACATTCCTTCTTCTTACACAGCTTTTTTCAGGATATCCTTATTCCCTTGTGTGCCCAGACAAACGAAGATAAATCACCCTGCAATTTTGTGAACCACTTACCCTTAAATTCCAAGGGGATGGTATTAAATAAAAAAGTGAATTTTGGAAAAATTATCATTTTCAAGATATTGGATCTGCCTATTAAAGATAGCGGGAGAGCCGCCCATGTTCTAAGAAGTTTCTTAATCTCACAGTGTATTTTCTCAAAGTTTATCCTTGCCAAGTCCCCCAAATCTTTTGTAATCTGAACTCCTAAATATCTAATCTCTTGTTTAACTAACAGGGATTCATATAACATATTCCAACACATAATCTCTGTCTTCTCAACGTTAACATTATAACCTGACATTCTACCAAAACCTTCTATCACCAAATTTATTGAGGGGAGTGAAAAAGAGAAATCCCTAGTGTAAATCATGAGATCGTCCGCATACAATGCAACCTTCTTCTCCCAGCTCTTACTCTGAAAGGAAAGGGTTTCCCTGTTGTTTCTAAGCAATATTGCTAGCGGCTCAATATATAAATCGAATAACAGAGGGGACAAGGGACAGCCCTGACGTGTCCCTCTAAGAATAGCTACTTCTTGTGATAGCACATCATTAATCAAAATTCTCACTGTTGGTGACCTATATAGTTCTTTAACTGCTCTAATAAAAATGGTCCCTAATCCAAACCTTTCCATAACAACCTGCAAAAATAGCTAATTTACCTGATCAAATGCCTTGGCTGTGTCAAAAGTTATTATTGCCAGAGGGAGCATTTCTGCTAAGGCCAAATCCATTGCCGCCAGCAACTAATTCCTGTAGCTGTCGACCTTTAATGAACCCTTTCTGATCTGGATGGACTAATCCTGGGATGACCTTCCCCAGTCTTTTAGATAGCAGACTTGTATCAATTTTATAATTTAAGTAGTGAGATAAGCCGATATGAAGAGCACTGTGTTGGATCTTTACGGGGCTTCAAAATCAAACAGATTACCGCCTCCGCCCAAGAACTTGGTGCATGCCCCCCTTCCAAAAACATATGGTTGAACAATTTCAATAGAACCGGGATAAATTTTCCCCTCAGTACCAAATACAACTCGTTTGGGAGGTCATCTGGGCCCGATGCCTTTCCTCTCTTCAAACCCTTAAAAATTTCAATTAATTTGGTCCCAGTTAGCTCTCCTTCTAAGAGATGTAGTGCTGAGTTCTCCAGACACGGCAGTCTAACCGTGGCCAAAAAATCCCAGATCTGCTCCTCAGAATTCCGCAACTCATCTGAGTACAAATTTTGAAAAAAGAAACAAAAGCAGCTTCTATTTCTGATCTTTCTACACAAATCTGCCCGGTGACCTTAGACCTAATTGAAGGGATATGTTTCTTTGAATGATCAGACTTTGCTTTCCAAGCTAGTAATTTACATATTTTTTTATTTATTTATTTATTCAGTTATTGATCCTGGGGTAGCACTTTTTCCCCCAGAGTCACCGCCCGTGTAGTTCTCCAATTCCCCCAGACTCCCCTTTACTCGAGATTGGCCCCTCCTTTTGGTTAAGCATACATTGTCCGTAGTTATAATACACTCCGGCCCCCGAGATCCAGGCTTACCTTTCCGTATTGCCCCAAGCTTACCAGCGCCTACCTGAGGACCTTTCAAATAATGCTTAACCGGTGACATTAACGCTGGACCAATTGTCTCTCCTTCTTGCTTCTTTACTTCTGTTAAATCAGCTCCAGAGAGTGTTCTTGGACATCGAAGACTGCACCTAGAGGTGTAGCGTCTCCCCTGATGCACACCCCTTACCGCCTCGCTCCACACACCTGAGGTAGAATAAGACTTCCTACGCCTCTCTCCACATAAGCCTTCATTTGTGATTTTCCCTGCCGCAACCGCGGCCCGAACATAGGTATGGGCCGGAACTGGTTACAGTGAGTTACACCATCTCACTGTCTAACAGAGAGGGAAAGCAAAAAAAAGAAAAAAAATTCAGAACCCCCCCCCCCCCAAGAAGCCGGGCTCGCCTTAAAGTCTACCACTAACTCAGAAGCGCAATAGTTTTTCAGTCTTATGCCACCTTGAAGAGGGGCTCTTACATAAGTAGAAGTGTCAGATGCTGCCAAAAGTGTATCCTCTGCAAAGCGTTGAAATCCATAAATAAACCCCCATCCAGAATTCCTAGGAGGTAGGAGTTAGATGATTAAAAAAATAATAATAATCTCCACGAAAAAAAGCGCGGTTGCTGAAATCTATCAAACAATGACTCAGCGCACCCGGCAAGCCCCTCCTCTTCCTCTGGCCGCGTCTGCTCGCCGCCATGTCCCCCCTGTTCCCCTGAAAGTGCCTCTTTTGACACGGTTACCCCCCCACCACTGTTTGCCTGGTATCCAAACGTGCACTGGGTTCCTGCTAACCAGGTCCCCAGTGCCAGATCTCTTTCCCAAAACTGCATAGTTGTTTCCCAATTTGCAAAACTGTAAGCATCCTCTGTAAGTCCCTAGTAATTGATACACCTGGTACCTAGGGACTAGGGTACTAAAGAGTGTCCCCCCCTAAGTCCTGCATCACAAATTGTGCCACCCTAAGGGACCCCTCACCACGCACATGACAGGCTGCCACTGCAGGCTGCATGTCTTGATGCAGACAAAAGTGAAAAGACAACATGGCGCACAATTCCACACAGTCTGTGCGCCATGTCCCCTAACACTGCATGCAATAGATTTAAGTCACCCCTCTAGCAGGCCTTCCAGCCCTCAGGCAGGGTGCATTATATTACATGCTCATGCAGATTTGCCCCTGCTATGTCTTTCTTGATTCTTAGACATAATAAGTGACCAGGGAAGCCATTTTAAATGCATGCGCTGGACACTGGTTAATACGAGTTCCTCAGCTACATGATGGCTTCACTGAAGATACGGATTTGTGGTATCAAACGTCTTGTATTGGTGAACCCACACTGATGCCAGTGTTGGATTTACCAATACGTGCACCCAGAGCACAGATTAGAGGTGCCACCTGAAACCCTACCAGCCTCTGGTGTGCTCGCTGACCAGTATCTGCCAGCCTGCCACCTAAGACACTGTTCTGGACCCCTAGGGTGAGAGCCCTCTGCTCTCCGGAGGTCTAGAACAAAAGCCTGTATGGGAAGAGGGTGTAACACCCCCTCCCACAGTATGATCTGCTGATTAGCTGTCCTAATGCAGCAAGCCTCAAAGGGCTGCTGCCTTTGAAATGCAAATCTGGCTGTCCCCATAGGAGAGGAAGCCAGCCCCTCTGTCTAGAGCCCATTTGGCACCTGGATAGGTGGGAAAATTAACTAGTCAGGTAGACGTGCCACACCCAGACTAGTACCACCCCTAAGGTGGACACGATTTTTCAGAAGTAGCCATCTTGGTCATAGCATACTTAGAAATTCAGGGACAGGGTTATGTCCACTTCCCGTAGGAAGTGGCCATATAGGGGGCGTAGTGATCCCAAGGGTCAGTAGCCCATTGGCTACTATCCTACACAACCCTAATGCCCCTAAATTCAGTATGTAGGGGAGTCCCTGGCACCGGAGAGGCAGATCCTGATGACCTAAGACCAAGGACAATGAAGAGCCGTGACAGCAGAAGAGGAGAAAAGAAGCAACTGACCTGGTACCAACACAGCCAGCATGTTTGCATCCCTCGTCAAAATCTGCACCAAAGTCAACTCGCCCAACAGCTGTGACTCCAGAAACCCGCCTTCAATAAAGACTCAAAGCCTCCTGTGAACAGCGGACATAGTCTCCAAAAACCTCGAAAGAAGGGACACTGAAGACTCTGGGACCGCCAAATCTAGACACCTGAAGTCACCACTGCACCTGCCATTTCCGACCTGAGGTGAAGTGGACCACTGGTACCAACAAGGTTCCCCAGCTCCTCAGAATCCTGGTCCATCATGGATTCACCCCTTCTGGACTCTTCAAAGACACCCGCAGCCTCTGCCCACAGGCCTCCCTTTCCCACGGCTTCTGTGGTGAGAGAAACCCGACGCCTAAAACAACCACTGCACCCACCACCTCCGGCCCTAGTTGAAGTGTGCCCCTGGTGTCAAGGAAGTTCCCCAGGCCCCGTCAGCTCATGTCCACTGTGGTTTCACCCCTCTTGGATTCCCCGACGACACCTGCAGCCTCAGACCACAGGACCCCTCAACTGCAAGTGCTCCTGGACCCAAAGGACACCTCTGCACCAGTCGCCCCTGACCTGTGGGGAAAAGGGTCTATGTCGCCGAGCACCGCACGTTTGTAACCCATCTGTTGGTTGACCTCAACTGGCCTCCAAGCCAGAGCCTGCACCTTTTTCCGCAGAGATTGATCTCCATTGAAATACATTGGACACCCAACGCCATACTACACCTCTGCACCCTGCCACACCACTGCCTCCTGGAGTTACCAGTTGGTGTGGTCCTAATCTTTGCCCAATACCTCACCTTAAGCCTCAGAGATTGGTTCCGTAAGTCGTTAAACCATCAAAAAAATAATTAAATACAATGATCAAATAATAACCCTCTTTCAAAGCAACTACACAAAAATTGAAGGAAATTGATTGTCAGTTGACTCGGTGAAGCATGCTGCGTGAAAATGCTTTTATTCGCGATAGTTTTAATTTTGGAATTGTTCTTCATGCAATCGATCAATGTGTTAAAATGACCTTTACATTTGTTTTGAACTGTTGCACTGTTTGCACTTTACTCCGTGTTTCCAACGATTGCATCAGGTTGGGAATAACATCCAAGGGAGCAGGTAAGGCTGCCACATCTAGTAGCGGTTAGCTCTCTGTATGTGGCAGGGAGGAGATAAAAGAATGAATGCTGCCTGACAGTGGGCACCCCGAAAGCCAAGCCTACCAGAGCCGGGCCAGGCGCTTTGCTGGTTTACGGTCCTGTTCGGCTGCACAATTGTACAGCTGGATTTATAGCAAGTGCAGCACCCCTTTCAGAGGTCTTACCTTAACCACGATGATATTACAGAAACACAGCGTGGTTGGGTCTAGTAGTCCTGGAATAGGGCCTTGAGTGGGAATAATTCAAAAGAGAACGCTGAGGTTTTTGTCTTTAAAAACGAGATCATTGGTAAAACAGTGTAGAAATATTTGAATTACTGTCTTAAGTGCAACCTGATACACTACTTTTAACAGAAACTTGTCTCAAAGACATGCCGTCAGTGTCGATCTTAGAAACACGTCCAAGAAGGCTCCTCATTTTTGAATGTCAACCGCCTGCAAGACAAAGGAGGTGATTGCGTGGCGGCAGTTATAAAACAATCATGAAGAGCTAAGAAAAATTACAGATTACACCAATCACCAACTCGGAGATATTGCTATTTCATCTGATGAGTGGTGAGGTGGTGTTGATGATTTTTGTGGTCTATTGGCCTCCATATTACATGAGGGATTTTCAGATACACTTTTATGAAATGATATACTAATTGGCGATTAAGTGTAATAAATTGATTATTATGGTTTGTTAGAAATGGGGTTTCTGGTTGGCTAGGGTATGCACCTCAGCCAGGCAGAACTTACCCACTCTAGTCAGGGCAAGGGAGTTACACGTTCAAGTTAACCCCTGCTCACCCCCTTGGTAGCTTGGCACGAGCAGTCAGGCTTAACCCAGAGGCAATGTGTAAAGCGTTTGCACAACACACACAACACACGTGACGCAATATCCCCACCACAAAGGAAACACAACACCAGATTATATGAAAATATACTGTATTGTACACAAGGCAATTATCAGACCAAACATCACATATCAGTACTATCCTGCTACCTTAGCAGTTGTCAGAAAGTTACACATTAGTTACTCTGCAACCTAGCAGTAGTCACACATAACACACAGGTTACTCAGTATTCTGCAACATAAGCAGTAGTCAGGAAAACACATTATTACATCACAGCACTTGTCATAAGAATATCATAAAATGCCCATAGTAGGAACATTAGAAAACATATGGCAAGTTAGAAAAACATATTAGCAAGCATGTCCATAAAAGGAACATTTGCATACACATATGTAAAAACATCAAACGCAGGTAGGTAATATATGAATCAAACAAAAGTCTGTAGAAAGAACTTTGGATTGCAACTATATTGGTCCTTTAAACAGTACCTGGTTGGATGAAGGCACCTCCAGTGCCTAGAAGGCGAACAATGGGGCCCCCGGCGCTCCTATGCGCAAAACGGGGGCCTCCCTTATACTCTGGGGTCAGAGGAGGGCGACATGCACCTCCTCTCTTTTATAGACAGGCCCCTCCGGGGACCGTGATTACTGGGGGCCACCCAGGGCCTCAACCGGCCCTCACGAGGGGGGCCAAAGCCAGCAAAAACAAGTTAGGGCAGGAGGGGGGCACCACGCACCCCCTCTGGTATAATGACAGGCCCCTCCCTGGACCCGCGATCTCTGGGGGCCCCCCGGGCCTCCACTGGCCCTTCCACTGGGGGGGGCCCACAATAATGCCCATTTTACCTAACAGCAGAAAAGGAGCGTCCTGCTCCTAACGCAGAGGCCAGGGGGAAGGGGGCACTCCCCGCGCCTTCCCCTGGTCCTGCCGTGAAGCCACAAGAAGATCGGACCACTCCTGGGGCCTGAGCAGACACTCGCCTGCACCCGATGCGGTGCGCAAGTGTTCTTCCAGCTTCCCGGGCCACTGCGGTGATCTTATTTAAAGGGGCACAATGCAGCCAGGAGCCTATGAGCTCCCAAGGCTCCATAAGCGTGCTGCAAACCACAGAGAAGCACCCCTCGTGAAGAAATGGATGCAGGGGTCAGGGGCCACAGCACCCTGCCCCTGGGGAGCAGAATCTTAAGACAAGGTCCTCAGGTGGAGGGCCCAGCTACAGGCCAGCACAAGGGAAAGGCAGCAAGTGGCAAGTCCTTCACAGTGACCAGGCAGGTCACAGGTCAGCACAGCAGCAGTAGTCCATGGCGGTTCCTGGTGAGTCTTTTCAGCCTTTGGTGTCCAGTTCCAAGATGATTCCAAGAGTCTCCAAATTGTGGGGAAAATTCCCCTGTACTTATCTTACAGTGTTTTACAATGGTAGGGAGAGGAGGTCCCAGCCAGTTACAACTGGTTCTGGGAGTGCCCCCTCTCTCCTTTCAGCACAGGCTCCAAACATCAGTGGGGGGTTAACAACCCTATTGTGTGAGGCCAGGGCACAGTCTTTACAAATGCAGGTGTGCCCGCCTCTCCCTTCTCTCAGCCCAGGAAGACTATTCAGTATGCAGATGCACCTCTGTGACACCTCTACCCTCCCTGTGTACAGGCTGTCTGAAAAGTATGCACAAAGCCCCAACTGTCACTCTGCCCAGACGTGGATAGAAGTCAAGCTGCAAAACACCAGAGTCATAAGCACAGATAAATGCACACTTTCTAGAAGTGGTATTTCTGTGATAGTAATAAAAAATACACCCACACCAGTAAGCAGAATTTATTATCACCATCACAACCATACCAAACACGCCTACGCTACCCCTCATAAATCAGACAATACCCCTTACACATAAGGCAGGGCATTTCTAATGCAATCCTATGAGAAGGCAGCACTCACAGCAGTGAGACACCAAGTTAGGTTGTTTGTCACTACTAGGACAGGCCATGCAATATGGCACATGTCCTGCCTTTCTACATACATGGCACCCTGCCCATAGGGCTAGCTAGGGCATACCTTAGGGGTGACTTACATGTAGTAAAAGGGGAGTTCTGGGCCTGGCAAGTAAATTTAGATGCCAGGTCCCTGTGGCAGAAAACTGCGCACACAGGCCCTGCGCTAGCAGGCCTGAGACAGGTTTCAAAGTCTACTTCAGTGGGTGGCGCAAGCAGCGCTGCAGGCCCACTAGTAGTATTTAATTTACAGGCCCTGGGTATAGAGATACCATTGTACAAGGGACTTATAGGTAAATTAAATATGCCAATTAGGTATAAGCCAATCATACCAACTTTAGATGGGAGAGCACCTGCACTTTAGCACTGGTCAGCATTGATAAAGTGCTCAGAGTCCTAGAGCCAACAGCGAGAGGTCAGAAAAACTAGGAGGAAGGAGGCAAAAAGACCGGGGATGACCCTGCGTAAGGCAAAAAGTCCAACATGGTTGATTTTAACTACTGAGCAGAGAACAGTGATTCCTTCTGAAAAAATCTCACAATTTATGGAGCTTATGACCTCTCTGAGATTGATGCAACATATAAATAAACCTATTGATCAAAAGGGGCACGTCCTCAAACAAGTGTGGGCCTTTGAGTGAGTGGTTGGCAATTGCATTATTGAACCATGTGCCTGGTCTGACTACCACCTTATTATGGATATTTCCTTCCCTTGTATTAACCGCTTAGCTGCTGGACTCCTGCCCGCCCCCACCCCATTTCCAGTGCTGAGCCCTTTGCTGGTTATTTGGGGTACTTAGTGCTTAGACCTCCATAGCTTTTTGTCAAAATAAAGCACCCACAACAAACTTATGTCTTTTTTTCCTCAACATCCTGGGGATTCTACAGGTACCCAGGGTTTGTAGAGCCCCCTGAAAGGGTCTGAGAAAATAGCCAAAATATACCTACATTTTGAGTTTTTGGGGAAAAATAGGAAAAAAGTGCTCTGGATAAAAGTGTCTGTTTTTTTATTTTATTTATTTATTTAAAATCACCATCATGCAGAGCTGAATCAAAAAAAATATTTAATTACTACAGTTTTGGCATTTTTCAAAAAGGTAGCCCATTTTTACGTTGAGCGTGCAAGTGCTCTGGCCTGCTGTAATCTATCTGTGGACTTTTAACCACACCCACCGCACGCCCATTACTATCACTCATTCATGGGCATGCCTTTCAAAAATCCTGTGTTACCATTGTTGTTAGAAGTGGGGTCTTTGGTTGGCAGTCAGGTTACCTCCTGTCCAAGAAAGGACCCTCACTCTAGTTGGGGTAAAGGAGAATCACCCTCAGTTAACCCCCGCTCACTCCTTTGGTAGCTTGGCACAAGCAGGCAGGCTTAACTTCTGAGTCTAGGTGTAAAGTATTTGTACCAACACACACAGTTACTCATTGAAAACGCTACAAAATGACACAGCACAGGTTTAGAAAAATAGGTAATATTTATCTAAACAAAACAAGACCAAAAAGACAAAAATCCACCTTACACAAGTCAAGTTATGAATTAAAAAGCAAAAAGAGCCTTCAATCCTTAGAAAACAGTGCTAGCTCTGTTAGTGTGAAAAAGTACCTAGGTTGCATCAAAAGAACACTGCACGGGCGAGCATGCGTCGGAAAAGGACAGCGATGCATACATTTCTCACTCGCAAGCAAGATCATGCGTAATTCCTCCTCCAGTCGGGTTGGTGTGCGTTGTTTTTCCTCTCCACAGGAGAGCGATGCGTCGACCCAGACAGGCACCTTGTGTCCGGGGAGGCTTTGCATAGTTTTTCCGCGCCCAGCAAAGTTTGCGTAGAAAATCTTGCCACACAGTATCAGCCTAACTGTGCTTTGTGGGTTGCGACGTTATCAGCCTCCATCAGCGGGTGTTTCGCGTTATCTCTCCAGGCGTGTGCGTCGATCTTCCATCCGCGATACAGATGAAGCGTAGATTTCAGTCGCAAAGCCAGCGGCGCGTCGTTTCTCAGCCGCATCTCAGAAGGTGTGTCAAAAGAATTGCCCAGCACGGCGGTCTATGCATGGATTTTCAGTCTTTGTCTGGAAGCTTCACCTTTCAAGGCCCCAGGAACTGGATAGGGCACCACTTGGCAGGGCAGGAGTCTCAGCAGAGAGTCCAGGTGCTGGCAGGGGAAGTCTTTGATGGCCCTGAGACTTCAACAACAGGAGGCAAGCTCAGGACAAGCCCTTGGATATTTACTCACAAGCAGAAATGTACAGCAAAGTCAAGTCTTTGTCCCATTGCACAGGCAGAAGCAGCAACTGCAGGATAGCCCCACAAAGCACAGACACAGGCAGGGCAGCACTTGTCCTCAGCTCTTCTCCAGGCAGAGGTTCCTCTTGATATCCAGAAGTGATCTAATTTTTCTGGGGTTTGGGTGCTCTTCTTATACCCATTTTGGCCTTTGAAGTAGGCCTACTTCAAAGGAAAGTCTGTCTTGTTTGTGAGATCCTGCTTTGCCCAGGCCAGGCCCCAGACACACACCAGGGGGTTGGAGACTGCGTTGTGTGAGGGCAGGCACAGCCCCTTTAGGTGTAAGTGACCACTCCTCCTTTCCCTCCTAGCAAAGATGGCTCATCAGAATATGCAGGCTACACCCCAGCTCCCTTTCTGTCACTGTCTAGAGAGAGGTGCAAACAGCCCAACTGTCAAACTAACCCAGACAGGGAATCCACAAACAGGCAGAGTCACAGAATGGTTTAAGCAAGAAAATGCCTATTTTCTAAAAGTGGCATTATCAAACACACAATCTCAAAACCAAGTTTACTAAAAGATGTATTTTTAGATTATGAGTTCAGAGATCCCAAACTCCACATGTCCATCTGTTCCCAAAGGGAATCTACACTTTAATCATATTTAAAGGTAGCCCCCATGTTAACCTATGAGAGACATAGGCCTTGCAACAGTGAAAAACGAATTTAGCAGTATTTCACTGTCAGGACATATAAAACACTTAAGTACATATCACACCTTTAATGTACACTGCACCCTGCCCATGGTGCTACCTAGGGCCTACCTTAGGGGTGTCTTACATGTAAGAAAAAGGAAGGTTTAGGCCTGGCAAATGGGTACACTTGCCAAGTCGAACTGGCAGTTTAAAACTGCACACACAGACACTGCAGTGGCAGGTCGGAGCCATGTTTAAAGGCTACTAATGTGGGTGGCACAACCAGTGCTGCAGGCCCACTAGTAGCATTTGATTTGCAGGCCCTGGGCACCTCTAGTGCACAGTACTAGGGACTTACCAGTAAATCAAATATGCCAGTCATGGATAAACCAATCAACAATACATTTTACACAGACAGCATATGCATATTAGCACTGGTTAGCAGTGGTAAAGTGCTCAGAGTTCAAAAGCCAACAAGAGCAGGTCAGACAAAATAGGAGGCAGGAAGCAAAAAGATTGGAGATGACCCTGTAGAAGGAAAAAAAAAGTCCAACACGACCCCCTACCAGCCTCAAGCCAGAGGAGACCAATCAATACCTTGATGGACTTCCATAATTGGGGCGATAGAACAGGGACCCAGGCCCACAACAGCAGGGATATTTTCCAGTTCTGCCCCTTCCTGACTCCAGTTGGATCCCTGTGTCCATACTCTCAGGGCACACTAAGCTAACCCACAGGGAACCCTTTCTCCTCATCTGCAGATACCATCTGTGCAGCACCTAACTTTCCTTTGCTCACAGAGGTATCCCATGGGGTAGATAGTACCACCAGGGCCAACACAGTGTTGTGGCCCACTCCACCCCTGGTGTGTGACTCCTGACCTGAAAACGGTTTCCCAACCTGGGGTCTGTACCATCAGGTCGGACCAGGGCCAGGGGGTGAGGCTTCCCTCCCAGAGGCTTCCCTTCCCCTGCCCTTCCTTATGGGGTCCTCCAGCCCCCAACTAGGAGTGCCGCCCCAGAAGATAACACAGTAGGTGCACTGTTAGCAGTACACCCTCCCTCCAGGTCGGGGGGGGGACACCCTGAACTGGCCTTTCAATCTAGGGTCTGTACCCTTAGATTGAACTGGGGTCAGGAGTGAGTCTCTCCCTCCCCTGCCCCTACTCCCAGGGTTCTGCACCCCCCAATATGGAGAGTACCCCTAGAAGTCACTCCGGGGGGAGTGATTGGGCAAACCGCCCCCCCTTCAGGTCAGGGTTTACCCCCTGCACCTGATCCTCCGGTCTAAGGGCTGTACCCTCAGATTGGACCACTGCCTGGCACACCAGGACTTCCTGGGGGGCACACCTACTCCCCATCAGGTCAGAGTTTACCTCCTGAACCTGACCATCCAACCCAGAGCCACCACTCTGCGGTTGAACCACTGCCTGGCACACCGGAACTTCCTGGGGGGCACACCTACCTCCCCAATAAGGTCAGAGTTTACCCCCTGAACCTGACCATCCAACCCAGAGTCACCACCCTGTGGTTGAACTACTGCTTGGCGCACCAGGACTTCCTAGGGGGCACCCCTAACCCCCACAAGGGAAACACCTTCCCCAAGAGCCACACATGGGTCTGGCTGGTGCAGGTCTCCTGACTTCTGCCCATCTGGCAGAGTCTAGATTCCCCCAGACCAGAAATGTTCTCACCAAAGTCATTCCTGGGGTGCACTGACCTCAGAGCTAACCCCTGACCCTCCAGGTTCTCCACTGGGGTCCGCAACCCCCTCTCAACCCTCTGTCTGGACTTCTGCACCCCCTCACTAGGAGTGGTACTGCCAGACACCGGAACTGGTGGGACACTGGCTACAGCCGCCGCCCCCCCCCAAGTTCTCCTGACACTGAGGGGTCTCCTCAGCAGATGACCCTACAGTACAGGCTAGGCTCCCCCTCATGGAACCATCAAGGACCTGGGACTGGAGCTCGGGCACCCTGGACCTCAGCCCATCCCCATTCCCTCTCCTCTGAGACTGGACATGGGACCCCTCACCCAACCCACTACACTGGGACACTGCAATCCTTCCCTACCTCACCTGGTTGGGAAATACCTAGACCACACCCCTCTAGAGCACCCACAAATGCCTCTTCAGATTCTCTGGTAATCACCCAGAGGTCTGCCTCCAGTGTGAGTTCCCTGGGGTCAGAGAACTCACACTCCACCTGGTGTTGGCGTATCTCTGGAAAATAAGGACTAGATATGCTCTCCTGCAATTACATCACTCAGCCGCTCACATTAATTACCCAAACTACGCTTGACCCAACCATCCAGTGACTCGGCCTTGAAAAAGTACCCCACATACCCTCCTTAGACTGCTGAGACAGTACCTGACTGTCCCTGACACTCAACTCACACTCTTCTGGGATGTTTCCACATTCCATAAACAGGACTTCTACCTGGGGGGGAACCCCTCTCCCTGTCACTCTCGCCTAGAGTCAGGAGAGTGTCCCTCCCATCACTCGGAATATGACTCCCCATGCCAGTTCCCCAATCCACCTCAGGGACCCTGTGCATCACTGGAGCTACCTCACACCCCTGAACCTCCTGGTGTGTGTTAACCCCCTCCTTCAAGTAGGGCACCACGTCTCTGGGCATGTGTACTTCTTTGTACTGAATGTAGAAGTGTTGCAGCCACTGTTCTAGCTGGACTTCGCCCTAATGGCTTCTAGCTTCCTCAATCTTAGCTCATAAGCCAAGATCATCAATTTCTCTTCTAAGGCCATCCTCAGCTTCTCTAACTCCAACTGGTGAGCCCTCTCCCCCTATCTGTACTGCAACTCTTCAGGAGTCGGACCTTTGGATGACACACTGCTACCTATCCTGGGGACCACCCCCCCAGCCATAACAGGTACATCCACTACACCATTATGAACCCTCTGCACCTCCTCACCCTCATCCTCTGTTTGCCCTCCAGCCTCCTTGGCTGCCACCCAGGACCTCAATGCTTTTTGCAGCTCCTCCATCTCAGAGGCAGGTCTGATACATGTTTACAGGGATACTTAAGTGGGTGTCACACTCAGTGTTGCAGGGCCACTGGTACCATTCAATTAACAGACCCTGGGTATATGGTATACTACTTTACAGGGTAAATAAAATATGCTAGTTGTGGATACACCAATGCTACTATTTTTTAGGGGAGAAGCGCATTCACTTTACTACTAATTAGCAGTGGTAAAGTGCTCAGAGTCCGAAGGCCAACAAAAAGATGGTCAGAAAAACAGGAGGAGAAAGGCACAAAATCTGGGGTAAGACCACTAAAAGGATGCAAGGTCCAACACATGTCCCCGCCCCAGCTGAAAATGGAAAGAGCTACCCAACCTCTAGGATTTTCTCATCACCACGGCGGAGGAACCCAGATAGTCCGTCAGCATTGACCGAGGTTGGTGTTCCACCATGAACTCTATAGCCTGTAGGGAAATTGACTACCTCAACAATTTTGGATTTTCACTCATCATTTGCATTAGCCACCTGAGTGGCCTGTGGTCAGTATGAATCAGGAAGTGAGTGCCAAACAGGTATGGCCTCAACTTATTCAGGGCCCAAACCACAGCAAAAGCTTCCCTTGCTATAGCACTCCACCTCTGTTCCTGGGGGAGTAGCCTCCTAGACATGAAGGCAACAGGTTAGTCCCGGCCTTCCTCAATGAGTTGTGACAATACTGCCCCTACGCTATGCTCTGAGGCATTAGTTTGTACAATGAACTCTTTGGAGAAGTCAGGGGACTTGAGCACAGGACCTGTGCACATCAATCCATCACAGAGATTTGTAGAGTGCAAACTTGTCACCCAGTGGGGTCTTCAGTCACTGGGAGGGTCCGCTGGTGGTGGTGGTAGAAAAGCCAAGTGTTTAGCTTTGTTCTGAAGTCTTCCAGAGAAGGGGGAGGTGCGCAGGTGGAAGAAGGAGTGGTCACCGAGGCATTCCTGACAGATGTGGGGAACATAGGCAAGAGTAAAGTTTGCCTAGCGGAGCTCTCTGGTAGGTCAGTGGAATGTGATGCATTTGTTGATACAGGCAGGTCCGACATCGTGGAGGACTTTGTAGGCATGCATGAGGAGCTTGTAGTGGCATCTTTGTTGGATGGGGAGCCAGAGGAGAGTTCTGAGATGGATAGAGAAGCTGGTTCTTCTGGGGAGGTCGAGGATGAGTCTCGCTGCTGTGTTCTGGATGGTTTGGAGGCAGTTGAGGAGCTGCTCTAGCATAGAGTGCGTTGCCGTAGTCGAGGTACCTGGAGACGAGGGCTTAGGTGACTGACTTCCTGGTCACGACAGAGATCCACCGGAAGATCATGCAGAGGATGTGGAAGCAGGAACAGGAGACAGCGTAGATCTGTTTTTTAATGGTGAGTTGGGTGTCCAGGATAATGCAGAGATTGCGTCCGTGGTTGCGGGCCACCTTGTGTCATCCTAGGGGGATGACTTGTTCCTGACAATCAGGATTCTCGTCTTGTCCGAATTTAGTTTGAGGCAGTTTGTCCTCATCCAGCTGGCAATTTCAGTCATGGTGTTATTTCCTGTGGTGGAGGTGTCATCGGAGAGGGATAGGACTAGCTGGGTGTCATCAGCGTAGGAGATGATGTTCAAGCCATGGGTGTGTGTGATGTCGGCCAGTGGAGTCATGTAGGTGTTGAAGAGGGCGGAGCTGAGGGAGGAGCCGTGGGGAATGCCGCAGATGATGTCTTTGGGTACTGAGACAAAGGGTGGGAGGAGGATTCTGTGCGTACAGCCTGAGAGGAAGGAGGTGATCCATCGGAGAGCATTATGTTGGATGCCAATGCTGTGGAGTCTGGTGATGAGGGTGTGGTGGGAAATGGTGTTGAAGGCTGCAGACAGGTCGAGAAAGGTGAGGGTTGCTGTTCTGCCTAGGTCAAGGATGTGTTTGATATCATCCGTTGCTGCAATCAGTCCGTTGTCTTCAAGGAAGTCTGTGAGCTGGTGATTGATGGCCTTTTCTAGGACTTTGGCAGGGAAGGGGTGGAGTGAGATAGGGTGGTAGTTATTGAGCTTGTTAGGGTCAGCTGAGGGTTTGTTCAAGAGGGGCTTGACCTCACTGTGCTTCCAGGCGTTGGGGATGGTGGCTGTGGAGACGGAGGAGTTGAGAGTTTCAGTGAGGGAGGCTCTGATTATTTCTCTTCCTAGGTTTTAGAAGCAGTGAAGGCATGGGTCGTGAGGGATCCGGAGTGAACAGAGGTCATGCTGGCGATAGTGTCTTCGGTGGAGAGATGTTTCCATTCAGAGATCTGGTGGGGTGGGGAGGTGTGGGTTGGTGTGCAGAGCTGGTCAAGGTAGGTGGGCTGGGAGTTGAAGTTGCTGTAGATGTCAACGATCTTGTGGTGAAAAGTCAGAGCGCGTGTTGCAGAGGATTTGGGAGGGATGTATAGTGTTTTCTGGGGCAGATGGGCAGGAGAATTCTCTGATAATACTGAATAAATCCTTGGTGTGGTTGGTGCTGGTCTCTATGTTCTTTCTTGGTCTCCCTGATACAGTGGTGGTAACTGTTCAGCGCAGTCCTGAAGGAGTCTACTTTGGTGGTGGGCTTGTTGCTGCGCCAGTGTCGTTCTAGTTTCCTGCAGTGGCACTTGAGGATTATGAGTTCTGGGGTCAACCACCTTACCTGACTGGTGGGTTTTCTATTGGTGATGCACTTCAGGAGGGCTATGGTTGGTGAAGTTTTGGATGCGGTGTTCGAGTGTGTCTGCGGGGATGGGTTTTGCTTCTTTGAGGGCAGAGATCCAGGTTGTTCCCATGATTCTGCCCAAGTTGCAGCGAGGGAGGGTCGGTGGTCTCGTCGGGGCTTCTGGTCATACCTCTATGGTAAAGTGGACAATGTGGTGGTCAGTCCATGTTACCTTGGTTGTGAGGGAGAACTTGGTTCTGTCGTTATTGGAGAAGATGGTGTCCAATGTGTGTCCTGCGCTGTGTGTGGGTGTGTTGACGAGTTGAGAAAGGCCGATGACACTCATGTTCTTGAGGAGGAAGGCAGAGTTAGAGTCATTTGGGTCCTCTAGATGGAAGTAGAGCTCCCATAGGAAGACGTAGTGGTTGGAGTCGATAGCCAGAGGGGCAATGAAGTTCAGGATGGAGTTAAAAAAGCTGTGGCGGGGGCCCGGAGGTCTGTAGGAGAGGTTTCCTCTGATGGTGGTATTGATGTTGTCTTTGATCTGGAAGTTCAGGTGTTCCATGATCGGGGTTGTATTGTCGTCCAAGGCGGAACATTGGCGGGATTCCTTGTGGATGATGGCAATGCCTCCACTGTGCCCGTTAGGGCGGTCATGGTTGATTATCTTGTATCCAGTGGGTGTTGCGGTTGCACTGTCCAGTGCCCATGAGGGGGTGAGCCATGTTTCGGTGATGAACATTATGTTGGGTGCAAGGCTGGAGATGGTATCCGAGATTTCTATGGCATGCTTGCAGAGGGATCGGGCGCTTAGTAGTGTGCAGTGGAGTTGAGATTTGTGGGAGGACATTCGCTGGGTAGAGCTTGCATTGGTTCCTGCATTGCAGGAGAAGTGGCAGTAGTGGCAGGAGAATGGACCGTTGTTGTGTCGGGGTGAGGCGATGCAGCATTTGGGGTTGCAGGCTTGGGTCTGAGATTGTTTATCTTGTCTGGGAGTACTGATGCCAGACTGTGGCGGATCCAGGGGTCCAAGTGCCGGTCGTGGTCCGGGCATGGGCTGTAGATCCAGGGGTCCTGGTACTGGGCATGGTCCGGGCTGCAGATCCTGGGGTTCTGGTGCTGGGCGCAGTCCGAGAGCAGGCTGCAGATCCAGGGGTCCTGGTGCTGTGCATGTTCTGGGAGTAGGCTGCAGATCCAGGGGTCCTGATGCTGGGCAGGTCTGGGTGAGGGCTGCAGATACAGGGGTCCTGGCGTGGGGCGTGTTACAGGCGTAGGCTGCAGATCCAGGGGTCTTGGTGCTGTGCATGTTCTGGGAGCAGGCTGCAGATCCAGGGGTCCTGATGCTGGGCAGGTCTGGGTGAGTGCTATAGATCCAGGGCTCCTGGCACGGGGCGCGTTACAGGCGTGGGCTGCAGATCCAGGGGTCTTGGTGCTTGGAGTGTTCCGGGAGCATACGGGCTTGCCTTTGGTGCACAGCTGGCACGCCGGCTGCGTGCAACTGCCATTAAATAGGTCCTGGGGCGTGATGGGGGAGCTGGGCGAGAGGAAAAGGCAGGATACGCGGGGCCTTCAATGCAAGAAGGGAGGGGGAGCCTGAAGGACAGCAAGGCCAGAAGGTTTGGGGCAGCAACAGCAGGCAAGCAAGGCCTAAGCAAAACAGGGGGGGCAGCAACAACAAGCAAGTAAGGCCTAAGCAAGACAGGGGACAAGGCAGGCAAAGGGCCCTGCACTGCAGGGGCTATACAGCACTTCGCGGCTAGTGCCGGGGGGGTGAGGGGGAACACATGGCTGGCTTGAGGGAGCCAAATTCTTTTTGGCATGCCTCTGTTCAAATCACATTCCTGCGCTGCTTCTTAGAAGTCATCTCGGTCAAGGGGGCAACAATGGTGCTGCATCCCTTGACAAACCTCCTATGGTACCAAGTGACCTCTGTATGGATTTTGGGGGGCTTCCAGGAGATGATGGTTTAAATCTTGGCCCGGAGGGGCTGCACCCCCCCCCCACAAACCAGGTATCCCAAGTACACCACTGATACATGCCCTATCTGGCACCTACTGGCCTTGATAAGTAGGCCTGCCTGTTGCAGGGCCTGAAGCACTTCCCTGAGGTGGTAGCAGATGGTCTTCCAGTTGCAAGTGAAGATAGTATGTTGTTGTAAAAGGCCCTTTTTGCAGGGTTATCCCCAAACCTTTTGCCCGTTTACTCCTAATTGTTTCAGATCTGTTTTGCTGGTTTATAGTCTCTGCACACTTTACAACTGCTAACCAGTGCTAAAGTGCAAGTGTTCCTTGTGTAAATTGTATTGGTGATTGGTTTACCCATGATTGGCATATTTAATTTACTAGTAAGTCTCTAGTAAAGTGCACTATATGTGCACAGGGCCTATAAATCAAATGCTACTAGTGGGCCTGCAGCACTGATTGAGCCACCCACATGAGTAGCCCTGTGAACATATCTCAGGTCTACCACAGCAGCGTTTTTATGTGCAATTTTGCACTGCAATTTCGACCTGTCAGGTGTACCCACTTGCAAGACCCAACCTTTCCCTTTTTGTACATGTAGGGCATCCCTAAGGTAGGCCCTAGGTAGCCCCATGGGCAGGGTAGCGTGTATTTAAGAGGTAGGACACGTACTGGTGTGTTTTACATGTCCTGATAGTGAAATACTGCCCAATTCGTTTTTCACTATTGCAAGGCCTATCACTCCCATAGGTCAACTGGGGATTGCATTTAAATTCCTCAAGTGTAATTTCCAATTGGGAGCTGGTAGAGATCTAGAGTTTGGAGTCTGAACTCACAATTTAAAAATGCATCTTCTGGTAGAGTTGATTTTTAGATGGTCTGTTTGAAAATACCACTTTTAGAAAGTGGGCATTTTCATGCTTAACCATTCTGTGCCTCTGTCTGCCTGTGGAATCCACTTCTGAGTCAGACTGACATTTGGACTGTTTGTGAATTCCCTCTAGACAGTGACAGAAAGGTGAGGTGTAGCCTGCATATCCCGATGAGTCTCCTGGGCTAGAGTGGGGAGGGAGGAGCTGACACATGCACCATAAAAGGCTGTGCCTGTCCTCACACAATGCAGACTCTGGTCCCCTGGAGTGTGTCTAGTGCCCGTCCTTGGCAATGCAGGATTTTGTAAACAACAGAGACTTTCCTTTGAAGTTTGACTAATTAAAAGGCCAGAACTGGTATAAGTAGTGGATCCAAAACCCCAGACTTTTAAAACACTTCTGGATCAAGAGGAACCTCTGCCAAGGAGAAGAGCTGAAGAGCTGGAGGAGGAGTACTACCCCTTTGCTTCGTGTGCTTTGCTGGGTTGGCCTGCAGTTGCTGCTTCTGCCTTAAAGAGGACAAAGACTGGACTTTGCTGTGTATCCAGCTTGTGAAGTTTCTCCAAGGGCTTGAAGTAGAGCTTTCCTCCTGTTGGAAGCCCCATGGATATCAAAGACTTCACGTTCATCTGCCTACAGCACTGAAAACTGTGTGTTTTGTGATGCAACAGAAGAACTACCATGATGCTATCAATGACGTCACTGCCTGCACCATGACCTGATGACGCCACATGGAGCCGTGCCCCACGTCGCACCGACACCACCACCGAGCTGCTGCATGCACCGTGACCTGGGGGACCTCCAGTCCGCATCTCCTTGCTCACACCGTAGCCTTGGTATCCCTGATGATGATGCTCTGTGCTGACACCGAAGCCACTGCCTGAACCGTGACCTGAGGACACCGCTCGTGAGGTACACAGAGCACCGTCCCATACCGCACCGCAGCCCCGGTCCACCGACTCCAGCGCCATTGACTCCAGCATCATCAACAGATGCTCCTTGTTGGAAAATGGGTTATTGGTAAGGGCAGGTAGGTACCTACACCTAGCAATAGGCCACTAACCTCCACTAAGGTCCAGTTAGGTCTCAGTAAATTAAACCCAGCTCAACCCTTGGTAGCTTGGCAATGAGCGTCAAGGCTTAACTTAGGAGACAGAGTGTAAAGCATTCAAATATCACAAAACAGTAATTAAATAAAACACAGGAAACAGTTGAAAAATCCAAAACCAACCTATAAAAATAGATTATATTTTTATCTTTAAAATGACACCAAAACGAATAAAATCGGATAAGGGGAACCGGAGATATGAATTTTTAAAGAATTATTATTGTTTAGGTCCTAGAAACAAAAAAGCGCCAATCGGGTCATCTGGTTGCACCTCGACCGGGGCAAAGTCAAAGTTTTAGGCCGACCGCGATGGAGCCCTGCTCGGCTACAGGCCGCGGGAGGCCTCGGTTAAAGGTTTACCTTCACACTTAGGGGGTCATTCTAACTCTGACGGGCGGCGGAGGCCGCCCGAGTTCCCCCCTCCAGAACACCGCTCCGCGGTCATAAGACCGCTGCGGTGATTCTGGGTTTCCCACTGGGCTGGCAGGCGACCGCCAAAAGGCCGCCCGCCAGCCCAGTGGGAAACACCCTCCATGAGGATGCCGGCTCCGAATGGAGCCGGCGGAGTGGAGGATGTGCGACGGGTGCAGTTGCACCCGTCGCGAATTTCAGTGTCTGCTCAGCAGACACTGAAATTCTTTGTGGGGCCCTCTTACGGGGCCCCACGACACCCGATACCGCCATCCTGTTCCTGGCGGGCGACCCCCCAGGAACAGGATGGCGGTATGGGGTGTCAAAATCCCCATGGCGGCGCAGCAAGCTGCGCCGCCATGGAGGATTCTGCAGGACAGCGGAAAACCGGCGGGAGACCGCCGGTTTTCCTGTTCTGACCACGGCTGAACCGCCGCGGTCAGAATGTCCTGAGGAGCACCGCCAGCCTGTTGGCGGTGCTCCCGCCGACCCTGGCCCCGGCGGTCCGTGACCGCCGGGGTCAGAATCAGGCCCTTAGTCTCTTTTTCGAAGATTTTCTTCAGCGGGACGAACCTGCCAGTCCAATCCGACCTCCTGGAGCCCTTCTCCGGATACGCGATGGTGGAATCCTCGGTGGAGATTTTTACCTTCGGACTTAGTCGTTTTTTCGAGGTGAAAATCCTTCGACCGGGGTAAACCTGGCTCTTGATCCGACGTCCATGGAGCCCTCCTCGGATACGCTGGCTGGGAGGTCCCGGTCAACTTTTTACCTTCGGACTTAGTCTCTTTTTCGGAGATTTTCTTTACCGGGACGAACCAACAAATCAGGCCGGGTCGCGGTTGAGGAAAGCCGGCCAGAGTTGCGCGGCGGGTCGGTCCCTCTATGGAGCTTTTTTACAAAAGTTGTCCAAACTTCTCCAAACTTCTGGGGCTCCTCCCAGATGTCCTTTTAAGGTGCTTTTGGGGTCCACAGCTCAACCCAAGGGTCCAGAAGTTCTGAGATGGTCCTTGGGGGGTGCGGACTACAACTCCCAGAATGCACCTGGCGCAAACTCCTTTTTGGCCACTGGACAGTGGTCAGCTGGTCGCTTTTTTCAGGAGATGGTGAAGAGGACTCTGGATAGCAATTTTTCACCTGTAGCAAACAGGGAGTCCCTCCTTGAACCAGTTGAAGCCAGGCAAATTCCTTTTTGTGGTGAAGCCCAAGTGTGCAGCTGGTGCAGTCCTTCTGAGTGCAGGTTCCAGGTGCAGGCCAGGGGTCCAGCAGGGCAGTCCTTCTTCTTCTGTAGTTCTTCCTTGTTGGATGTGGTAGGGAACTGAGGTGTGGGTGCAGGTCTGCCAGTTTTATCCTTGCTCCTGGGTGAAAAGCAGGGAGGTCCTGGTTCTCCAATCAGGTGCAGGGTCCTTCCCCCTGTGATGACCACTTCCTGGGAAGTGTGGCAAAAATCAATCCCAGGAGGCACCATTCTCTAAAAATCCATCATGGCTGAATCTGATTTTTGGAGGTTATATCTGGCTGAGCCCACCCACTGGTGTGGCTAAAAATCATAAACACACCCCTCTCCTGCCCTCTCCTAATCTAATCAAGGGGGCACCTAGTTGTCTGGGGTTGCAGGATGTGGGGGCGTTGCTGGTTGCTCCAAATGTCCTTCTCTGCCTTTGAAGACCAGTTTGGCAGCCCTCCCCCTTCCTGCCTCACCATCTGCTGAGGGGAGATTCCTTCTCACAGGCACATTCCTTTGTGTGAAGCCAGGCCACTTCACACCTCATCAAAGCAGGTTGGCCAAGCTGCTCGAGGCTGGCCAATCAGAGCACAGCAGCAAAAACAATGCAGGGCTGAAATTGGCAACTTTTTAGGTAAAGTTTAAAACTCTTTACCTGAACAAGTTATATTAAATCCCACAACTGGAAGTTGTGGGATTTATTACAACAATTAATTTGATACCAAACTCTTGGTATGCATAATTTAAGGAGACTTTAAAAATTAAAATAAAGTCTCCCCATTGTAGCCTATGAAGGCCATTTACTACAATGAGGGAAAAACAAATGTGGCTGTTTTTACCTCACCAGGGCTTATAAAACTATTTTTATAAAGTCCCTGCTTATAGTTACATGGCACCCAGCCCTCTGGGCACATAGGGAACACCTTAGGGGTGACTTATATGTAAAAGTAAGGCAGTTTAAGACTTTAGAACTACTTTCAATTCCAAAGTCGAATTTGCATATAACCTATGGGTGCACCACCTATTCTGTGGTCCCTAAACCTACATGCCCTACCATATACTAGGGACTTATAGGTAGATTAACTTAGCCAATTATAATTAGCCTAATTTGCATATCCATTTTACACAGAGCACAGGCCCTGGGACTGGTTAGCAGTACCCAGGGCACCATCAGAGTCAGGAAAACACCAGCAAAAAGTGGAAAATGGGGGCAAAAAGTTAGGGGGCCTCTGTAATCAGCCCTGTTTTCTCACACTCCTGTCTGTACCGCGACCTGTGGGTGACACACAGCGCCCGCTCCGCATCATGCTGCACAGCGCCCGCCCGCGTTGTACCACTGCCTTGGGCCTACCCACGACAGTGCTCCAGCAATTATGCCGCTGCTGCCTGCAAGGTGACCTGGAGACACCTTAAGTCGTACTGCCCTGCTTCACACCACAGCCCTGGTCTCACTGATGCCGCAGGACGCCATCACCGAGCAGCTGCCTGCACCGTGACATGTGGGCACAGTATGTTGCATCGTCCCACTTCACACCGCAGCCCCGATGCCATCAACACCAGTGCTCCTGACTTCGTCATCAGCCCGGAGTTCGAACAGCAACACATGTGACTTCAAGGGCCTGACGACCCCTGCACCGACCTCTGGAACAGACACATGTTGACGCCTGCAGACATTGCACTCCGGATCCCATTGCAAGGATCACAACGCCCTACATTTCCAAGGTACTGTTGCAGGTTTTCCTAACACTGAAGCTGGCCCACGAGGCAGCAGCCGGCATGAACTGTTGGATTTGTTGTCCACAATGCTGTGACAGCCCCAGACAGAGCTATCGACTTCAAGGAACTGTATTTTTAAGTAATTCCTGCAAAGTTCATATCTTTATTACTGTATGTTGGAGTTTTCTGGTTTTGGTCTTGCTTTACACAGATACATATTGGCTATTTTTCTAAAACTGGTGTGGTGTCCCTTTGTAGTGTTTTCATTGTGTTACTGTGTGTTATGTGCAAATGCTTTACACATTGCTTCTGAGATAAGCCTGACTGCTCGTGCCAAGCTACTAAGTGGTTAAGCAGGGGTTATCTGAGCTCGATATCTCCCTTATCCTGACTAGAGTGAGGGTCCCTACTTGGACAGGGTGCAAACGACTGCCAACTAGGGACCCCATTTCTAACATATGTCATCTAGGTAGGCAACAGGGAAGGCCTCTAAACTGGCAAGTATTCAGTTTACCAGCCTCTGAAAGGTGTCAGGAGCATTTGTAAGCCAAAGGGCATCACCCTGTGGTGGTAGTGGCCCTCGGGTGGAGAAGGCCGACCTCTCCTTGGCTTCTTCAGTCAGGGGGATCTGCCAGTACCCTGAGGTGAGATCAAAGGTGCCTAAGTACTTGGCAGCCTCTAACCTGTCACCCAGGTTATCCACCTGGGGGATGGGATGTGCATCGGTCTTGGTTACAGAACTGAGCCCTCTGTAGTACACACAGAACCTTAATTTTCATGTGATGCCCGGTGAGGCAGCTTTTGGTACCAGAATCATAAGACTTTATTAGGGGCTACTGGAGGGTACTATTACCCTCAAATCCAGCATCTTGGCGACCTCCCTCTTAATACTGGCCCACACCTTATCCAACAACCAGTAAGGCTTGTGCTTGACAGGGAGGTTGTTCCCTGTGTCTACATCATGGGTACATAGATAGGTAAACCCAGGAGTAAGGGAGAAAAGAGAGGAGAACTGTTCCAATACTTGACGGCAGTCCCTCTGCTGCTCAGGAGCCAAAGTGACTCAATCTTTCCACAGACCCATCCTTCTCCTTGGAGGCTAAAAGGTCAAACATAGGTTTACTCTCCTCCTCATCAGCTCCATCAGTCACCAGCAACATGGTGACCTCAGACCTCTCAAAGTGGGGTTTGAGGCAATTGATATGATGCACCCTATCGGTTTGCCTAGGGGTCTTAAGGTCCACTACATAGGTGACCTTATCCTTTTCTCTACCACCTCGGAGGGTCCAGACCAACGATGCTGGAGGGTCCCAGGCTCCACAGGTTCTATCACCCACACTTTTTTTCCCAGGCTGAAATTCCACAGTTGTAGAGTGTTGGTCGTGCCACTCCTTTATTACAGCGTGGCTGGCTTCTAAGTTGTCAGAAGCTCGCTTCCACAACTTAGCCATTTGACTACCGAAGGCCAGCATGTAGTTAACTACCTCCTGGGGGGCTTTCTTCGGAGCTACTCCCAACCCTCCTTAACTAAGCTAAGAAGTCCCCTGACAGGGTGCCCATACATAAGCTCGAAGGGTATGAAGACCCCTCCAAATATGTGCTACTTCCCTGTAGGTAAACAACAAAAAGGGCAAGAGGATATCCCACTTTTGCCTCAGGCAGACTTCTGATCATGCCTTTGAAGGTCTTGTTGACTCTTTCAATCAGCCTGTTGGTTTGGGGGTGGAAAGAGGTGGAGACCTTGAAAGTTACTCCACAAACCTTCCACGTGGACTGCATATAAGCAGACATGAAGTTGGTCCCCCTGTTAGACATCACTTCCTTGGAGAATCCCACTGGTGTCAAAATCCCCATAAGAGCTCCTGACACTACAGGTGCAGTGGTGGTCCCCAGAGGTATGGCCTCTAGATACTGAGTAGCATGATCCACCAGAACCAGACAAGACAAGAAGCGGTCTAGGGATCCAAAGGCCCAATGATGTCCACCTTTTCAAAGGGGGTGCTCACGACTGCCAGTGATTCAGGGGACCTTTCAGCTTCTGCCTTCTCTTCTCACTGGCATGGCATGTCACACAGGTATTACAGAATCTGATGGGGCCCTTAACTTGAGCAACACAAAAGGATGATGGATGGAGTGCTGAACAATGCAAACACTCACCCCCAGTCACAGATCTGGGTTTAATCCATCGTTCTTTTGCTCACCATGCCACCCCAGTATGGACCCAGCCATATTCAAATCAGTCTTGACCTTGTTCCTCGTGGGAACAGTCCAGCCCGAACTCCCAAGTCAGGTCCTCCCTGGACCGGAAACAAGCATCCTGGGACCGGTTTCAGGGTATCACCCTTCATCAGCCAGGCTAGCTTGAATCCAGTGGCACAGTGAGCATGGGACCCACGTCTGGGCATACCCTTCCCACTTAGGGCAACTTTAGCAACACAAAAGGATGATGGACGGAGTGCTGAACAATGCAAACACTCACCCCCAGTCACAGATCTGGGATTAATCCATCATTCTTTTACTCACCATGCCACCCCAGTTTGGACCCAGCCATATGCAAATCAGTCTTGACCCTGTTCCTCGTGGGAACAGTCCAGCCTATACTGCCAAGCCAAGTCCTCCCTGGACCGGAAACAAGCATCCTGGGACCGGTTTAAGGGTATCACCCTTCCTCGGCCAAGTTATCTTGAATCCAGTGGCACAGTGAGCACGGGACCCACGTCTGGGCATACTCTTCCCACTTAGGGCAACTTTAGCAAGACAAAAGGATGATGGACGGAGTGCTGAACAATGCAAACACTCACCCCCAGTCACAGATCTGGGTTTAATCCATCGTTCTTTGGCTCACCATGCCACCCCAGTTTGGACCCAGCCATATGCAAATCACTCTTGACCCTGTTCCTCGTGGGAACAGTCCAGCCCGAACTTCCAAGCCAGGTCCTCCCTGGACCCGAAACAAGCATCCTGGGACCGGTTTCAGGGTATCACCCTTCATCAGCCAGGCTAGCTTGAATCCAGTGGCACAGTGACAATAAAACTGGGGGACAAGTCTTGCAATGGTCTTGTCTTGGTCCAAGAGTCCTGCCAGGAGTATATATGAGCCATCTCCAGTAGAAAGGCCCTGTAGCATTGGGGACCACCAGGGCCATTGTCCCATGCACAGGAGCCTTAGCTTCACTGTATAGGAAGATGTTCTCATAGTAAATGTGACAGCTTCCAGAGACATCACCTGCTGCTTGGGGTTTGGCCTGTCGCCTCATGCCCTCAAGTGTTGGACACTCCCTCTGTGACCTACAGAACTTCTCCTTGGCAGGACCTCCTTTCACCTGCCAATCTGCAGGTGTAGGCAGGTCTCCTATGGAAGCAGTGCCCTCCTCAGTTCATTCCGGGGTAGCCTCTACGGGCACCAATCGATCTCACTAGGGGTACACTGAGGGCATTGTTCCAGGCTCCAGCCATTCTTTACTCCCCCTCACAGGCAGTGCTGGATCTTGTGGTAGCACAGATCAAGTCAGGTAGCCCCAACATCCCCAAATGAATCCTGAGTTTGACCTCCTTCCAGGCAGAGGACTCCAGGTCATTATGTAACAAACAGTCCCCAGGCATGGCAGGGCTTACAGCAACTCTCAGAGGACCTTAACCCCTCCCCACCACTCAAATGGCAACAGGGCCACTGGATAGTGACCCTCTCTGTTGTCAGCTACAACAACATGGTGGAATTAATTGGGAATCACCTGTTCTGGAGACACCACTTGAATCCTTACAATAGTCATACTGGCACCTGTGTCCCTCAGAGCCTCAACACCTTGCCCATTGAAGGTGACCCATTGCCTCTACTTTGCAGCATTGGATGGCACATGGTTCTTAGGAACCATCTCACTGTCACCCAGGGACACGAGGGTAACCCCACTAAACTCCCCCCAATAACTGGGGCTACCTCCTCCCCCAGCAATATGCTATCCACCCCTGGATTCTTACCTCCAGTAGGAGGGTGTGCCCTTTTTGGACACTTGGGTCCCCCTTGTAGTGTCCATACTCACGGCACTCATAGCACTTGGGTATTTTGGGCTGCTGACTTTTGTCAGGGTACTTTGGTTTCCAGTGGCCAGATTTGGAATGTGAACCAGATCCTTACCCTTGCGAGTTGTTTTGGGTGCCTTTCGAGAACTTCTCCATTTTATGTCTCCCCTCTTTCTTTTCACCCTTTTGGGTGTCCCTCCACATACCTTTGAGGATACTCTTGTGCTGACCCAGATGTCCACCTCCTCAGCAAGCTCCATGGGTTCAGTCAGCTTGCTATCTACCAGGTGTTGGCGAAGCTTTGTAAAACAACTATCAAGCTTGTATTTCTTAAAAAACAAATTGTGCAGCCCATCAAAATCATTCACATTGCTGCCCTTCACCCAGCCCTTCAGTGCCTTACCAGCATAGTTTAGGAAATCTACCCAGGTTTGTGTAATTAATTTGCGACTGGCCCTGAATGTTTGTCTATACCTTTCAGGTGTCAGACCCAATTTCTTGACTAAGATGGCTTTCATAGCAGGGTAGTTGGTCTGATTCCCCACCTCTAAAGTAAGAAGGGGACCCTCCCCACCAGGGTCATGCACCACCAAAGACTACTCCCCAGCAGTCCTCTGGGTCCCTTTGTACTCTTAAAGCCACTTCATAAGCTGCTAACCACTTATCCACGTCATCCTCCATGCTGACTGTGGGCACCACATCTTTTGGAATGTGCATTTTAGACTCACTTGAAAACACTGCAGTTATGCTGCCACCATTTCCATTGCTGGACCCTACATCCAGGGCTCTTATGTCCAGCTCTCACAAACTGAGCTCATGGGCCAATTTCTTCTCCTACAGGCCAGGTTTCTCGCCTCGCAAACATACTCCAATCTGGCAAGCTCAAATCTGAGTTTCATCGTCCTGTCTGCTAGCTTCTCTTGGGACAGGTTCCTAGAAGAGACACAGCTCCCTGGTCTGGAAACCACTCTTGCTTCTGGCAAACAGTTGACCCTTTCCACAGGTGGTTCCCCTTACTCATGGGAATCAAAGATCAGGTTGTCATCCTCTTCAGAAATTTCTTGCTCCTCTTCTGGGATGTACTGCCCTACAACCCTGGGCTCTGCCTAGGCCCTTCAAGCCTGCTGTAGTTCCACCTTTAAGGTGAAACCCCTTGTACACACTTGAAAGTCCTTGCAGTAATTCTTCGGATGGTGCACAGTGTAAGATTCCACTCTAGTCAGCTCAAAAACAACTAATGCAAGTGTAGGTATGGCTTCTCCAGAGACAAACATTTAGCACAAAAATTCAAAAAGGCCAATTAGGGAGAATTGGAAAAAAAAAAAAGAAAAATGCCAATTGGTACAGTGTCAAGCAAAAATAGAAGAATAGGCCTAAGTACGGAGTTGTAGTGTACACTGAATCACTACGTGGTACTGCACAAGTCCTATCCTCATGGCTGATCACCAATGTTAGAAATTGGTTGGCAGAGGTATTTTACCCTGTCCAAGTAGGGACTACAATCCTAGTCAGGGCAAGTCAGTGACACAACATAAATTAGCCTGTGCTCACCCTCTGGTAGCTTGGCGCAAAGCAGGCAGACGTAACTTAGAAGGAAATATGAAAAGTACTTGTGCAGCACACACAATAACCATAGGAGGTACACCACAAAAAGAGACTCCACACAGATGTAGAAAAATAAAGCTTGTTTATCTGGTTAATTTAAGATTAGCAAAATGTAGATCCAATTCGTAAATGGTTAAATATTTGCTTTGCAAACTCAAAATAAAACAAGGTTGCTATCCAACAATGAGATAAAAGAGGTGGTGCCGGGGACTTCTTGGCACAAGTGTGCAATGGTTTTATAGACAATGGTACTGTCCTGGCTGCACTCCTTTCGGGGAGCAGAGGGGTGATTCGCGGGCGCCAGCGAAGCAGGTAGGAACCATGGGCGAATGGTGCAGCGGCTAGGTTGAGCAGCAGGGCCGCTCCAGTTGCAGAGACAGCACGGGCAGTGATGGCTACCGGGGCCGCTCCAGGTTATTGAAACTGCATGCAGCCAAGTTGGGCAAGGCCTCTTAGGTTGATTGAAGCAACAAGCAGCTAAGGTTCAGCAGGGTGGGTCCGGGTGTTCCCAGATGCAAGTGGTAGAGTTTGGTGAAGCCACTCGGGGGCGATTGAAGCAGTGAGATGGCAAAGGTTCAGAAGGGCTCTTCCAGGAGATAAAAGTTGCAAGCGACTGAGTTTGGCAAAGCCGCTTGGGTTGGGGTGGTGGGGGTAATTGAAGCAGTCAGCAGCAAAGGTTCAGCAGGTACCCTCCAGGTGGTCAAATCTGAAATAGTAGAGTTTGGTAAAGCTGCTCTGGAGTGATTGAAGTAAAGAGCAACAAAGGAAAGCAAAAAAACGCTCAGAGTCACTCTGGGTTTGGTGAACAAGTCTTGGGCTAGCAGGGCAGCAGATGCTGGAAGCAGTCAGTCTTGGAAGAGTGGCAATCCTGGCACAAAGCAGTCTTTACTTCAGCAGCATTTCCTTGAGTCAGGAAATCTACTGATTTTAGTGAGTCAGGGACCCAGTACTTATACTAGAAAGTGCCTTTGACAAGCACAGATCCCACTTTCAGGTCAGCCTCGGCTCCAGACTAACAGTCAAGAGTAATCAGCCCCTTTGTGATGGGTCTGGCCACTGCCCTTTCAGATCTAAGTGGTAGCCCTTTCCAACCTCCTCCTCAGAAAGATCAATCAGTATGCAGATGAATGTAGATGTGGCTGAGTATCCTGTGTTGTGGGTGTCTGAAGGAAATCCACAAGGGTAGCTTTCACCGAGCCCAAGCCGGACGTGTATTGGAGATAGGCTGTGGGCACATAGGGCAGTGAGTGCAGAGAAATGCCCACTTTCTAAAAGTGACATTTCTAAAATAGTAATAATAAATGTGACTTTACCAGTAAAGAGGATTTATTCTTACCATTCCAATGGTACTAAGCATGATACCGCTACTCCTCTCAGATCAGGAATTACAGTTTAAAAGAATTCCCAATGCTGGCCTATGAGAGGGTCAGGCCTCATAGTAATAAAAAATGACTTTGGGAGTTTTTCATTAATAGGACAGGAAAACGCAAAAGTATATGCCCTGCTTTGTGCTTACATGGCACCCTGCCCTATAGGCTGCCTACGGCCTACTTCAGGGGTGACATATGTAAGGAAAGGCGAGTTTAGGGCTTGGCAAGAAGTTTTAAAAGTCAAGTCGGGTGGCGGTGGCAGTGGCACTGCAACCACAGGCTCTGCAGTGGCAGGCCTGAGACATGTTTACAGGGTTACTTAAGTGGCACAATCAGTGCTGTAGGCCCACTAGTAGTATTCAAATTAGAGACCCTGGGTATATGGTATACCACCTTACAAGGGACTTACATATAAATTATTTATGCCAATTGTGGCTACACCAATGGTTTAGGGAAGAAGCACATGCACTTCAGCACTGGTTAGCAGTGGTAAAGTGCTCCGAGTCCTAAGGCCAACAAAAAGGTGGTCAGAAAAATAGGAGAAAAAAAGCAAAAAGTCTGGAGTAAGATCACCCTAAGGATGCCAGGTCTAAGAGACACCTTCCAAAAGCAATTCTGGAAGGCTTTTTCCTCTTTCTATGTGTGCTGCACAATGCAGAGGTTTTCTTCACAGAAATGTGAGGAAAATTTAAGTTTTTATTCAACTATTGAGGTTTGCAGGGCATTGTGGTTAAGAAAATGATGCGGGATGCATGCGAAACACACCACACTGGACTTCCCCTTATGTCTAGTTTTCAGAACTTTCTGGGTCTGGTAGATTTTTCCAGGTGGCAGCTTAGCCAAGCCCAAAACGTGCAGCCCATTGTAAATAGGATGATACTGGCAGTTAGCCAAACTCTCCTAGCCCATATGTAAAAACATCACCCAAACAAATCAAATGTCCTCTTGCTTTCCAGTGGGGTGGGATGTTTTAGTCCACAGGGGGGAAAAATGCTGCTGCAATGTTAGGGAGGAGGGTGGGGCCTGATGTTAGGATTGGAAAAAGCCACCCTATTATTTTATTAAAAATATATATTGCTGCAATGCAGTGGGCTTTCGGCCCCCCGGGGGGGGGGGCAGATAGGAGTAATTATCCCAATCTGCCATCCCACCTCCTGGGGGGACAGAAAGACAGTTTACCTTCTATTAGGGGTGGGGACATGGCTATGCTCATTCAGGGCAGCCCCATCCAGTGCTTAAAAGGTCTCTTTGGCCTTTGATACAGTTGAGTATGAGCTACTACTCTGCGTTATCAGGGCTGCAGGCATTTCTGATATAGCGTATGAATGGCTAACCTCCTTCATCTGTAATAGGACTCAAGCAGTGCATCTGACCCATTCTTAGCCCCTGAGGTCAAAGTTGACCGCGGAGTTCCTCAAGGTTCAGCTCTCTTACCTCATTTGTTCAGCATCTACATACAGCCACTGATAATGGAACTAGCCAGAAGAGTGTGCCACATTTTTTATTGTGTGAATGACTCCAGGATCTTACTATGCTTAGAGAATATGGAGACGTTTCACCTCCATTTCTAAGACTGTGTTTCATCTGCAGGTGGATGAAGACAAACTTTTCAAAGTTGAAAGCCAAAAAGACAGAAGTCGTAGTCTTCAACAGTCACCGAGTCTGGTCAGAGCTTTATTGGACTAGGCATAAAGGCCTGCCTCTACACCAAATATGGCAGCAAAAAGTTTGGGTCTAATTGTTCATAAAGTGTTCTTGACACCACAAATTAACAATGTGATCTTGAAAGGGTCATCCTTTGAATAGCAAAGAAGCTTACTCCATACCTCTCCTTACAAGCCATGAAAAGAATCACGACAGCAATGATGGTAGGGAGTCCTGACTATGTTTATCTGTATTACTAGACTGACCTAAAACGTCTCAAGATACTTCAGAACAAGACAGCCAAGTTGGAGCTCAAGGCCTATCGCAGATGACTCTTCCACTGCTAAAATAATTGCATTGGTTACCAGTAACACTGCATATTCAATTTAACGTCGGATGTTTAGTCTTCAAGGCTATTCATAACGTAGTCCCGGACATTCTCATTAAGCATGTGTTAAGATGCATCCCGACCAGGGCTCTGCCCTCACCTATGGTCAATCTACTAGTGATATCTAGGTTTGTGAAAACTAGAATAGGAGTTTGCAGGTTTTCAATTTTGGTTAAAAAGACATGGAATTCCCTCCTGGCATCTATTCAGACAATAACATCACTAGAACGTTTTTGGACAGGTGTAGAAAACCTGGCTATTTGAGAAAGCTTTGGGCTGTGAAATATAGCAACTGACAGAACATGAGTATTGCCCCCTTCTGAGGGCTAGTAGCATACCACCGTTGGATCACGGTGCGATTTATAAATGAACATAACCATAACTACTACAGACCCAAGGCTCCCATCACCCTTGCAATAAGTCCATAAAGCTTAACAAGCTAACCAAAATGAAACAAAATAAATACACGAACCCCAAAGAAAGACCCCTAATCCTATACTCAACCAAACAGTGGGCTCTCTGCTGGCACATAAGGCAACCTTTCTGAACCTGTCCCACTAGGACTTCGGTTCCTCCTCTCCCCCACCTTCCACCTGTTGCTACTCCACTGTGACCCCCCCCAACACCCTGAACCTCAGTCACATCTCCCAGCACTGCTGCCATCACTTGAAGCCGAACACTAAACGTTCTTCTGCACCATCCGCAATTTCAAATGCACCCCTCCACTTCACTCTCCCTGCATTTCACACACCAACTTTGGCAGCACCATTGTGGACTTCATGACCCTCCTGATCCTCAACTCCATTGCCTTTATCCTGCTTGGCGACCTCAAGTACTCACTGGAGGACTTCACTGATCCCAGCACAGCTAACCTCTTCAAGGACCTGTCCAAAGTCTGACTCACCCGGCGAGTGGAATACTGCTGGACACCTATTAGACTTCCTCTTCACCAGCTTCAGCAGCATCACAGTAGACAAGCCCACATTGATCACCTGGTCTGATCATGCGCTTGTCAACTTTAGCATCCTCATCTTACTCCACCGCAGAAATACCATCGCCAAATCTTCATGACTGGACTAGGACAAGCTCTCGGAAGCTCCCTATCCTGATCTTCCGATCTCCTACACTACCAGCTTCGACACAACAACAACCTCCTCAAATTCATCTCCAACTTTAACACCTGGCTCACCGTCTGGGCAAACACTCAAAGCCATTAGAACCAGACCACAAGCAATCTGGTACATGGAAGAGCTCCGGAACAGCAGCAACAACAGCACCTACAAATCCCCCCGCAGGCTCTGCCATCAGCAGATCAGAGCCATCAAACACTCAGTGCTCACCAATGCATCAAAAGCAGCACCAACAGCGCCAAGGAAGTCTTTGCTATAGTAAAAGACCTCACCTCGGCAGCAGGAACCTCCACTAGTTTAACCCCATTTCAGGACCTCTCCACCAAGCTGTCTCTATTCTTCAGCGACAAGATCACCACCACGTATGAAAACCTGGCGACCAACCAGACCTTTCCACACCAAGAGGGCCACCCTGACCACCTAGCCCACTATCACCACTCAAGAAACCGCAACACCCATACACTCCGGAGCACCCTCAAAACCATGGTCTTACCATGTCTACATCAAAGGACTAGACCCCATCTGTATAGCCCTGACCCCAATCTTGAATGACTCAACAAACACAGCCCCCACCCGTCCACCTGGAAAGACACCACAGTACTCACTCTCCTCAAGAAACACTCAGCAGACCCGGAGACAGAGAGGGCCTTCATCATCAGAGGATCGCAGACAGCGGTGACACTGAAGTCATCCTGCTTTTTGCAGCCTTCTACACCATCTCCCACCCCATTCTTATCCAATGACTGCATGCAGCTGACACCAAAGGACCCTGCACTTTGCTGGATTTCCTCCTCCCTGTCAGGCCACATCTCATCTGTAAGCCTAGCCTCTTTCACCTTGGATGCTGACATCGTCATCCTCTGTGGAGTTCACAATTATACTCATTCAGCCCCATCCTGTTTAATACTTTCATTACGCCACTTCAGGACCTCTCCACCAAGCTGTCTCTATTCTTCAGCGACAAGATCACCAGCACGTATGAAAACCTTGCGACTAACCAGACCTTTCCACTCCAAGAGTGCCACCCTGACCACCTAGCCCGCTATCACCACTCAAGAAACCACAACACCCATACACTTCAGACCACCCTCAATCCCATGGCCTTACCATGTCTACATCAAAGGACTAGACCCCATCTGTATAGCCCTCACCCCAATCTTGAATGACTCAACAAACACAACCCCCACCCGTCCACCTGGAAAGACACCACAGTACTCACTCTCCTCAAGAAACACTCAGCAGACCCGGAGACTCTAGCCAACTACCGGCCTAGCTCCCTGCTACGCTACATTGCAAAGTAATGGAAAGGTTGATAGGGAATCGCCTAGCTACCCACCTCAACAACAACCACCACCTCCTCAATACAATTCAATCCGCATTTATGCATAATCAAGGAACAGAGGGCCTTCATCGTCAGAGGATCGCAGACAGCTGTGACACTGAAGTCATCCCGCTTTTTGCAGCCTTCTACACTATCTCCCACCCCATTCTTATCCAATGACTGCATGCAGCTGACATCCAAGGACCCTGCACTTTGCTGGATTTCCTCCTTCCTGACAGGCCACATCTCATCTGTAAGCCTAGCCTCTTTCACCTTGGATGCTGACATCGTCATCCTCTGTGGAGTTCACGATTATACTCATTCAGCCCCCTCCTGTTTAATACTTTCATTACGCCACTCGCCAGCATCATTTGCACACAAGGAATCAAAATCCTATCCTACACTGACAACACCCACCTCATACTCTCCCTCTCAGATAAAATGCCAAATGCTGTTTTGCTTTACTGTTGACCGAGCCAAAATACACACACTGAAAAGAGTAAAAAAGAATCTCTGGAATGCACTTCTTAGTCTAAAGAAGACAATTATTAAATCACTCTGCAAGACTTGTGAAGGAAGTTAGTACAACCAAAAGTGCACCTTGAAAATGTGCGCAACAATAAAGTGAGAACATGTACAAAGAATCTTCAACCTATAAACAGCAAATATATACATGCAAAGATACAAATACATATATATATATATATATATATATATATATATATATATACATCAAACCAAGGCCCTTTCAGGGATAGAGTGACGCATAAATTATGCAAAAAAACAAAGGAGAACTCTGGGAAGTTCCCAATTTTAGGTGGAGAGATGCTCTAGTAAGGAGCACCCTGCAACACCAGCGACACTCTAGATTTGCTCACCTCAAATGTCTGCTTATCTAGCAAAGTCTTTAAGCATAGGATAGACAGTGTCATCCTTGCCGAGCTGTAAAACGACAAAAGCCATTTACCACTCCAGGCACAGTATTACAGCTTTGGACTGGTCAAATACCGTTCAAGCCAACCTGGAATGAATAAAGCAACCCCTGACACGTGTTTCGCTCTCATTAGAGCTCTTCAGAGGGGTATAGCTTTGTCCAGACATTTGAGGTGAGCAAATCTAGAGTGTCGCTGGTGTTGCAGGGTGCTCCTTACTAGAGCAGCTCTCCACCTAAAATTGGGAACTTCCCAGAGTTCTCCTTTGTTTTTTGCATATATATATACATATATATATATAGGCACCATTAATTGCATGTAATCGAATTGAAGCCCAGAAAATAAAGAAGCAGCATATACGGCAACTTTGGATTGCGGTTTATTCCTTCAATTTGATAAAGGAATCTGTGTTTCATATATATATATAACAAAGCAAAGCAAGAAATTAGTAAAAGTTCATCACCATGGGGCCCATTTGGTGCTTCATCTTTCTCCCACTAGCTTCAAGCTGTAGATTCTGAGATCGGCTGCGGAACAGAGAGAGGGTTTAACCCTCATGGAGTGTCAGGCGTTCGACGTTAGGCAAAAGTCTCTGAATATCCCACTGTCAATCCTGGGTCTCTTATATACCTTAAACAAGCCAGAGGGGAGAGTTCTAGAAAACCTCCCCGCTCCCCGTTATTCAAAGCTACTTCAGGTCAGCTTTGAAAGAAACACGTTGGAAAAGGCCAGGTTCCCAAGGTGTCCATCCCAAAACTAAACTGTTACCTGCTGTATCATAAACATCCTAGTACATCCTTATCTTGCTGACTGACTGACTCCTCCACGTTGTGTCCTAGCCCTTGGTGAGAAAGAACATGCAGACACTCAGAATAAAAACATGAACGAGAAAACACATTGCATAACATGTTTTGTATGGAAAAATACTTGCACCTTTAACGTAGTGGTGAAGCTAAGGCTAAGCTGAATACAAAATGGAGTCTATAACTTGTGACCGCTAATGTGATGGTGGGCAGTTAAGCCAAGTGCAAAATGTTGTGACACGGAGTCAGTGGTCAAAACACAAGTATCACTACAAATGCCCAGCCCCGTTTCTCCGCCTGCATGACCGAAATCGCCAGATGGATGAAAACTACAATAAGCTCAACAGAGACAAACAGAAGTAGTAATCTACGGCATGGACACCTCGCTCTGCGGCTCCACTTGGCAGCCTGCTGAACTCAGACCCACACACCTCCCTGCAATCCATGTAAAGAAGCTTGGAAAAGTAATTGACAATCAGTCTCTATTCCCTGATTCCACACACTCAAGATGCTGAAGTTCTTCAAATGGCTCCCTATGTCAGGACCGGAGGCTCAGATTATGCTTCTCTTTCTATGCTTTAATAGAATCAGCAGCCAATCAGAGAAGATGTTATTAAAAAGAAAACATATCCCAACATTCAAAGTATACACATCACGACCATAGAGTATGCAGTATATAAACACAAGAGGCTAACGATCTTCCTCTTTCTTTGCTGCTTCCCCAGCCAGTTAAGTGCTATTTGTTTATCTTATTGACCCGATTGTTAACTTTCTAGCACTTGCGTTCACTGCGCTTGTTATTCTTTTTCTGCACTTATTGTGGAGCGGGAGCAAACTACGAGGGCTCTTCTGTAGTTAGACTACAGTCCCTCGGGACCTAGAGCACTTGCACGCGCGTCGTTCACCTTTTTTACCGCCTGTTTCTTTTCAAAGAGTTTAAGGCGGTTTAATCGGTTGGAACGATCGCGCGCTTGTGATGTTTTCCCCAGTTTCCCCTTCTGCCTGCCTTTGTTCACCGGCTCAATGCAAGTGCTTCAGCTCTTATATTCTATTTGGCTCCCTTACGCCCTGAGACCTTTTTGATTGGCTCAGGGTTGTAAAATATGCATAGGCTTTGCCTAGAGTGCTGCAGGCTGCTCCCTCCACGTTCTATATTTGTGCACTTTAGCCTGCTGGGGTTTTTGCACTCCCCCTGACTGTAGCCTTTGGCTACCATAGAATCTGCAGTCCTTTCGACTTTTTACAGTGATTATGGCTCACTCTTATTCTTATGAGGAGGATGAATATTTTAGGGGTGACTCCCCGTCTTTTGAAGAGAATCTTGTTGGTGCCCTAGATAATTGCATGCAGCTCTCCATGAATAAGGCATTAGCAAAAGCTCTTGGCCCCCTCACTCATCATTTTGAGAGTTTTGCACGTCATAAGGCTGGTTTCCCCCCATTACTTCTTCCGAAGAAGCCCAAGCGAGTCAACCCTCTACATCTTAGGGTAAATCAAAAGCCAAAAAATAGGCAAATTCTTAAATCTTTGACAAGCTGTCTGCTTCCATTCAGAAAGAGCATGGATATAGCTCTTCTCAACAGCATGAAGCTCATGAGACAGACCAATCTTCAGATCATTTTCTTCCAAGCATTCTTCAGATTCTGACTCGGAGGCGGATCCCGGCGACCGTCCCGGCCCCAGAAAACAGAAAAAGTCAGATATGTCTAAGAGCCCCGTACCTAAGGTCCCTCAAGTATTGACCTTTAACCCTGAAGACATTGTCCATCCTCGCTCTTCGAGCTGGACTCCTCCCCCGGAGGTAGCATCTTACATTCAGGAACACATCAATGCAGGATTTGACAAGGATGTGAGGGTCAGAATGCCCTAGACGGTAAGGTCACTGACACCCCTGATATTGACCCCACGATGGTCACATTTATGATAAAATGGGCCAAGGATCCAAAGAAGAGCCTTGACTGTGCTTGGAGGTCCTGCCAATATAAGCTACTTGATCTCTCTGGACCCCTTGCTAAGATCTTATAATTGGCACATTTGGCTAAGGATTCTAACACTCCGATCGACCCAGATGTCCTAGTGGGTTGAGCTCAGGGAGCCATTTGCCACCTGGGTAATGCCAATGTGGCAATCTCTAACGAGAGAAGGCGCTCTCTTTTGATGCGCATTGATCCCTAGCTGAACGAACTCGCTACTTCAGAAGTGGGTCAGGTGGCTCAGGGCCTCCTCTTTGGAGCCCCTTTCATTAAAGATCTCTCTAAGTTCGCAGCTACCTTCAATTCTATGGACAAAGCTCAGTTATCCTTAAAGAAAGTATTCAGAGAAACTCTTTTTCCGAGGGCCGGATGTTTGCGGGGTTGCTTGTCAGGCCGTAACTATTTTCAAGGCCCCAGACGTGAATCCTTTGCCTGTGGATGTGGGTATAACAGAGATCAGCAAGAGGACTCTACTTTCTACCCCTCGCGTCCCCATGGAGGTAGAGCTCATTACCGGAAGAATTACTACAAAGGACAACAAGGTACCTCCCAAGACTCCTCCAATTCAGACGAGACTCATTCCTTTCTCAGAGGTGATTCTTGGGGGCGGAGTTCAGACATGTCTTATAGAATGGCAAACATTGACCAAAGACCCATGGGTGTTAGAGACCATTCAAGGTTTCAAGTTGGAGTTTTATCAAGTCCCTCACCAACAGTCCCTTCCCCCATACCCATTTTTCCCGTCACGACCAAGAGATCATAGGTTTAGAGGTTCAGGCTGTCCTGCAAAAAGGAGCTATCTGCCAATATGTTCCCCATCCAAAGGGCTTTATCAGACCCATCTTTCAGGCAGACAAGAAAGGCGGGGGATCAAGGTTAGTTCTCAATCTCAAAGAATTCAATGCCTGGATAGTCTACAGGCATTTCAAAATGGAGAGAGTTAATCTTCTAAGAGATATCCTTCAAGAAGGGGATTGGTTGTTACGACTGGATTTAAAAGATGCATATCTGAGCATTCCAATATTTCCCCCTCATCGCCGTTTTCTTAAATTTTTTTGGCTAGGCCAATGTTTCGAGTTTCAGGTCCTTCCCTTTGGGCTTTCTTCCGCTCCTTGGTGCTTTACCAAGGTGATGAGACCAGTGGTAGAGTCTCTTCGCGCCCATGGGGTGCAATCTGATCATTATGGCTCAAGACCGTTTAGTCCTGCAAAATCACTTGGCGTGGACAATCCTCCTTCTTCAGAGCATGGGTTTCTTGATCAACCAACCCAAATCTTGTCTACTTCCATCCCAATGGATAGATTTCTTGGATTTCCGGATAAACTCGGTGAAGACCCAATTGATTCATCCCCCTCAGAGGGTTTGTAATATAAAGAAGGAATTGCGGCTTCTTTTGTCCAAACAGAGGGTGTCCGTGAGGAGCTTAGCCCGGATGGTAGGGCTTTTGTCTTCCTCGATTCAGGCTATCTTCCCAGGGTCCCCTTCACTACGGAGCCCTTCAGCGTCTCAAGATATCTCTTCTGCAGAAGGGCCTGTCATACTCGGACAAGGTACCTCTCTCAGCGGAGGCCCGATCGGACATAGCATAGTGGATAGATCATATGGAGGCCTGGAACGGTCGAGCGATATTCTGGAATCGGATGCCAGCAGATGGGGCTGGGGAGCTTGTTGCGGGTCTTTGACCACGGGAGGTCAGTGGTCGAACTTCACCTCCACATCAATTGCCTGGAGCTTCTAGACGGTTCCTTTGCGATCCAAAGCTTATCACCCCAAGATCGGATTGTTGCATTCTTTTGAGAATGGACAACATCTCAGCGGTCAAGTATGTGAACAAACTGGGTGGTAAGAAATCTCAGACCCTCGCTCGGATCGCCAAGGAGTTCTGGCAATTTTGCCTTCAACATCGCATCTCACTAATTGCGGGATACCTGCCAGGGGTGAACAATGCAGTAGCGGACTGGAATTCCAGATTCCTTCAAGATGGCAGCGATTGGAAGCTCCTCCCAGAAGTGTTTTATTATCTGAACCAGAGCTGGGGTCCATTCTCGATAGATCTGTTTGCCTCAAGACTGAATCGCCAGCTCCCCCTCTTCTTCAGTTGGAGACCGGATCCCAAAGTGGTGGCCACGGATGCCTTCCTTCAGGACTGGTTCTTTCATCAGGGATATGCCTTTCCCCCGTTCAGCATGATTCCTCGTGTCTTGACTCAGGTTCGCCGCCAGAGAATAGAGATTGGTCTAGTGATCTCTTCTTTGGAGAGCTCAAGCCTGGCTCCCTCTAGCTCTGGAGTTGTTGTGCGACTACCCCCTTCTGATCCCTTTGCAGTACAATCTATTGCTGGACCCTCTCGGGAATCCTCATCCTTTAATTGTGACAGGCAAATTGCAGCTGGTGGTGTGGAAAATTTCCAGCAACAATGGCTCCTGCCAGGCATTTCTGAACAGGCTTCAAGCTAAATTCATTAGGCCATTTCTTCCAGCACACATAAACGTTATGCCTCTGCTTGGAAGTGATGGGTTTATTGGTGTGCGGAACAGGATTCAGATCCCTTTAGTGCTGATGTCATTCTCGTAGTTAATTTTCTAGCACCGTTAGCAGCTTCTTGTTTGGCCTACAGATTTGTAAATAATTATAGGTCTTCTATATCTGCCGGGCATATTGCAGTCTCAGGTAAGCCGGTTGCTGAACACTTTGTTGTTTGCAAGTTGATGAGAGGCATCCGCCTTTCCAAACCTCCCCTGCCTCGTTGCTCGTCTCTTTGGGACATTAATGTGGTGCTTTCTTTTCTTTCCTCCGGGCCAGATAACAGGTTCCTGTCACGTAAGCAACTTTCTGCTAAACTTACCCTGCTCTTGTGTCTCATCTCCTGCAAAAGAGTGTCAGATGTTAGAGCACTGGACCTGGCAGGAAGGATTTTTTCTCCTAATGGAGTTTCTTTTTCTATCTCCAGACGCACTAAGACGGGCACTTCTTCAATATCCTACCCAGCTTTTCCTCACAATTCTAAGTTGTGTGTAGTTCAGTGCTTAAAAGCTTAGAGGAAGATACGGATGAGTTCAGGAGACCCTAGTGGAGAACTTTTAATTGCTCTTCAGAAACCTTTCAATCCAGTCTCGTCGGCTACTTTGGCCAGATGGATTATATGGCCCCTTTCTGAAGCAGGAACTGATGTCTCCATTTTCGGGGCACTTTCAGTTCGCGGGGCTATAGCCTCAAAATCCTTTAACTTGGGAGTGAGATTGGAGGATATTATGAGAGCAGCAGACTGGTCCTCGGAGTCAACATTTAAGGCCTTTTATTACAAGCCCATATTGGATATCGCATCTGTGGTGGTAAATCAGCTTTGAACTAGCATAATCTGACCCTCTGGTCCTGACATAGAATAAAACATTTTCGAGCGTCAAGAATTTTCAGTTCTATTAAGAACACTGAGGCGAGGATTATCCCTCCCTGATTGCAGCAATAAGACATAATTTTACGAGTTAAGTATCTTGATCTATATTTTACTGTCTTATTGTATTACCCACCTAGTTAATATGTCATTTTAAGCATGATTGCTGACCTTATGTTTCTTGCTGTGTTCTATGACTGGTTATATTTATTTTTTCCTAGGGTTCGACCAGAAATAATGCTAGTACTAGCATCCAGTGGATTTCTTTGGCTGTATTTCCTCTTCTGGAATGCCGTTCTCTTTATGAACTTTTGGACCTTTTGAGACTTTTCCTGGTTTGGATTGTTCATTTGTAGACTTTCCTTATTGACTCCTTTTGGTTGAGCCGTTCGCAAAGAGGAAGATCGTTAGCCTCTTGTGTTTATATACTGCATACTCTATGGTTGTGATGTGTATACTTTGAATGTTGGGATATGTTTTCTTTTTAATAACATCTTCTCTGATTGGATGCTGATTCTATTAAAGCGTAGAAAGAGAAGCATAATCCTCGCCTCCATGTCCTTAACAGAATTGAAAATTCTTGATGCGAAAGCTCGAACATTTTTTATTAACACTCGCAAAACAGTCACCCAGGCCCTCATCTACAGAAAACTGGACTAGGGCAACACACTCTGCCGGAATCATCACACAACGGACCAGAAGACTCAAGACGTACAAAACTCATTGGCCATGCTGACAATTAACCTCCTCACTCACATCACCCCTCACCTAAAAGAGCTCCTCTGGAACAAACTATAAATGAGCCCTCTTCAGGCTCATCACCACGGTGCCTTACTCAACCTTGGCCCCACAAACCTCAACCATGGCGCAAAAACTTTCACCAATTTACCAAACACCTCCTCTCAGCCAGGCTCCTCGTGCACATGAGCAGAACTTTATCTGGCAATTGTGCCTTCTCCTACCTCTCCCATGAAGCCTGGAACTACCTGCTCATCAGATCCGCCTCCTCAGGGCTTGAATTCTGCAAGAAACGGAAGGACTGGCTCTTCACCTAGCCTGTTCACAGCTCCTGCTTCAGTACCGAGATACCCTCCCGAGTGAGTTGTGCTCTGTACAAATACACATAGCATTTATGAGCCCTAAAAAACATTAATACCACTGTTTACATCACATCCCTGAGCCCTTAAAACTCCTTACTACCTTATACTGAAACCATCATTGAGCTCTTTAAGATCCACTGCAACTAATCCCTGAGCCCTAAAAAAACTCATATTACCCCTATACTCACCACGAAACCCCTTACTTTCCTTTCACATATCTATACTTACCATTGTAATGTAATGACTTGCGATGTAAAGTAACACATCCCAACTGTAAAACTTACATCAATATAAAAGCATTGAGGTAATGGTTCCATGATGTAATGACTGAAGTAACTGTAGCACACCTTTGCACATTAAAGGCTCTCTTGGGGTTCTCATTTGTCGTATCTAATAGTTTTACAGCTCAGACGTTTGATGTGTTTGTGTGGGGTCTTCTGGATTCAACACCACAGACAACGTGTAGCATATATGGCCCTAATTTTGATAAACCACCTTTTTTGCACCTCTGATTTGCAGATATGTCACATGCATCATAATGGGGTAGTTTCAATTTAACTTTCAGTAGCTCCCATGATTGATCCAACTTGGCCTGAGAATTGTCCCAATCTGTTGTGCTGTTATTAAAGGATTTAGCTTGATATTCACAATATTGCGACTTATGCATGATCATTCCACATGCCAGTATATGTTTTAATTTCTGGCTAATGATTTAGCACCCTGTATGAATTATTTTCTTTAGCCTATTAAAGTCTCCAGAATGGTGATATGCCACAAGACACTACTGGGCATGCTCTTTGACTAAATTATTCTTTGAGGAGGCTCCACGGTGCGTTTGCCTTCATTTCATTTTACATTGTCCGCACTACCTGATCTGTCCTTCGGCACTAGTGTGTGGACAGCATTCAGCAGTTCTTTAAAATCTTTGAAGCTATTTGTAGCCACTGTCTGAAAGGTCAGGAAGACTTACCTTGCGTGAAATTTCAAAGATATTTTTAATAGATCTGACAAAGATTAAAATTGCACTCCGATTCCTTGAGTAGGAGGATGATGGTCCCTACAATTTCCAGCTCCTGTAGACGATCAGGAAGCTCCTTCAATTGGCACAGATTTGCTCATAAATATGCACAGGGCAACAATCTGCACCAGGTTTTAGCAATACTCTGTAAAAAAAAAAAAAAAAATGAGGTAGATGACCAAATGAAGTGGTTCTTTCACCACATGGTGAGGACGTCAGGGAGAGTGACACCATTTGTCATGAATTTTCTCAGTGCAAGGGCGCCTGCTTTGTCACTCAGTAGCCTCAAGTGCGCCAGTGCAAGGAGAGAGCAGAAGTGGGCCATATCTTAGTAAATGTGGCACATTTCTGCTCTTTCTTTCAATGCAACTTTACCTGCTGTTATCCGTTTCCTGAAACATTAGTAAATATCTCTCCTGTATCTAAGCTTTTTTTGCTATGGATGAAGAGTCCTTCACCAATGGCTCAATATCACCCAAGGTATTTACATATTATGTGGCATTTGTGTAGTTGAAACCTAGCGCGGCAGCTGAGATTTGGGGGGAGAAGTGTTCAATTACTGCATTGAGATGTAATGTTCTTTGAAGAAGCGTCTTCAAATTTTTCTAATCTGGAGCAGCATTAGGGCGGTCCTGATGGATTCAGATATGTTGTTCCTGGGGGTATAAATGAAGAAGTCCTGCTACTTTGTTTTTTGTTCTTTTTTTACACTTTTTTGTCTCCAGTCTGGATAGCCATCAGGGATGGTGAGCTTGACTACAAGATAAGCAGGGGTGCTAGTTGTGATGGCTTTGTAAATGATGCTTCTGGTTATAAAGATGGTGTAGGCATGTAAGAGAAGCCAATGTAGTTCCATCAGGATGGAGTGAAGTAAATACATTTCTTCAAGCCCTGCGTAACACATTCTGTGGCATATAGGATGCCATTAAAGGTTGCCAGTGTAGAATCTCAGAGGCCATGAAGCAGGGTTTTACCACAATCAAAATTCAAGAGAGCTTGAACAGCAATTCTTACCTTTTTTTTTTTCTTTTTTTTTTAGCAATGTATTGCTGTAATGTGAGGTCGGTGTCCAGGGTAAACCCTAGGCATGTCAAGTCAAGTTTCATGTCATTGTGCTAAGTTTGTACGATTTCCTGCTTGCTGTTCTTGGCAAATAACAGGGATTATCTAGGTGGGGTTGAGTTTCAGACAGTCAAAGGACACCTACGTCTGGATCAGGAGAAGGCAGTGTATGATGAGTTGGATGTCTGGATGGAGGAGCCTTTCAAGAAGAGTTGTATTGACATATTGGTGAATTTTAGAGCTGGTACCTGCAAGTAGAGCCCAAAAGGCCTTCATGAAGAGGCAGAAGCTCCTTGGAAGATCCCACAGGTAATCCTTTGGGACCTGGAGGTGTCCTTGTATAGAAACTGGCTGAAAGGGAAGGAGGAGAATCACTGAAGGACATTCAGGACTCCATGGTGTGGGAAGGAGGGTGGCACGCCAGACAGTGCTGAAGGCAAAGGAGGTCCAACAAAATCAGGAGACGGACATCTTCATCTGTGGTCAGTAAGTCAGTCTGAGTGCTACACTCATTTTGAGGGAAAGATTTTGCCGAAACCAGGCACATAAAAAAAAAAAAGCTTATTGCACTATATAGATGTTGACTGTAAAATATTTCTTTTCCTCAAATCCAGAACTGGAACAGGAGATTGTTTTACAAACCTTATTGCTAATTCAGTCAACATTTGTTTCTATTTGTAAACACCAGCACACTTTTTGTTAACACGTGTCACAAAGTATTTTCAATTTGCCGTTTTATAGAGCACTTACAGTATGTGTTTGTGTATATTCATTAATACAATAACAGTGAATAAATGACTGTTCTTTTGCTACACACCAGTAATTTATTTCTTTATAAAAGTAATGCTACCTCCTCGGAGGGAATCATTGTTTTCTATAACCTATTGAAAAAAGAAGTTCTCGGTTGGCCAAGACTTATTTCAGAGTGAGTGTGATGGAACTGAGGTTCAGTACACCTATCGATCAAAGCGGTCAACATTTTTATCTTCTAACTTCTTCTTTTGTCTGTAAGTCAGAGTCCGCCGGCAGAGTAGAGTCCAAAACTAAAGCTAGCAAGGGACATTCAAATTGATATTTGTGGTTGTTGAGCTCCTGCTAAAGCAGTCTTTTGGCACCAGAGCTCAGAGCAGGACTGGCTCCATTCTGTAGCTCAGTAAATTAGACCTCAGATTTATTAATACTGCCCTATGCTTGCATTACGTTTGTAACACAAACCAGGGCAAATTATTGTAGTAGTATTTACTTATCAACACAAATTTGCATGGGAAAGTTGGCCAAGGTAAGGCAAAATAGGGCTGTTCCCTGGGTGGTTCATGGGCGGTCCCCTGCCACCACCTATGGTTACTGACACAAATCTCTATGTATTAACCTACGTAGATAGGAATTTATGCTAAACAAACCCCCCAAAAATGACACCTCCTTGATGCAGGTGTAAGAGTGAAGCAAGTTTTAAAACTTTACATTTTTTTCCAACATGGAATGTATGCTACACTGTACAGCACAAATACAATATGGGAAAGGTTTTAAAAAATAGCTTTTGTACTGGGAGGTTCAAAACCTACGACTGAAAGAATGCACACACACCCTTGCACTGTGGTGAAAGGATGTGTGCATTGGCATATGGCATCAGCGCAGGGAGAGGAAAACCGCCATATTATCCTAGTATAAAGTTCTGCGCTCTCCCCTGCACACAACGCAGCAAGTTTGGTTGCTACGCTGCATGGAATATTTTTCTTGCCAAGCAAGGTATAAAACTCCCTGGGCATGCCAGAGAACCTTGTTCCAGTCTTCTGGAGGAGGAAAAATCACCACATCTCAGTTTTCTCCGGCTGCTGAAAATATTCCTCCTGGTCACTCCTGCAGTCTGCAGGTACTCAGGACAGGCTTCTATGAATCAAGTCTATCTCCATCCTGATCTCCTGTAGAGTCCTGTCCTAAATGGTCAACTGGGCCTTCTTGGAGTCAGGGGCTTTCTTGCTTTGTGTGCCCTAAAGTAGGCAAAAAGGTCACCCAACTGACACATGGAAAGCAGTTCCAGGCCACAGGTGCCAGCAAGTATTAAGAGTTCTTGAACCTTCTTTCTTTCAGATTAGTTTGAAGATTAGTATCCCCCAGTCCAAAATGTTTCCCAGGAATTTGTACTGAGATGCCAGTCAATCCTATCTACTTTCTCACACTATGCCCATCTCCTTTTGCAGCAATTCCTCTTTGCTTTACTTTAAACCTTCCCAGAAGCCCTGAATCCAAGGTGGTTAAACCCTTCTTTCAAGAAGAGGCTCTCTAGCTCCCCTTATTTCTATTGGTTAACCACCACTCTGCCAGGGTCAAAACTCGTTCACCACCCTAAAGGTCTAGGAGGACACTGGAAATGAATGGAAGCAGGCTGTTTCAGCACCATGTGGCATCTCTAACTCATACTATGTAGTATGTGACTTTGGGGTTGGGATCTTAGTGGCTGGAATATTAGTCTGGATTGTAGGATATTAATTAATTTTCTAAAGCGCACAAATACCAATGGTGCCTTGGTGCTAATGTTGAAAGAAATGACTACAAAATAATTCACAAGACTGTAGCCTATTATTACGTGTTAACGAGATAAACAAGAAAAAAACTAGATTTAAGTTCTTTTCTGAATCTGAGCAGATTGGGTTGACTTCTCAGATATTCAAGATGGTTATTCCACAATTTAGCTGTGAAGTAAAAGAAGCTCCTGCCACCCCATTTCTTACTTTTGATACTGCAGACCTTCAATGTTCGGGAATTGGTTGAGCATAACACCATGCTTGGATAGTACCATATAAGGTTCTTTTTCAAATATCCAGGGGCATTACCATACAGAGCTTTAAGCAAGACATAATGGTTAAAACTTAAATCTATTCTTTCCTGAAAGCCAGTGAAGTTCCTGAAGAGTCTCTGTCACAGACTTGAATTCTGGGATTCTTTTTATAAGTCTCGCTGCTGCATTTGGCAAAACTTGACATTTTTTCAATGAACGTTGACGAATACCAAGATAAAGGGCATTGCAGAAGTCAAGACTAGATAACACCAAAGCAGTGACAAGCAAAGTCAAAAGTAACAAAAGCAAGGATCTTCCAGATTGTACGTAGAAGAAAGAAGCAGGAAGAAGTGAATTTATCTGTGCCATGAAAGATAGGCTGGAGTCGAAACTGACACTCAAATTTTTAACTGACGGTGCCAGATTAGGAGGTGAACCAAATGTCTGAGGCTGGCAGGCCTGATCCCAGATGACCGGATTTTTCCCCAAGGAGGACAGAATTGAGCATAAGGCTCATACTGTTCATCCAAAGTTCAGTAGCAAGCATACAGCCCTTATAGCGATATGCCATTGTGTTGGTATCATTCGAGATAGCCACCACGATTTGGAGGTCGCCTGCATAGGCGACTGGTGCAAAACCAAAAGACCGGATTAACTTTGTGAGGGGAGCTACATAGATAGTGAACAACGTGGTGCTCATAGATTAGCCCAGAGGAACCCCTCATAGCAGTGTGAAAGGCTTGGAAACCAGGTCCCCCAGGCTACAGTTGCACTCTGTGCATAAGAAATGACCACAGCAACTCTAGGGCTTAGCCTCTGATTCCAATTTGCCCCAGGCAGTCAGTTAAACCCTCGTGACTGACCAGGTCCAAGGCTGTCGAAAAATCAAACAAAATAACTGCAACCTTCCCTTGACTGCCTAGGGCCCTTCTCAGCTCTTTTTAGGCCACAACTAACACAGACGCAGTACTATGATTAGGTCTAAAAACCAATCTGTGCCGAGTCTAAAATATCCTTCTCTAAAATTTTGAAAAGTGCTGTATTTAGGTGTTTTTCAAGGACCTTAGCTGGAAAAGGGAGCCTGGAAATAGGGTGTAATTCCTATATATCCAATGGTTGTTTCTTTAACAGTTAAAGAATTGAGGCTACTTTCCATTCTATAGGAAAGCGTCCAGACTCCAAAACAGTTGAAAACCAAACTGAGGGGGGTGCGATTACCTCAATAATCTTGCAGACTATTTTCAGGTGAGAAGGATCAAGGAAGATGTGAATTTAGTTTGGCCTAAAGGTTCTGCTACTCTATCTTTCCTAAAGGAATCTTATCCAGAATCCCATTATCTGGGGCTGGGCTATTGGGATCTTTAGGCAGAGGGACAGATCTAACATTGGTGTTCAAAAATGACCATAGATTTCTTCCACCTTATTCTTAAAGAAATCCGCAAGTTGGTTGCAGAATATATGGTAGGGAACCACAGTATGGGTAGGAGATAGGCTAGAAAGAATCTCAACTGTGCCACTTCTGCCTTAGAGAGGACAAAGACTGGACTTTGTGGTGTTTTCCTGCTTAAGTGTCTCCAAGGGCTTGGACTGAGCTTGCCCCCGTGTTTTGAAGTCTCAGGGCCATCGAAGACTTCCTCTGTCAGCTCCTGGACTATTTTGCTGAGACTACTACCATGCCATGTGGCACACTATCCAGCTCCTGGGCCCTTGAAAGGAGAAGCTGGTGGCACCAAGACTGAAATCCAGACACAGGAGCCGAGCAGTAGAAAAATTGATGCAGCATCTGCTCGGTCACTGAAAAATCGATGCATCACCTGCATCACGGCTGGGAAATTGATGCAACACCTGCTTGCGGATACCAAAATTGACTCATCACCCACGCAGCGCGACTCTTCACCATCGTGCATCAGGATTTTGCACGCATTGTCACTGGGTGTCAAAATCAACATCAACCTGTGCTGACCCAAGGTTGTCCGTCCGGAAATCGATGCATCGCTCTTCTGCAGGAGAGAAAAACAACGCATCACCTACCCAACTGGAGAAGAATCAGCGCACGGCCTCACTTGTGAATCAGGAATTCAGGCATCGCTTACTTTTCCAACAGACACTCGCCTGTGCAGCTTTATTTTTGTCACATACCACATACTTTGTGTAAAAACACCAAATCCATTGATTCACTTTAAAACTTCAGAACTTTGTGTATGTTGGATTTTTGTCCTTTTGGTCTTGTTTGATTTAGATGATTTTAGTGTTTTCGCTATATTACTGTGTGTTGGTACAAATACTTTACACATTGCTTCGGAGATTAGTAACGGCTTTTGCCAAGCTACTAAGGGGGTGAGAGCAGGGGTTGTCCTAGGAGTGTAACTCCCTTACCCAGACTAGAGTGAGAGTCCCTGCTCGGACTTAGTGCAAAGTGACTGCTTGAGATACAGTGATTGGTGTACACTACTGTTTTCAGTGCAGACTATTAGGTGACCACATACTACTTGTTTTTGTTTCTGTGGATTTTTTCTGCTTCCTTTTCTGTTTTGTTTTTTCCCCCTTGGGATCTCTCTGCCTTTTTGGATCTCTTAAATCTTTATTGAACCACACCCACAAGCATGTCTCAATCTGGGGATGCACCAGCTTTTGCTACAAAAGTTGGGTTTGAGAAACTGGAGGAGTATACAGTGGCTCAGCTTAAACAACTTTGCAAAGAACTTTCCTGCCCAATCAAAAGCTCCGCTAGGAAGGAGGAGCTGCAGAAGGCACAGAGGGCCTGATTGGCAGCTGAGGAGGCACACAGAGGAGGAGAATGTGGATGAGGATGTGCAGAGCATACATGATGTTGTGAAGGGTAACCCTGACCTGCTGGGGCGGGGGAGGGCCTCCAGGGTAGGCAGTAATGTTTCTTCCAAATCAGTTGCAGGACAGACACGCAGAGAGAATGCACCAATTTGAGTTCAAAAAGATTGAAATGGAAATGGAAGAGAAAAGATTAGCCATGGAAGAGAAAAAAGATGCATATGGCTCATGAGTTAAGTTTGAGAGAGCTGATCCAAAGGAGCCAGTCCAGCAGAGATGGTAGAAGCAATACCACATTTCAGCCTGAAAGGAGGGTACACATCCCAAAAGTATTAGTGAAGGATTACAAAAGGGATGATGACATATACATGTGGTTTAAGGGGTACAAGTCAGCTCTCCACATGAACGAGGTCCCTGAGGTATACTGGGGTGTGTGTCTGTGATAGCACTTGGAGGTAGAGTTGAGGGACACCCTGACATCCTTAGGGGATTCTCAGGGACTCACCTATTCTATCATGAAAGACGCCCCACTCACTAGGTATGGTCTCACCCCTGAGCAGTACAAGGAAAAGTTTAGATCCTGTGAGAAAAAGGAATCCCAAACTTGGTTGGAATGTGTAGATTCTTTCCGCAGGTCACTGGATGGTTGAGTGAAGGGCAGTAAGGAAACAACTTCTAAGGGGCTGTACAATTTGATTGCATGGGAGCACTTGGGCATATTTGTTTTCCAGACCTGGGCCAGCACAGCACCTATTTGACAGCAATTTGAGTGACCCCAGGAAGCTTGCCCAGGAAGCGGACCGGTGGGGGTGCACCAGGGCCCAAAAGAGGTATGGTGGAGAATCTGCCAAGGGTGGGCAGGGACCCCATAAGAAGAAGTTGGGGGGGGGGGGGTTAGGGTAAACAGAAGAGAGTTCTCTAAAGGGCCCCAACCTAGTACCCCCCGGGTAAGGATCCCCAGCCCCCAGGTGAGAAGAAACTATGGATCTCTACAGGGAAACCTGCAGAGAAGGGTCCCTGAAAATGTTATACATGTGATCAGGTGGGTCACATGAGGGGGTACCCCACATGTCCCAAGTGGACACAGGCACCCACTGGTGCTCAGTCACAGGACTTGGCCAGTGTAGAGCTTTGGGCGTAGTTGGTTCCAGGAGAAGGGTGGGAGCCAGCTGAGATGTCCCTTGTCTCATTAGGGGACAGTGAGATGGGTCAGAGGACCCTTGTGCACAGAGGGTGGAGGCTCTGAGACACAAGAGCAAGTGTGACTACTGTGAGGTCTCTTCTGGTGTCTGAAAAGCAGGTAGTTCCCTATATCCTTCACCAAGTAGTTACAGTAGACAACTCAGAGCGCCTTTGTAAGGTGGCGCAGGTTCCCTTTGAATGGGAATGGTGGAGTGGGGTCTCAGGTTCCTTGATGGTAGCTCTGAGTCCAACCATGCCTGTTGATTGTCTGCTAGGCAATGATCTGGAGGATTCCCCTTGGAGTGAGGTGGATTGCCGGCCACACTTGGAGATGTTGGGTCTGCCTAGGTGGGCATGTGTGACCACCTGATCTATGGCAGCCCATCAGAGTGATCAAGAGGCCCTGGAACCTGAAAGAGTGGCCCAGGTGCCTGCGAGGAAGAGGAAGGGCAAGGGGCACGGGAAACTGGCCTCAAACGTTCCCATGGTCCGGGAGGAGGCTAAACCTGAGGGGGACACCGCAGAGCCTACAGGGGAATGAGTGGCTGAACTGGGGGAGGTGCCCGAGCTGACCCATTGGCAGCAGGAGGGGGGGTCAAGTCAGGGAAGAATTCTGTGAGGCACAGAAGTCATGCCCTACTCTTGAGGGCCTGCGGCAGTAGGCTGCAGACCAGGTATCTGGTAAGGGAGTCTGGCTCACACTGGATCTACTGGAAGGATAGCCTCCTGTATAGTGAGCCTAAGGTTACTGCGCCTGGGGCAGCACGTGTGCCTGTGGTACCCCAGTGCTTTAGAACTAGGGTCTGGCTCATGATGTGCTTTTAGCAGGACATTTGGGGCAGGGCAAGACCTTTGAGAGGCTTGTCACCCATGTTTACTGGCCCCAAATGCACAGGTACTCTGATGCACACTGCAGGTGTTGCCAAACTTGTAAGCATGTGGCAGGAGTGGGGTGGGGGGTGATGGGGGAAATGCAAGGCCCCCCTTCAACCTTTCCCTGTTGTCAGCACCACTTTCGAGCAGGTGGGCATTGACGTTGTGGGGCCTCTGAATTCCAAGACAGCCATGGGTAACAGGTTTATACTGGTCTTGGTGGACCACACCACCCGGTACCCAGAAGCCATCTCTCCGCTGTCAATTACAGCCCCTATGGTGGGCCGGGCACTGATGGGGATTTTTACCCACATGGGGTTCCCCAAAGATGGCTATGAAACCTATGTGGAAGGAGTGTGGGGTAAGCTACAAGTTCACCACTCCTTACCACCCCCATGGAAATGGGTTGGTTGAAAGGTTCAATCGCACCCTGGAGGGCATGATTATGGGTCTGTCAGAACCATTGAGGCGTAAGTGGGACGTCGTCTTGCCATGCCTTCTCTTGCAGGGATGTGCTGCAGAAGGGACGTGGTTTTAGTCCTTTTGAACAGCTGTGTGGCCACCCTGTGGGAGGACCTCTGAGTCTGGTAAAGGAGAGCTTAGAGAAAACCTCCAGTAAGCGTTTAGCTACGTCCTGACCTTTAGAAACCAGACTGCGGGTTCTGGAAACTCGCTCAGGAGAATCTAGAAGCAAGCCGGAAGAACATGAAACGCTGACTGGGTTCAGCCTGGTCAGAAAGTGTGGGTCATGGCCCCAGTGGAGCCTCTTGCTCTGCAGGACAAGTGGACTGGGCCATTTGAGGTGGTGGAGCGCAAGACTGATATCACCTATCTGGTAAACTTGCAGACTCCCAGGAAACCTTTGAGGGTCCTGCATGTGAACTGCCTCAAACCTCACTTTCGGAGGTCTCAACTAACTATGCTCTTGGCAACAGATGATGGGTGGAGGAGAGTGAGCCTCTGCCTGACCTCCCATCTGCTCAGGAGAAAGATGGGTCTGTGGAGGGTGTGTATCTCTCACCAACACTAAACCCAGAGCAACTGAGGGACTGTCACCAGTTGCTGGGACAGTTTGCCTCCTTGACACCGGGGGGTCACTAGTCTGTGCACCTATGATGTGGACACTGGGGACAGTTCACCTGTAAAACACAAGATTTACCGGGTGACTGATAAGGTCAGGGCCAGCATCAAGGATGAGGTTTCCAAGATGTTGGTGTTAGGGGTAATTGAGTTCTCCAGCAGTCCTTTGGCCAGCCCAGTGGTCTTGATCCCTAAGGCTGCTGCCCCAGGTGGCATCCTAGAACTGAGGTTCTGTGTGGACTACTGTGGACTCAATGCCGTCACTAAGACTGACGCGCATTCCATCCCCAAAGCTGATGAGCTCGTAGATCGGTTGGGAGCTGCCAAGTTTCTCAGCACATTTGACTTAACATCTGGGTACTGGCAGATTGCCTTAACTGATGGGGCAAAGTAGAGGTCAGCATTTTCCACCCCAGAAGGGCACTATCAGTTCCGGGTTATGCCCTTTGGGATGAAAAATGCCCCTGCCACCTTTCAGAGGCTGGTCACTCAGGTGATGGCTGGGCTGGAGGATTTCAGTGCAGCCTACCTGGATGACATTGCAGTGTTCAGTTCCAGCTGGGATGAACACCTACAACACTACTGTGAACTGGTTAAGGCTCTGCAGAAGGCAGGCCTCACTATTAAGGCCAGTAAGAGCCAAATAGGGCAGGGCTCTGTGGTTTACCTGGAACACCAGGTGGTGGAGTGGCCAGGAGGCACCCCTGCAACCAAAAATTAACACTATTCTGGCTTAGGACCACCCCCCACTAAGACCCAGACAGAGGTGAGAGCCTTTCTAGGTCTCACTGGTTACTACAGGAGGTATTTCAAGGGGAATAGCACCATTGTTTCTCCCTTAACAGAGCTGACCTTCAAAACGCAGCCCAAGAAAGTGATCTGGACTGAGACTTATTAGACTGCTTTTGATGCCCTGAAAGCAGCTATGTGCACGATACCTGTGCGGAAGGCACCTGACTTCTCCAAGGAATTAGTTGTGTAGACTGACACTTCAGAGCATTATGTGGGGGCAGTTTTAGAACAGCTAAATAAAGAGGGCCTAGACCAGCCTGTAGCCTTCATTAGTAGGAGGTTACTTCCCCATGCACAGAGGTGGAGTGCAATTCAGCGAGAAGCTTTCACTTTGGTCTGGGCATTGAAGAAGATGAGGCCCTACTTATTTGGGACTCACTTCTGGGTTCAGACAGACAACAGGCCCCTCAGATGGTCAATGCAGATAAGGGCTGAGAACCCAAAACTCTTGATGTGGTCAATCTCCCTTCAGGGAATATACTTTACTGTGTAACACAGTCCTGGTACAGAACACGCCAACGTTGATGGTCTGTCCAGGTTCTTTCACCTTAGTGATGAGAACTCCAAAGAGGTTGGGTAGTTCTCCCCCAATTTCAGCTGGGCGGGGGCACATGTGAGACCTGGCATCCTTGATATAATCTCCCCTGTCTTTTTGCCTCTGCTTCCTATGTTTTGACTGTGTGCTGGACTTTGTTTTTACTGTTTTCTGTTACTCTGGGCACTGCTCACCAGTGCTAAAGTGCAACTGCTTCCTGTGTAAATTGTGCTTATGATTGGTTATCCCCGATAGCCATATCTGATTTACTATTAAGTCACTAGTAAAGTGCACTAGAGGTGTCCAGGGCCTGTAAATCAAATGCTACTAGTGGGCCTGCAGCACTGTTTGTTTCACCCCGATCAGTAGCCCTGTAAATATGTCTCAGACCTGCCACTGCAGTGTCTGTGTGGGCAAATTTGCATTGCCTACTCGATCTGGCAAGTGTACCCACTTGCCAGGACCAAACCCTCCCTTTTACTACATGTAAGTCACCCCTAAGGTAGGCCCTAGGTAGCCCCATGGGCAGCATGCAGTGTATTTAAAAGGTAGGACATGTCCTGGTGTGTTTTACATGTCCTGATAGCGAAATACTGTCAAATTCCGTTTTCACTGTTGCAAAGCCTATCTCTCTCAAAGGTTAAAATGGGAACTGCCTTTAAATATCTTTTTAAGTGCAGTTTCCCATTGTGAGCAGATAAAGGTCTGGAGTTTGGGGTCTCTGAACCCACAATTTAAAAATACATCTTTTGGTAAAGTTGGTTTTTAGATTGTCAGTTTGAGTGGGGTTTTAGAAAGTGGCCATTTTCTTGATGAACCATTCTGTGCCGCTGCCTGCCTGTGGAATGCACGTTTGAGCCAAACTGACAATTGGGCTGTTTGTGAATCCCCTCTAGACAGAAACACAAAGGGAGCTGAGGAGTGTCCTGCATATCCTGATGAGTCTCCTGGGCTAGAGTGGGGAGAGAGGAGCTGATATTTACACCTGAAAGGGCTGTGCCTGCCTTCACCCAATGCAAGCTCCAACACCCTGGCGTACGTCTGGGGCTAGGCCTGGGTAAGGCAGGACCTTGTCAACAACAGAGACTTGCCTTTGACGTTTGCCTAATTCAAAGGCAGAACTGGGCATAAGTAGTGGACCCAAAACCCCAGATTTTTAGATTATTTCTGGATCAAGAGGCACCTCTGCCAAGGAGAAGAGCTGGAGGAGGGATACTGCCCCCTTGCCTGTGAGTGTGCTTTGCTGGTTTGGCCTGCAGTTGCTACCTCTGCCTTAGAGAGGACAAAGACTGTACTGTGTGGTGTTTGTCTTGCTTCTGAAGTGTCTCCAAGGGCTTGGACTGAGCTTGCCCCCTGTTTTGAAGTCTCAGGGCATTCAAGGAGTTCATCTGCCACCACCTGGACTCTTGCTGAGACTCCTATCCGGCCAAGTGGTGTCCTATCCAGTCCCTGGGCCCTTGAAAGGATAAGCTGGTGGAATCAAGACTGAAATCCAAGCACAGGCGCTAAACAGGAGAAAAGAAATTGATGCAGCACCTACTTCACAGCTGAAAAATCGACGCACCACCTGCATTGCAACTGGAAAATCAACAACACCCACTTGCATCTGCTGAAATTGATGCATCACACATGCAGCGCGGCTCTTCACCACATGCATCAGGATTTTGCACTGCGTGTCAAAATCACTGTGAACCTACGCAGACCTGAGGTTGCTCGTCTTGAAATTGACGCATCGCTCTCCCGCAGGAGAGGAAAACAACACATCGCCTACCCAACCGGAGAAGAATCAACGCACGGCTTTGCTTGCAAGACAAGAATCGAAGCAACGCTTACTTTTCTGATGCAGTCGCCCCTGCGGCTTTATTTTTTACGCACACCAGGTACTTTGTGTAAAACAACGCATCCATTGATTTCTATGGATTAAGAATCTTTTTACTTTAAAACTTCATAACTTTGCTCGTGCATGTTCGTTGTTTTGGTCTTGTTTGTTTTAGATAAATATTGGCTATTTTCCTAAACTGGTGTTGTGTCCCTTTTGTAGTGTTTTCACTGTATTACTGTGTGTTGGTACAAATACTTTACATATTGCCTCAGAGATAAACCGGACTGCTTGTGCCAAGCTACCAAGGGGGTGAACAGGGGTTGTCTGAGGAGTGTAACACCCTTACCCTGACTAGAGTGATGGCCGCTACTTGAACAGAGTGCAAACTGACTGCCAACCAGAGACCCCATTTCCAAAACTACCTTATTTGAAACCAGATGTTCCATGAGAAGGGGGTATAAAACTGGTGACAAGTGGACTTACGGAAAATAGCCTGGATCCCTGTGGATTGAAGGCATTTATTCACCATAGATCAGGAGGAAGCAGTGAAACTGCCAGATCGATATGGAGATTGCACGTATTCTGCACTGAATTTCCTGCAGTGAAACCAAGTAAGATTTGTTTTTTTAAGTAAGCTGGGCTGGAGCAGGTTTTTGTGGATGCATGAGTGGATTAGGCATGAGAATCCTGCGCAAGCCGAGATGTGTACATTGAGTGCAAGAAAATTACTCAAGCGCTGTCGAAGTGTGCAGAGTAAGCTTGTGCAAATGGTACGAGCACATTAGCCTGCCTATTGTGAGCTCACAACACCTGTTAGACAACTCCTGCCATGTGATGTTTTGGCACAGTCCTGTTTTTCTGATACTAATGAGAACTTTGTGCGGATTTCAGAGAAATATTTTGGTAATTCTAACACTAGTTACCAACATCTCTTTGCACATCAGTTGCAGTGGTAAATACCAATACAAGTTTTTGATTGATTGTCAATTCAGCATGTTAATGATTCGCACACCCAGCAAATAATATATGCATCAAAAGTAGATTATTGTGTGATTTGCAGTCTAGGTGCAGCTCTGCATTTCAGAGATTTAGACACCTAATTTGCCTAATATTCACTGTAATTATCTGGGGTAAATGGAGGGAATTAGCGCACCTGTTCAGTTGTTATCTAATCTAGGTGACTCAAATCAAGAATGGGAATGGAAAGAAGGATATAAAGCTTAATTGGAAGCCACTGGTGGAGATGTGCATAGAGACAAAATAAAGTTTGCCAGAATAAGTTCTCAGGCAAGACAAATTTTATTTCATTTATCTTCAATACTTTTAGTAGATAAAGACAACAAGAGACTGGTGTGTATACAACCGCGTTAAAACAGTTTGATATTCATTATACAGAGAAAGTAAACAAGGTTTTTGGTAGGCATGAATGTCCAAATAGTGGTCAACTTCCCAAAAAGTCAGCAGTTTTTGGAAGTGACTTAATACTGACTGGTGTCTGCAGGGGCTGACAGGAGCACCCATTATGCTCCGTGACTGAGTGCTTCCAGGCTACGGCATAAACAACAGAGGCAAGGTGAGGCGAGGCAAAGAGCAGCTCGCATGGCGCTCCATGCATCAGTGCATTGCTTCTGGACTGCAGCGTTTGGGGGCATCAAGGACCTATAGGGCGAGAGAAGGCTTGAGGGCCTTGTCAGGAGACGTTCATCAGGGGGACTGATATTTTTCTGTAGAAGTGCAGCCGTGGCCGCGACTATGAAGGTACAAGGAGTATGTTTTTTCATCTTGTTTCATTCTGTTTCCTGGCAAAGCTTCCTGTATCCAGCGACTCTAGCTATTTTTTTACTCTGCTGATCGGCCCAGGCCAGTTCTCCCAACATCACGTTGCCTTTGTTGTGTTTAATGAGACTTCTCGTTGCGCTTCTAACATTGGCCTGACAGTACCTATTGGATTAGGCTAAGTGGAGGGCTTCCTGCTAGGCAAAAGGGAAAAAACAGACCTACAAGGCACTTTAGTGTAAGAAGGTCGGGGGACGAACACCTGGGGAGGGCGATCATAGGCACTTCCCTCTAGGGCAGGAGTTCCACTGTGGGGTGGTTGAAGTAGCCTAATTAGATTGGATGCAGCTTGCGACTCTCAGGGAGCTACTGCATGTGCGTTTCCTTGTATTCTCTCTTCTTCAGGGATCTGCTTCTGTTATTGTCAACCAACTTGCTAACTGACAGTATTGTATCATCATAATGTAGGAGGAGCAGTTCTAAACCAGCATCAACTTGACGAGATCAGACATTCGCTATCATAGCAAAAGGAAAATTGTAGTTTAATTAACTTGTGCTGATCAAGTGCCACTCCTTCCCCGACCCTTTAGCCCCAAGTTGCAGTAAATCCAGCAAAGGAATACAATCTCAGATTGCCAGAGCAGGCAGGAGCCTGTCTAAACTGGATTCATCTAGTAGGATAGCAGAATCACCTCCATCGCAGCTGCTCTCCAACCCCTATGCACTTACGTCTAGCAATGCCACTCAGATCATTAATGGTCGTAGGGAAGAATTGAATCAAGCTTTTGAGGGGCTTAACGATGCTCAAATTTTACATGTGCCAACCTTATGCCCCAGTCCATTGGGGTGGCAGCCTCAGTCCAGCAGCAGCCCCCACAGAAAGGGCCAGCACCTGTAGTTTACCGTCTCCTAAAGTCACATACCCCATTTTTGCAAAGACAATGCATACTGCCAGATGTTAACATTGTGGACCTATGGCCCGCCCCAACTATCATCTCCACAATGAGGCCACCCAGTTATCCAGCTCAGCAGGTTATGGTCCCAATGTAGTAAGCGGCATACTGTCCAAAGACTGCCTTGTCGTAAAGCTCATGCAGTCAACTGCAAGTTGGTGGCTAAGCTGTGTACATAACTGAGCCAATGATCTAGGTGCTGTGTTGTTTTTTTCTTCCTTTAGGTTTTTTTTCTAACTGGACTTCAACTCCCAGATCACATAGGGCAGAGGCAATCTTGGATGTGGCGCTATAAAGAAGGACCTTGCCCGAGCAACCATGATCACTATTCCTCAGTCGTCGGCTTCTTCCACATTGCAGTTGTCTCCACAGCAACATCTGAGGATTTCTTGCTCGACATCACAGTCCCTCAATGACCCTTTCTGAGCCACACAGAACTTCGGCAGAAGCCTGCAGGAGCACGCAACATAACAGTAAGACCAGCCGCTCTTAACAGTAAGCCCATTTGACCGCATTCTCGCTCAGCAGCAGAAAGGTATTTCTACAGCGGTACACTGCTTTCCTCACTTATTTCCCTCTACGTTTCAAGATATCTTATGCTTATGACTAATATCATCTAACCCTGGGCTGTGATTTAAGCTGAAGCTTTCGGTGACTTAACTGGGAGCTTGTAGTTTGACAGAGCTTCGCTCCTATATGAGTACTTATAGCTTGGGGTGTGTCAGCAGTGACTCACCTGATTTAGGAGAACGTAGAAGTGACTTAACTGTTTGAGAACTGTGAAAAACATCTGGAGGGTGTGTGAGTTGTCTGAAAAACAATGACAGAAACATTACCACAGAGTTTGTGAAAACCAAAGAGATATATATGTCAATGCCAATCATGATCAAAGCATGGTCTAGTTCTTAGTGTGAGAAGACAGCTGGATAGGAGTACATAAGACCTCTGCAACTCGATATACTAATTCCACATTGTTTGCTCTTGCAAGGTAACCTCTTCCCTTACAGATCTCCCTCTCCGCTGTTCCTTTACCACCAACTTCTCCCTTAACTTGCCACTCTAATACTCAACGCTATGGTAGCACTGATTTGGACGTGCCTGGAGGTGGCCTACTGAGCCCAGATTCTCCCCAGGATTCCCCTCTTCTGCAGTCTATTGATGTATGTAAGGAGCTCAACCAATTTATTTCTCAAGAGATGGTGCCACATGTTAGACAGCAAGCAGCATCAACTGCCCTAGAGACTTCATCGCTCGTTGCCCTCCTTGAACAGGTCCTGTTCGAGATTCAAGGAAGGCGAGCAGCTCAAATTAAAGCTAACAAGGAAATCAGGGATCAATTGCAAGCCATAAATGAAAATTTGCATCAGTGTAATGCCCGTCTGTTTCAAGCTAGACAGAGGATTTAGAGGACAGTTTCAACCAGCATGATACCACGGCCACCCAGTCTAGAGAGGACACAATGGTCATAAGGTCAAGCTGAAGAAGAAGAAGAAAGCTAGAGCCTGACGCTCCAACCTCGACTTCGTTGGCATACCTGAAGGCCAGGAGAAAGACCGGGAGTTTGGAAGCCTAATTACCAAATTGATAAAATCATAAGTAATTCATGATTTTGTGGCTTCCATTAAGGACCTTACCATTATGCTTGCCCGCTGGGTCCCTGGCCACCTCCCTTCCAACTCTAAATATCCTAGAATTATCCTTGTGAATTTCGGAGACTGTTATATCCAAGAACCAGGTTCTTACTAAGGTCTTTCAGACAGCACATTACTTTTCATTTTGCATTTTTTTCCAGATATGTCCTTACATGCTGCTTGTCATCGCAAGGCATTCAGATTAATTATCAACTTGTTTAAGCAAGATAGAGCAAAAGCTGGACTGGTTTGTAATGCTATCTGTATTTAACCACTGATTCCATCTTGACCACTTACTCCATTTTGTGCTTAGCTTCATATGCGGTCACATTGGTGGTGTAGGTATTTTTCCATGCACAGCTTGTTTTCTATATTGAACGTGTTTTTGCTCGTCTCACCAGAGAAGGGAACATATTGTGGGGGATGCAACGGTGATAAGAGTGTACCAGGATGACAATGTTTATAGCAGAGAAGATTACGGCGACGTCATGGAAATGCACTTTGGGATCTGGCCAATCCTTTTGTATGCTTTCAACACAGACAAAGTACATCCAGCACTCAAATTTCACAATGTACTCGCATGAAGGGGGAAGGTTACCAGAACCTTCCTCCTGGGTTTTAGGTATATAAGGTGGGGAAACATGGCACTGAGGCAGAAGGAACTCATTTTTGAGGGTGGAGGTACTGCTTGAAAAATCAGTGTCTTTGGGGAATATTTCTCCTCTCTCAGCTGTCCAGGATTCCACAGCTTGACGTTGGCAAGGACAAGGATGATGTTTGATTCGATTCTGATGGTGATGCATTTTTAATTAATTATCTAGCTTTGCTGTGTGCATGCATAAATATATATCCACTACATACATATTCATTGCTGATATATTGCACTTTTTCTGCTTATTATTACTTATCACTGCTGTGATTATTTTAGTATATGTACAGGTTTTGCTGCATTCAAGTAAAATGCTCACATTAATATTTTTGCATGCCCTTGTTTGAGACCTGGGAAGTGCCTTAATAAATTAATTACTCAGACTAAGAGTGCTGCATTCTTTAGCTGTGTTCCCTCTTAGTTTGAGGGTAAGCAGAACAATTTGGCATAGTCGGCAGGATACGAAGGGAAAGATTTAAAAGTGAAAAATGTTTGGCAAAAAGTCAAAGGCGTCTTCCCAGGTTCCAAATGACAGACCAGGGCTGGAAAAAGCACCCTGTTAGGTTTATGCGAACGAATGGTCTTGTGGAGCAGGATTATGTGAAAATTGGGACAGATGTCCTATCGATGCTGAGCCAAAAGCAGTTTTACTTTGTTTACAGAAAGTGCCAGTAGAACGGGGATGTGATTTATCTATTTTAGACAGACGGGGCTGGATCCTGGTATCTGCTTATAAAAAAACGCATGAAAGTTATGTACAGTTAGAACAAGAAAACCAGCAATTACAGAGGCAGCTAGTTGAAGCTAAAAACAACATAACCATGCTGTCTAGCAATAAGTTATTGCACAATAAAAAAGATACTTAGCAAGCTGTCACCGAACAGGCAGCTGTTCACATCAAAAGAAAGTTCATTTAGCTATTGCTGAAGCAGGGTTAAATTGGGATCCAGAAATCTGAGACGCTAATATCTGGGATTCCACAGATTTTTCAGATTCCAGTAATGAGTCTGTTAAAAAAAAGGTGGGGGCCAGCTTGAGCCAGATGAACAGCCTACATTTATACGTAAAATACATGGCACCCTACAAAGTCCGAGGGGGGTTGAAATGCGCTCCTTAGAAGATTATACACAATAGGAAGTGAATTATATCATAGACAGATTCAAGCGGAGATCTGGAGAAACATTACTTACATGGATGGTATGATTATTTGACACAAGAGCCTCTGGAGTAATGTTGGATATAGAAGACGCTCCTAGGTTTTGTACTCTTAGCACTGATCCCATAATACAGGAGCAGTTTAGGGGTTATCAGGGTAACCAACAGATCACCCTACTGCAGCTAGCAAGTGTAACTATAAGTATCGTACAGAGTCAGACTGGCCATAAAATGAGAAGCCCTGGTACACCTTAAGAGCTGCAGAAGCAGAGAATTAAGGAGGGAATGAAAACTGCTATTTTCCTAGGTGGTGCTCACCGCCTATTAGATGGACCGCTCTTTGTGTCAGTGCGAAACAAAATTATTCGCCTTGCTTCTCCAGCTTACAAGCAGGTAATAATGACCCTCCTAATTAATCAGACAGGGCAGGCGTTGATGCAGTTTGCGAATTAGGAGAGCTTGGAAACTAGACAAAACCTGAGAGAGCTTTGAGGTCTGAGGGTCGCACAGATAATAACAGAATATCTAGGAGAGACATGTTTAGGGCATTACTGAAGGATGAAGTCAACAAGGAGCAGACTGATAGGATAGATACCAAAGTTTTGTGGGATATGTACCGTAAGTGAGGGCAGGCCAGAAAGGAGGGCACCAGGAAAGTGAAGAGGAGGGATAATAAACGAGTGAATCGAGGCCAGCCACAGATGCAGGAGGAAAGAAAAGAAGGAGAAAACAGTTTCTTCACAAGGGAAAGAGGAGGAACAGTTGGACAGCTATTGGTTAACTATTGAAAACAGGGAAGGAGAGGAATCTTCTCGCATATATGAGAACATACATACACACACACACACACACACACACACACACACACACACACACACACACACACACCCCCCACTCCCCCCCCTACACCCTCCCCCCCTCACCCCCCCCCCACACCCCTCCTACACCCTCCCCCCCCCCACCGACTTGGGCAAAAGTTGACATGTTTAAATTAGATTAGGAAACAAGCCAAGCTCCGGTACAGGGATGGGCTCGTAAAGATAACAGGCCCCATGTTGATTTAGAAATTTGCTGGAAGCACACAAATGTTCAAAGGATCCAGGCCTAAGTTGACAACGGAGCAGAGGCCTCTAAGTTATGGAAATCCAAAAAAAGCTTACAGGTCAGCACTACACTATCACAGGGTTTGGTGGAAAGCAAATTCCTGCAGTGCAGGCTACTATTGAAATGAAAATAGGGAGAACGCCAACGAGAATATACTGTTTTGATTGTGCTCCTCTTAGAGTACATACTGGGAATTGACATTCTGAAGGCGATCACTTTGTACCTGGATGATGGTTGTCATCAGTTTAGATCAAAGTGATATATTTCAGTGACAGCAGTGAGGGTGGGTCATCTGAAGATACCCCCAGTGAAGGTGCTGCCAGCAACCAAGGTGGTTCGTTTAAAACAATACCGAATTCAGGGAGGGTAGAAGGAAATAAGTGAGACTATACAGGAGTTGATGGAGGCAAATGCGGTGGTTCCAGTCACCATTGAATAGAACAATCCAATATAGACCATGCACAAAACACATGGGCACTATGGAATAACTATTGATTACCACAAATTGAACAAATATACGCCGCCTTTGACTGCTGCAGTCCCCAACACCCTCACTTTGATTGAGAGAATACAAAAACATAAAGGGACCTGGTATGCAACCATTAATACTTCCAATGCTTTCTTTTCCATACCTTTTGCCCCTGAGAGTCAGAAGCAATTTGCTTTGTTGTGGAATAGTAGACAATTCTGAATGCTAAGACTCTCTGAAGGGTATGTACTTAGCCCCACCATCTGTCAACGACTGATGGCAGAACACCTGGATGAAGTATCCGTCATTCAAGGAGTGCAACGGTCTCATTATATTGATGATGTGAGGATTCAGGGAGAACAGGTACAGACTCAGTTGGATAGGGTTGTGGAACTCTTGCAGAGCAAGGGGTAGATGATTAATTCAGATAAGACACAAGGACCCTCTCAAAATGTGAATTTGCTAGGAAATTCAGTTGAATCAGGGATGTAGAGATGTGTTGGTGCAGACAAAACAAAAGATATTAGAAGTTGCCGTTCCCCGTAATTAGCAGGAAACTCAGCAATTCATTGGACCTTTTGGAGACAGCATATCCCTCACTTGAGTCAGATTTTGGCCCCTTTATACAAAGTGCAGAGAAAGAAACATGAGTTTGAATGGGGAGAGCAGCAGTGTGTATTTGACTTGGCAAAAGAGGTGATTTAGCAGACTTTAGGCTTATGGCCAGTACAAGAAGGAAACAATGAGTTACATGTAACCGTTCAGGGACAATATGCAAATTGTAGCATGTGGCAAAAACAGGGAAGAAAGAGGATGACCCCGGAGTTTCTGGACCAAAAAGCTACCAGATGCTGGAGAGCAATAGTCCCTTTGAGAAGGTTACTTGCATGTTACTGAACTCTAGTGGACTCCGAGCAAATTACTCCAGGTACTCATGTTATTCTGAGACATGAGATTTTAATAATGCAGTGGGCGATGTGTTCACCTAAAACCCACCAAATAGGACATGAGCAAGAGGCCAGTATAATCCGGTGGAAGTGGTACATACAGGACAGGGCCGCGAGTGGGATCAGCAGGGACAGCAGCCCTGCATGAACAGGTGGCACAAGCCCTTGTGCAGGATGATGAGGGTGCGTGAAGTACCAGAGATAAACGAGTCACCAGTTAGGTGGTGTGAGCCATTTGAATCCTTGTCTCTTGAGGATAGGAAGCATATATGGTTTACCGATGGTTCAGTCATTGGAAGGCAGTGTCTTACAACCCAGTCACCAAGAAGTTGCTATCAAACTACACGAGAAGGTAAGAGTAGTCAATATGCTGAATTGTATGCTGTATATCAGGCACTGAAACCAGAATTGCCTGGGACCTGTCACATTTATACTGATTCTTGGTCTACCACCAATGGGTTAGCCACCTGGATTCCCACTTGGCATGCACATAACTGGCAAATATATTCCAAGGAGGTATGGGGTAAAGAATTGTGGCACAAAATTTGGTAAATGCTACAGCAAAGTACCGTCACTGTGTATCATGTAGATGCCCACTGTCCCACTTACTCACTAGAACGATGGTTTAATTCACCTGCAGACGACAAAGCCAAAATCGTAGAGGCAGAAGTAGCGACACAGGATTTTGATTTGGTGGGGATGGCCAAATGGGCGCACCAAAAATTTGGACAGCTGGGAGACAAGGTCACTAACAGGTGGGCAGATATTAGAGGTATGCACATTCCCCTAGATTTGATAAAAAACAGTGATCAGGCAGTCTCCTATTTGTCAACACACACAAAAGAGATCTGTCCCGCAATCTGTCGAAGGTCAGTTGGGGAGAGGGAAGTTGCCTGGGCAGATATGACAGATTGATTACATTGAGCAACTACTGACTAGTTGCGGGGTGTCAGTACACCTGCACAGTAGTGGACACTTAGTCTGGGTACCTGGTTGCTGTCCCTTGCAAACACGTCACTCAGATTAACACCATCAAAACTCTGAACTTGTTAATGTTGTATTACAGAGTCCCACTTCAAGTCCACAGTGACAACTGGTCAGATTTTAAAGGAAAATCGGTGATGCCCACAACACAATATTGAGTGGATTTATCATATCCCCCAATCTGCAGCACTGAATGAGAGAATGAACAGCTTACTGAGAGCCCAATTACGAACATTATCAGATGGAACTTTGAGAAAATGGAGTGATTATTTAGATGAAGCTCTCCAAATTTTGAATAACAGACCATTGACAAATGCAGAGACCCCTTTAATGCGAATGTTGACCCCAGTGTTGGATACAACCCCATGAAGCGACCAACACTATTATGTATTGGAAAATAAAACCAGGAGCCTTAGTTCCTTACCGAGCCACACCAGAATCTGGAGGCCTGGATCTACATGCCTTAAACACTTACCGATTGATGCCAAGAGAAATGGCACTTCTTGAAACAGTTACTGGAATACAGATCCCCCCAGAGCATTTTGGATTGATTGCTCCCAGATCTGGGTTGGCAGTCAAAGGTATTCAGGCCTTTGGAGGGGGGGAGGCAGAGGAGGCAGTGATTGATGCAGACTACCAAGGAGAATTAAAAACTATTCTTTAGAATAGTGGAGACACTGATTTGATAATACAATCTGGAGATACATTCCAGTGTATGGAGGAATAGTGAAAAAGGGGACTGCCCCAGCCCTTCTTACAGTGCGTGATGTGGGAGGTTTAGGGTCAACTGGCAAAAACCCTGGTGCTAAGGTGGGGTAGAATCCCTAAATCGTCCTCCTGAACCAGCAGAAGTCATAGCGAAGGGCAGGGTCAACATCCTAATAATCATGAAACCAGGAAAGGAAAAATGGGAACATGTTCCAGCTGATAAATGTTTTTTGCAAGAATTATCATACTTGTCTTTTACAGATCATACTAGGACGAGTCTTTGCGCTAGCTGTTCTATGTGGTCTCCCTTCCGGCGTGTGCGTCTGGGGTCGGGAGGGACTGAAAGTCCCCAGCTCCGAAACGATTGACCGACCATGCTGATCGACACCTTTACTTGCAGCCACACTTCCCAGGGACATTACTACTATTAATTATAAAAAACTTATGAGACGTGAAGACTCAATGGATATTACAGGTGCAAACTCAATGGCACTACTTTATCAATGTAGATGTGAGTCAACTGATGATCCAATAATCTTATGGTCAGCTTTCCTAGATGAGTTTGCAGTCAGGTTTCTCTCCGGAAACCCTTAAAAATGCCATCACTGTCTTATATTTAAAAAGGTAATAAATAAAAGTAAAATAAAAATCTCTGCTTTTACAGCTTTATTGAGAAGGAAGCTGAACAGATTTAAGACTTGCTGAGAAGCACCCAACTGATCTCCACATACAAAATGACTTGAAAACCATTATTAGCTCTTATTGGAAACAAATATGGGAATATAAATTACCGAATAAGCAGTATTTCTGGGCAAAGGCCTTATTTCTAAGTAAAAAAAGCAATTCATATGGGTTTTGGAAAATGGTAAATAACGCTCCTACAATTTTGATTAGTTTAGATATTTCTGAGTTGGCTTGGAACGACTTTTTAACTCAGCATTTTAATCGAGTTAAAGAGTGTAAAGAAGCTATGCTCAGTTTGGGAGGGTCAATGGCGGTTCACTATCCAGGAGAAGAAATTAATACAGAATGCGAACGCCGAAAGGAAGCTAAAGATTTCACTTTCTCTGTTGCTCAGATTACCAGGCTGATTAATAAGAGCAGGCAGACAGGGTCCTCGAAGGGCGCAATTATTCATCCAATTTTTAAAGGAGGAAACCGCACCAGCCCGGAGAACTACTGTTTAGTTACGCTGACAGACTCTGAAACAACATATTATGAGAGTTCACTCTTAGAGGATCTTCAGAGCTGGGCAACAAAAAATAATATAATCCTGGTCAATCAGTCAGGCTTCATTAAAGGGCCTGGAACAGCCGTAAACATTTTATCTCTTTCCATCACCATAGATAAATGTAAGCAAAAAAAAAAAATACAAATCAACCCCTGTATTTATCAGTCTTTGATCTGGTACAGCGTAGTCATTTATTGGCAAAGCTACCCTCCTGTGGTAATCCCGCTCAGTTATTGAAAGCTATACAGTTGTTATATACTGATACCTGGATTAGGGTGATAGTAGGGGATGGTTCCTTTCTAGCTAGAAAAATTTGGACTAAACAAGGTTTAAAGCAGTGTAAATAAGGCACACGTCTTTAATCATTTCTAGTTTTGTACAGTAGCCTTCTTAATTTTCTCGTTTAACTCCAACTTCAGCCAAGCCAACACGTGTTTAGTCAGGCATGTAACCCAATTACTTCCTCAGGGCTGTAAATAACATACATATACAATACTATAACATCCATTCTGAATATGTCCCTTTTCCATTATGTTGTGCCATCACATCAATTCTTTTTAACTTGTAGGTATAAAAGATACAAAACATATTCTGAGCGACATACAATGGAAAACTGACACGATGATGGTAACATTGGATGCGGTGGCACTCTATACAAGTATAAAATATGAGTTTGGTATAAAGGCATTAAGACATATGTTGAGGTACATGATCAGCCATTTTACTAGAACACACGGAAATGTTAATAGAGATGATCGATCTAATTCTAAATCACAATTTTTTTCTATTCAATAATGAATGGTTCAGACAGAAACAGGGAGTGGTGATGGGGTCTAGGTTTTCCCCCTCGTATGCAAACCTCTTCATGGGGTGGTTTGAAGAAAAGTGGATCTGGGGAAGAGGAGCAGCGGAATGGCAAACATATATTCTGTATTGGGGACGATACATAGATGACCGTTTCATGATCTGGACGGGGAGTATAGACCAGTTAAGGGAATTCTGTGAATATATTTCAATAGCAACAATGCCAATATTAGATTTACATATCAACCACTACACATAGAAGTTTTGGATGTGGAACTCTTTGTGGAAGGTAATAAGATTGAAAGCAGATTATACCGGAAACAGACATCATGCAACTCTGTCAAGGAATGCAACAGGTGCGCACCCCACATATCAAATTGAGGCAATACCATTTGGGGAGATATGGGCAAGATTGTAGCAAGGAGATGGATTTCCGTAAGTGTATTCAAGATATGGGTCAATGTTTTTTTTACTAAGAGGCTATCAAACACGGAATGTTATAAAAGCTCAACAGAAGGCACTCGGAATACATTGACAGGAAACACTGTAATATCGTATTAGTACAGAGAAGAGAAGGGATAAGGACAGAATAAGGGTAATGATGGATTATACAGATAATTTGGTTACTTTATTAAAAACCATGAAGAAATACTTTTAGCCCAAGATTCAATATTAAAAGGTTGCATGGCTAACAGACCAGAGGTGGCATTTCAGAAAGGGAAATCCTTCAAGAGCCTTCTTTGTCCCAGCTATCCACAAATAGCACCAATACGAATTGGTTAGATATGCACAATAAGGGTTTCTTTAAATGTGGAGGATGTGGAGTATGTAAGTGGACATGGCACGCTAAGAAAGATTTTAGAGTGGGCAAGAGCCAGAAATATATAATTCTAACTCATATAGATTGTAATACAACTTTTGTGATATATATCATAATATGTAAATGCAAACGTATATACATTGGAAGTACGATTCTTCCCCTTAGTATAAGGATTGGAGAACACTGGAGGGTGATCAGACAAGAGGATGAGCAGTATCCAATTGCACAACATGAAAACATGCGATACAGAGTGTACAAAAGGAGTTTCAATTCTTTGGTATTGAACACATCACTAAGAACCCTTGGGGTGGCAATTGAGAATTATCTCTTAGGAGGAGGGAATCAATATGGATTATGCACTTGAAAGTAGTGGAGTGCAGACTTAACTCTGATCAAGAGATGGAATATTTATTGGGCAAGGAGTAAACTGTCTGTAATGTCAAGAGGATGTACTATAAATATTGAATGCAATATAAGTTATGGAATACAATGTACGAAAAATTGATTGCAATATATATTATGGAATACAATGTACGTAACTATGATATTAGATTGTATCTGAAGTGATGCACACACTTCGAACGGAAACATAGTACAACAATGGAGTAAATGGAAGGGGTGGACCTTTACGATAATGGAGGGAGGGATAAGCGGAGATAATTTATACTTGTTCTATGAATCATAAAATAAAAACATGTACTAATATTAAAAACATGAGGGAAGGACGTATAGTTTGAATTTAATAGAGCCATTATAGATGAGATGGTCATCATCTGAATGTACACAAGAAACAAGATATATCACAATACAGAATATGGTTGATGTCGGCCATTTGATATGAGCGTTTACTCAGATATAATAAGTTTGTACTAGTGTGACCGACAGATTAAAATATTTAGGGATTTTCTAATAATTAGGGAGTTATTGATAACAAAAGGTACAGAAAGATAGTGACGAAAATAATATTACCAGTAATATGGAAGCTCAAGAAGGTGCTGGAGCTGAGAACGTAACTTTCAGACAGGAAGAAACACGGTCAGTCCTCTGTGACACCACAAGAGGTTGTATTTATAGGAGGGATTAAAACTGACTTAAAATTGGATTCACGTAAGCGTAATCATGAAAATGGATGGATAATAAGCAATAGGTGAGAATGTCGGGAGTCACCAGTAACGGTTTTAAAATAATGTCAATAGTGTAAAAGACATGGGCGTAATAGCGAAATTTGGGGATATTGGGTACGATTGAAAAAGAAAAGGTGGGTGGTAGTAGGTAAGACTTGAGTAGTTTGAGCGATTTGTTTGATAAAAGATAAGTCGATTACGAGACTTGGTCACGTGGGGATGGAAGTGAAATGGGATGAATACGAAGTAGGAAAAAACATGTTGAGAATAAACACTGACACAGACTCTGGTTAATTCTACAGGAGAGCATTGAAAAACACAGGGCATAAGAGATCAAGGAGAAAGGAACATGGGTAAATTTAGACATGACTAGGTAAGCATAACATGGATGGTACCTAATAGTTAGATTTCAATTGAAGTTGAGGAGAGACTACTACTACAAAAAATAAAAAGGTTCTAATCACTGTTTTTTTGGGACAGTGGATTTAAGTACAACAATAAACTTGGGAGTTCGGAGAATAGGATGTGGGTGAATTGAATGGGAAGCAAAAAGATATTCTAACTGGCATAGGGAAAAGGTACTGATTCAAGGGTTAATAATAATGAACTGGGATATAAGGACAATACATAAGGTTGTCCTCTTTTGGGGATCAGTTCCACATGTTTCTGCACGCAAGTACACGTTACACATATATTTAATGGGTGAAGATGGAGATAGACCATGTATTTTTCAATAATATGCACAGATATATTTGGTGGCACGAGGACTTAAAATGGAGTTGTGAAATTTGAACACATGGATATGTAATTCGTGAGAGATAAATACACCTTTGGTTTCCACCTACAAGTTAAAAAGCATTGATCTGATGGAATAACATAATGGAA